>NC_041392.1:566797777-566827569 GCF_002162155.2 Triticum dicoccoides | reverse complement strand
CCTGTGACATTATCCGTAACTCTGGCATTATTCCATCTTAACCCCGGTGGAAAAAACAAACAATCGCCAACAATGAATTTTAGGGCAACACCAAGGTATAACCCAAACTAATGATCTCCTACAAGAATACATATACATTTCCAAAACATATGTTCATGGCAAGGCATTGTGACATAAAGCAACATTCATGTATATGAAAAAAGATGTCCATATGTATAAAAGAATGTTCATTTGCACGGTTAAATTGCTCGGACCAATCATGAGCTTGCAAAAGCTGTAACAAAATGGTGCAATCACGCACATTGCAGGCGGAAAATGTGAATCATACGGTGCCGGTATCAGTTTATTACTTCCTAGTTCTAGGAACCCAGGCAAGGGCTTTGGTACATGCCGTTTTCAATGTGAAAATGGGCTGCTTCATGAAAGGGCTTTCTGCACCTCAACGGTCACTTCCTTTGGTGGTTTCTCCGCATGAAGATTTGCCACCAAGCCATTCTTGGAGTAGTAGTCAATCACCTGGGAGAAGCAAACAGTTTTCAGATTAAAAACATTGACTGAACAGCAACTGCTTTGCTTCATGCAAGATGAAACCAGAGTTTGGCAGGAAAGACACTAATGAAAGTATGCGACAAAAGGATGGACAATAACAGAAGAACTGTTTCATCCGGAAGAAAGATCTGAAGAATACATGGTTGAGAAAACATACAGGTTCGGTTTGCATATGGAAAGCCTCAAGCCTTGACTTTAAAACCGCAGCTGTGTCATCTTTCCTTTGAATCAAGGGCTCTCCGGTAACCTTGGTAAACGGGAGAAGAATCAGAAGTCAATAGTTTGCACCAAAATGCCAGTTGAGGAAAAAATATATAGTATCAAGGGATGTAATAATCACAGGTGCACATATATTTTCTGGATGAAACATACGAACTCTTGCAGAAACAGTAGCATAAGCCTCGACAACCAAAGTTCAGAATAATAGCAATGATGTATAATCTCTACTTATTGCAAAAACATGTCAAATATATTTATTTCTGGTAGTAATTCGTAAAGAGCATATTTTCAGGGAAGGAAAGGATATATTGTGCTATAGAACGCATCCATAAAAATAGAACACGAGGGCATATTCAACTATTTAAACAAATCATAACATCACTCTAGTAGTCAAAATTATTGCGCCTACAACCAGAAGCAGACCATAAGAAGATTAAACCTAGACTTCATCTAGCAAACTAGAAAACTCATCATTCACAACATAAATATTTGCCAAAGATTGAACATATTTGGGTATAGCAGCTTAGCACAGTTAAATGTGAGGCAAACTGAGGGGGTGGCATGCAAGAGAGAAGCAATGATGATGATCTAAAAAAGTTCATGCAAATATGATATATACAGGCAGTCCAGAATTCTGCATTTGACTTACATCATCAACTCCAGGAGTCTTCGGAGGAGCAAACTTTGTATGGTAAGATCTGCCACTCGATGGGTGTATCCAGCGGCCAGTAATTCGTTCTTCCAATATTGCATCATCAATTGCGAAGTTCAAAACCTTGTCAACTTTAGCGCCTTGCTTTGCCAGCATGTCATCAAGCTGCAGCCATTGTTCAAACAAACCGTTAGGAAGCCCAAAAAAGAAGCTCCCAGAACATAACTACTACTCCCTCCGTCCCATAATATAAGAGCATTTTTTACACTAGTGTAGTGTCGAAAACGCTCTTATATTATGGGACGGAGGGAGTATCATCTATCAAATATGTCCTTATAACAGAAAGAATGCTTTTCAAGGTGATGCATATTGATCAAGGACCTTTTGTGCTTGAACAACAGTTCTAGGGAAGCCATCAAGGATAAAACCCTTCTGGCATGAGGGTTTCTTCATGGCTTCATCGATAATCCCAACAACCAAGTCATCTGAAACAAGCTCTCCCTACAAAATGTCAAGAAACAAAGGAATTAACAAACGAGATTTCTGCTGGTTCTTAATTGCTGGTAGTTTGCTTCTTGAAATCCTACCTTGTTCATAGCTTCTTTAGCCTTGATCCCCAGAGGAGTCTTAGCAGCAACAGCAGCTCTCAGCATATCACCAGTGGCTAAATGGCACAAGCAGTATTCATCCTTAATAAGGGGCGACTGCGTACCCTTTCCAGAGCCAGGTGGACCTACAGAATTCATACATGTCACATTGTCATATTGCCCGAGCATACAGCAATCTAGAATATACACAGAAGCACTTAGTGTTAAGGAATTAGATGAAATAGATAGTTAAAGAAGTACACTGATATTGTTATGTGTGTGTTCTTCAGCATCTGCAAATGTATCACAACCTCACCTCTTCCGTACACAATCATATTCAGATACTCTCATGTAATGATGTATTCCTTTAGCCAGGCAACTAGTCAGATGCAGCTAGTTAGATAATACTACCTACTAGCTATAAAGATCAATATTCCTAAACAAGCTGCTGCACAGAATGAAACAAGGCCTTGCAAGAAATTTTGATATGTAGTAGCACATATTGACTGCATTTGATTTATTCATCTTTGTTGTCAAAATTTTAAAATTTTGTTAATGCAAAAAAATGACGCAAGTGCAGTTGTGAATCAGGTAGTCAGCTCTGCTGGACATAGTAAAAGACACATGAGAACTATTCACAAGTCATTTTCTCAAAAGCTTAGAGGTTCTATTCTATAACAAGGATGGAAAAGGTTAACACATTGGTAGCAGCAAAAACTAAACAAAATAAATAGCGTCACCTGTATTTGTGGTATACCACTGAAAAAACAATATGAAGACACATTGGATCCAGCGAAAGGTTACACAAACAAAGAAAAGGAGAGAATATAAATATCTTTCTTCCCTAGTTATGGCTTTTAATCTATATCTTTACTCATACTCAAAGAATTCCACTTTTTTCTCCTCACCAACCACAAAAAGGCTTGCACATGATACCAAAGTGATTATGACACCAAGGAACTATTCACAAGTCCTTTCTGTTTCATCATCCTCTAGAAACTTTCATGGATGTAAAATTCCACACATCTATCAATTACTACTAATTAGGCGGAATCTTAGTGATTGATATCAATTACTAAAATTCCACACATCTATCAATTACTAAAATTCCACACAAATATAGCGATTAGTACTAATTAGGTGGCAACACAAAAAAGAGCGGTTAGAACCAATCTCCCTGTGAAGAATACTACAACTAATTCCACCATTGTGAATTTAAGTGCCCCCAATTCAACTCCCCACATTGGAAGTATGAACAATTCCAGATACGCGGAGCACAGATCAGATTTCCCCCTCGACTGCGCAAGAAACCTTACAAGCGGAAGAAAGAGACGAAGCGGGTAAGGAAAAGAGCGGGTTTTACCGACGAGGATGATGCGCTTGTCGGGCTTGGAGCTGCACTTGGCGCGGCGGAGCACCTCGGTGATGAGATCCACCGACGGCACGTCCTCGAGGTTCGCCGCCATCTCTTCCCCCGCCGCCGGAACGGAAGTCGCGTGCCCTGCGGCCGGCGCGGAGGCGTCCGAGATTCGGAAGGTGGAGCCGGTGGGTGGGTGGCAACAGGCAATGAGATTAGGGGGAGGGGCTGCAGGTTTGGTGCGTGCTGGTGAGAGACGACGGGAGAAACGAGGTCGTGGCGGCGGCTGGAACCTGCTGGACACGTAGAAATCGAAGGATCTGGGTTGGGGTGGTGCCTTGTTGGGCCCGGCCAACATATAAGAAAATAATTAACAGGATAAAAGAAAGAGTCCATTATGATCTCTTCTCTTATTTCGACTACGAAACCATCTCTTCTCTTCTCTCCTATCTTTTTCCTACTTCAAAAAATAAATTTCCCCTACTTAAAAAAAGTAACATTTCAACTAAAACTAATCCTTTTTCTCAACAAAAAAAAAACGAAAACTAATCCTACTCTATCACCTAAATCAGTCCCTCCCGTTTCCTCGCCCCCAACCCACAAACACACACAATGCGGCTAGGGCGAACCAACCTGTGGTTGGATGGTTAGATGGACAGTGGTATCTTCAGCCCACCAGGATTCAACTCATGGTGCTCGCATTTATCCTGAATTTATTTTAGAATTTTCGGCGATACGCGTTCAGTGGGAGGAGACGTTCCCATCGACTACGAGGCGCCTACGGTGACTTCGTGAAATCTCAAGATGATATGTTGGCTCAGTTTCTCGGAGGTGCTCATAAGGGTAGGATGTGCGTATGTGCGTTCATATGGATGAGTGTATGCGTGTATATATGAGCGCTTGCGTATGTACTGATGTTCAAAAAATAATAATGCGGCTAGGGTTTCTTCTCCTTCTTAAGCCGCCATCTTGGCGCAAGGTGACGGAGGGGAACTCGGTTCTTCGTTTGATGTGTACTTGTTTTCGTGTAGATTTAGTTCATCTGTCCCATCGGTGATGTTGAGGCGAAAGCGACATCGTGGTAATGGAATGAGTCCAACGGGCCTCCTTCCCGCCATGTTGGTGTTCGTTCCAACACATATGGCAGGCTTTGAAAGTGCGGCTGGTACTTGTAAACTACGTTGGGATTTTTCCCGAAGAGGAGGAGAAATGCGGTACAGTAGAGATAAGTATTTTCCTCAGCGAGAACCAAGGTTATCAAAACAATAGGAGAACCAAGCAAATTCACTTCAACAACACCTATACACACAAGCAAATGCTTGCACCCAACGCGGACAAAAGGATTATCAATCAACTTAAACTCGTTACTTACAAGGATTAATTATGAAAGTGATAGATAGATAAATCGCAAAATAAAATAAAAATAAATAAATTGTAGCAAAGTATTTTTAGTTTTAATAATATGATAAAGGTAGACTCGGGGGACATAATTTTCACTAGAGGCTTCTCTCTCGAACACATAGCATACGATGGGTGAACAAATTACTGCTGAGCAATTGATAGAAAAGCGCATACTTATGACGTTATTCATGGCAATGATCATGTATATAGGCATCATGTTCGTGACAAGTAGACCGACTCCTACCTGCATCTACTACTATTACTCCACCAATAGACCGCTATCCAGAATGCATCTATGGTATTAAGTTCATGACAAATAGAGTAACGCTTTAAGCAAGATGATACGATGTAGACAAAGTAAACTCAATCGATATGAATAAACCTCATCGTTTTATCCTTGATGGCAACAATACAATACGTGCATCGCTACCCCTTTTTGTCACGAGGTGAGGACATCGCAAGATTGAGCACATCACAAAGCACCTCTCTCACTGAAGATAAATCAATCTAGTTGGTCAAACCAAACTGATAGATCAGAGAGAAATACAAAACTACAACAATCATGCATAATAAAATTCAGAAAAGACTCAATTACTTTCAATGAATAATCTGATCATAAACCCACAATTCATCGGATCCCAACAAACACACCGCAAAAGAAATTTACATCGGATAGAACTCGAAGATGATCGAGAAGAACATGGTATTGAAGATCGAAGAGAGAGAAAAAGTCATCTAGCTACTAGCTATGGACCTGTAGGTCTATCGTGAACTAATCATGCATCATCGAGGCAGCAAGGATGATGTAGAAGCCCTCCATAATCGATTCCCCCTCCGGCGGAGTACCAAAAAGGCCTCCAAATGGGATCGCGGAAGAACAAAAGGTTGCGACGGCGGAAAAAATGTTTCAGGTGGCTCTTTGTTGGTTTGGGAATATTTGTGAATTTATAGGCTTGGAATTAGGTCAAAGACAGTTGCGTGGGGCCCGTGAGCTCAAGGGGCACGCGCCCGTAGATCTTCTGCCCTCCTCCCAAAGCTTCTAAGGTCCCTTCTGGTCCAGAAAAAATCACCGTAAAGTTTCATCATGTTTGGACTTCGTTTGGTACTGATTTTCTAAAAAGTCAAGAACAAGTAAAAAATAGGAACTAGCACTGGACACTGGGTTAATAGGTTAGTCCCAAAAATTGATATAAAATAGTATAAAATGCATATAAAGCATCCAAGATTGATAATATAATAGCATGAAACAATAAAAAAATAGATACATTGAAGACGTATCAGCGGCCCCATCGATCCGTGCAACCATATTTATCGGGCGGTGTGATGGTGTCAAGGATGTGAGTGAGAATAATCAAGCCCAATGCTAGATCTGGGCGAGCGTTAAGGTGGTATGAGAGTGCCTCCTCTCTTCGTAAAGCCTCGGATGGGTGTTCTTCTTTCTCATCGTTGGTGGTTATGTGGCATCTCTTCAACAACTTATTCTTCAAACATGTTCTATCTTGTCTCGGTTTCTATTGTGGTTCCTATCGCGCATGGATGTGTGTGTTGTTGCTAGAGATTCTGGTGTGGTTTATGCAACTGCCCTTTTTTGACTAATAGTTTCATCGACCATGAGGTTGATGGCTTTCTTCACAGGCTTGCAAATAAGATGGAGCTGAAAGACTTTGAAATTACTGTTGGGGAATGCAGTAATTTCAAAAAAAATCCTACGCACACGCAAGATCATGGTGATGCATAGCACGAGAGTGGAGAGTGTTGTCCACGTACCCTCGTACACCGTAAGCGGAAGCGTTATGACAACACGGTTGATGTAGTCATACGTCTTCACGATCGATTGATCTTAGTACCGAAATACGACACCTCCGCGATCTGCACACTTTCAGCTCGGTGACGTCCCATGAACTCACGATCCAGCAGAGTGTCGAGGGAGAGCTTCGTCAGCACGACGGTGTGATGACGGTGATGATGAAGCTACCGGCGCAGGGCTTCGCCTAAGCACTACAACGATATGACCGAGGTAGATTGATACGTCTCCAACATATCTGTAATTTTTTATTGTTCCATGCTATTATATTATCTGTTTTGGATGTTTATGGGCTTTATTATGCACTTTTATATTATTTTTGGGACTAACCTATTAACCCAGAGCCTAGTGTCAGTTTCTTTTTTTTTTTCTTGTTTTACAGTATCGCAGAAAAGGAAAATCAAACGGAGTCCAATTGACCTGAAACTTCATGGAACTTATTTTTGTACCAAAAGAAGCCCACGGAGTATCAGAGATGGACCAGGAGAGTCCCGAGCTGCCCACGAGGGTGGGGGCACGCCCACCCCCCTGGGCGCGCCCCCTGCCTCATGGACAGCCCGGAGATCCACCAACGTACTTCTTCCTCCTATATATATCCATATACCATAAAAACTTCGGGGATCACAATAGATTGGGAGTTCCGCCGCCAGAAGCCTCCGTAGCCACCGAAAACCAATCTAGACCCGTTCTGGCACCCTGCCGGAGGGGGAATCCCTCTCCGATGGCCATCTTCATCATCCCGGCGCTCTCCATGACGACGAGGGAGTAGTTCTCCCTCGGGGCTGAGGGTATGTACCAGTAGCTATGTGTTTGATCTCTCTCTCTCTCTCTCTCTCTCGTGTTCTTGAGGTGATACGATCTTGATGTATCGCGAGCTATGCTATTATATTTGGATCTTATGATGTTTCTCCCACTCTACTCTCTGTAATGAATAGAGTTTTCCTTTTGAAGTTATTTTATCGGATTGAGTCTTTAAGGATTTGAGAACACTTGATGTATGTCTTGCACGTGCTTATCTGTGGTGACAATGGGATATCATGTGACCCACTTGATGTATGTTTTGGTGATCAACTTGCGAGTTCCGTGACCACGTGAACTTATGCATAGGGGTTGGCACACGTTTTCATCTTGACTCTTCGGTAGAAACTTTGGGGCACTCTTTGAAGTTCTTTGTGTTGGTTGAATAGATGAATCTGAGATTGTGTGACGCATATCATATAATCATACCCACGGATACTTGAGGTGACATTGGAGTATCTAGGTGACATTAGGGTTTTGGTTGATTTGTGTCTTAAGGTGTTATTCTAGTACGAACTCTAGGATAGATTGAACGGAAAGAATAGCTTCATGTTATTTTACTACAGACTCTTGAATAGATCGATCAGAAAGGATAACTTTGAGGTGGTTTCGTACCCTACCATAATCTCTTCGTTTGTTCTCCGCTATTAGTGACTTTGGAGTGACTTGTTGAGGGATAGTTATATGATCCAATTATGTTATTATTGTTGAGAGAACTTGTACTAGTGAAAGTATGAACCCTAGGCCTTGTTTAAACGCATTGCAATACCGTTTGTGCTCACTTTTATCATTAGTTACCTTGCTGTTTTTATATTTTCAGATTATAAAAACCTTTATCTACCATCCATATACCACTTGTATCACCATCTCTTCGCTGAACTAGTGCACCTATACAATTTACCATTGTATTGGGTGTGTTGGGGACACAAGAGACTCTTTGTTATTTGGTTGCAAGGTTGCTTGAGAGAGACCATCTTCATCCTACGCCTCCTACGGATTGATAAACCTTAGGTCATCCACTTGAGGGAAATTTGCTATTGTCCTACAAACCTCTGCACTTGGAGGCCCAACAACGTCTACAAGAAGAAGATTGTGTAGTAGACATTAAGCTCTTTTCTGGCGCCGTTTCCGGGGAGGTTAACGCTTGAAGGTATATTTTTAGATCTTGCAATCGAATCTTTTTGTTTCTTGTTTTATCACTACTTTAGTTTATAAAAGAAAACTACAAAAAAATTGAATTGAGTTTGCCTCATACGCTTCATCTTTTTAATATGTTTCGTGAGTATGATGGAAAGGAAAATTGTGCCAAAGTGTTAGAAGAAGAATGCATTAAAATGTTTGGCACTAAGTCTTTGAATGATGAGCATGATTGCAATGTTATTAGTATGAACTCTTTGAATATCCATAGTACTAATGATGATTGCACTAGTCATGATGAGACTGTCTCTTATAAGCATGTCGATTTTTGTGGAGTGCATAGAGTTTGCAAGTACACACCAATTAGGGAAGATAGATTTTGCAAGAGGCATAAGTACTTAGAAACTAAATGGTTGCAAGAAAGGCTAGATGTTTGTGCTGAAAATTTATATTTTCTTAGCCGTACTTGTGAACTTTGCAATGAACGTGGTCATTTAACCATCCGATGCAAATTGTTTCATGATCTAATCGTTTCCAAAAATTGTGATGACTTGATTTCCCTTGCACATTATAATGAACTTAGTTTGCTTATGGGTTATGAAGAAATGAAACGTATAACTAACTATCTTCTAGTATTTGCCCATGATACACTTCTTGATTTTGATCTAGAGGAAATTTATATGTATTGTGCGGTGAATTGTATTGAAAATCCTTATATTGCCAATTACATAAAGAAAAGAAAACAAATAGAAGATGAATAGAATACTAATGAAAGGGAAGATACTTCCCAATATCCTCCTATTATTTGTTATGATGAATCAAGTAACGGGGAGGAGCCTTCTATTCAACCAATATCATTAATAAGGAGCTCCAAAAAGAGGGTTGAACCCACACATGATGTGAAGAAGAAAAAGAAAAGACGAAGAAGCAAAGGTAAAAAGGTATCCCTCCCAAATGATGATGCTCCTATTACTCATTGTGATGTGCTACCTCTTGAGCACTATGTTGGTTTTCCCCGAAGAGGAAGGGATGATGCAGCAAAGTAGCGTAAGTATTTCCCTCAGTTTTTGAGAACCAAGGTATCAATCCAGTAGGAGGCTACGCGCGAGTCCCTCGCACCTGCACAAAACAAATAAATCCTCGCAACCAACGCAAATAGGGGTTGTCACTCCCTATAGGGCCACTTACGAGTGTGAGATCTGATGGATATGATAAGATAATATTTTTGGTATTTTTATGATAAAAGATGCAAAGTAAAATAAAGGAAAAGTAAATAGAAAAGGAAATAACTAAGTAGTAGGAGATCAATATGATAAAGATAGACCCGGGGGCCATAGGTTTCACTAGTGGCTTCTCTCAAGAGCATAAGTATTCTACGGTGGGTGAACAAATTACTGTTGAGAAATTGACAGAATTGAGCATAGTTATGAGAATATCTAGGTATGATCATGTATATAGGCATCACGTCTGAGACAAGTAGACCGACTCCTGCCTGCATCTACTACTATTACTCCACTCATCAACCGCTAGCCAGCATGCATCTAGAGTATTAAGTTAAAAACAGATTAACGCCTTAAGCAAGATGACATGATCTAGAGGGATAGACTCATGCAATATGAAGAAAACCCCATCTTGTTATCCTCGATGGCAACAATACAATACGTGCCTTGCTGCCCCTACTGTCACTGGGAAAGGACACCGCAAGATTGAACCCAAAGCTAAGCACTTCTCCCATTGCAAGAAAGATCAATCTAGTAGGCCAAACCAAACTGATAATTCGAAGAGACTTGCAAAGATAACCAATCATATATAAAAGAATTCAGAGAAGATTCAAATATTATTCATAGATAGACTTGATCATAAACCCACAATTCATCGGTCTCAACAAACACACCGCAAAAAGAAGATTACATTGAATAGATCTCCACAAGAGAGGGGGAGAACATTGTATTGAGATCCAAAAAGAGAGAAGAAGCCATCTAGCTACTAACTATGGACCCGTAGGTCTGAGGTGAACTACTCACACTTCATCGGAGGGGCTATGGTGTTGATGTAGAAGCCCTCCGTGGTCGATGCCCCCTCCGGCGGAGCTCTGGAACAGGCCCCAAGATGGGATCTCGTGGATACATAAAGTTACGGCGGTGGAATTAGGGTTTTGTCTCCTTCTTTGATCGTTTGGGGGTACATGGATATATATAGGAGGAAGGAGTACGTCGGTGGAGCAACAGGGGCCCACGAGGGTGGAGGGCGTGCCTGGTGGGGGTGGGGGCGCCCCCTACCTCATGGCCTCCTGTTTTATTTCTTGACGTAGGGTCCAAGTCTCTCTGGTCTTATTCGTTGAGAAAATCACGTTCCCGAAGGTTTCATTCTGTTTGGACTCTGTTTGATATTCCTTTTCTTCGAAACCCTAAAAAGGCAAAAAAACAACAATTCTGGTCTGGGCCTCTGGTTAATAGGTTAGTCCTAAAAATAATATGAAAGTGGATAATAAAGCACAGTAATGTCCAAAACAGTAGATAATATAGCATGGAGCAATCAAAAATTATAGATACGTTGGAGACGTATCAAGCATCCCCAAGCTTAATTCCTGCTTCTCCTCGAGTAGGTAAATGATAAAAACAGAATTTTTGATGCGGAGTGCTACTTGGCATAATTTTAATGTAATTCTTCTTAATTGTGGTATGAATATTCAAATCCGAAAGATTCAAGACAAAAGTTCATATTGACATAAAAATAATAATACTTCAAGCATACTAACTAAGCAATTATGTCTTCTCAAAATAACATGGTCAAAGAAAGTTCATCCCTACAAAATCATATAGTTTAGTCATGTTTCATCTTCGTCACACAAGAATGCTCTCATCATGCACAACCCCGATGACAAGCCAAGCAATTGTTTCATACTTTAGTAATCTCAAACCTATAAACTTTCACGCAATATATGAGCGTGAGCCATGGACATAGCACTATGGGTGGAATAGAATATAATGAGGGTGGTTATGTGGAGAAGACAAAAGAGGAGAAAGTCTCACATCAACGAGACTAATCAATGGGCTATGGAGATGCCCACCGATTGATGTTAATGCAAGGAGTAGGGATTGCCATGCAACGGATGCACTAGAGCTATAAATGTATGAAAACTCAACAAAAGAAACTAGTGGGTGTGCATCCAACTTGCTTGCTCACGAAGACCTAGGGCACTTGAGGAGGCCCATTGTTGGAATATACAAGCCAAGTTCTATAATGAAAAATTCCCACTAGTATATGAAAGTGCCAAAACAAGAGACTCTCTAACATGAAGATTATGGTGCTATTTTGAAGCACAAGTGTGGCAAAGGATAGTAACATTGTCCCTTCTCTCTTTTTCTCTCATTTTTTGTGGCCTTTCTCTCTTTTTTATGGCCTTTCTCTTTTTTTTATAATTCCTCACTTGGGACAATGCTCTAGAAAATGATGATCATCACACTTCTATTTATTTACAACTCAATGATTACAACTCGATACTAGAACAAAAGATGACTCTATATGAATGCCTCCGGCGGTGTACCGGGATATGCAATGGACCAAGAGTGACATGTATGAAAGAATTATGAACGGTGGCTTTGCCACAAATACTATGTCAACTACATGATCATGCTAAGCAATATGACAATGATGAATGTGTCATGATGAACGGAATGATGGAAAGTTGCATGTCAATATATCTCGGAATGGCTATGGAAATGCCATAATAGGTAGGTATGGTGGCTGTTTTGAGGAAGATATAAGGAGGTTTATGTGTGAAAGAGCGTATCATATCACGGGGTTTGGATGCACCGGCGAAGTTTGCGCCAACTCTCAATGTGAGAAAGGGAAATGCACGGTACCGAAGAGGCTAGCAAGGATGGAAGGGTGAGAGTGCGTATAATCCATGGACTCAACATTAGTCATAAAGAACTCACATACTTATCGCAAAAATCTACAAGTCATCAAAAACCTCGGTACTACGCGCATGCTCCTAGGGGGATAGATTGGTAGGAAAAGACCATCGTTCATCCCCGACCGCCACTCATAAGGAAGACAATCAAATAACACCTCATGTTTCAAATTTGTTGGACAACATTTACCATACGTGCATGATACGGGACTTGCAAACTTCAACACAAGTATTTCTCAATTTCACAACTACTCAACTAGTATGACTTTGATATTATTACCTCCATATCTCAAAACAATCATCAAGCATCAAACTTCTCTTAGTATTCAAAACACTCTTAAGAAAATTTTACTAATCTTTGAATACCTAGCATATTAGGATTTTAAGCAAATTACCATGCTATTAAGACTCCCAAAATAATCTAAGTGAAGCATGATAGATCAATAGTTTCTATAAAACAAATCCATCACCGTGCTCTAAAAGATATAAGTGAAGTACTAGAGTAAAACTATATAACTCAAAAGATATAAGCGAACCACATAGAGTATTCTAACAAATTCCAAATCATGTATGGCTCTCTCAAAAGGTGTGTACAGAAAGAATGATTGTGGTAAACCAAAAAGCAAAGACTCAAATCATACAAGACGCTCCAAGCAAAACACATATCATGTGGCAAATAAAAATATAGCTCCAAGTAAAGTTACCGATAGAAGTAGACAAAAGAGGGGATGCCTTCTGGGGCATCCCCAAGCTTTGTCTTTTAGGTGTACTTAGATTATCTTGGGGGTGCCATGGGAATCCCCAAGCTTAGGCTCTTGCCACTCCTTGTTCCATAATCCATCAAATCTTTACCCAAAACTTGAAAACTTCACAACACAAAACTTAAAGTAGAAAATCTCGTGAGCTCCGTTAGCGAAAGAAAACAAAATACCACTTCAAGGTACTGTAATGAACTCATTCTTTATTTATATTGGTGTTATACCTACTGTATTCCAACTTCTCTATGGTTTATAAACTATTTTACTAGCCATAGATTCATCAAAATAAGCAAACAACACACGAAAAACAGAATTTGTCAAAAATAGAACAGTCTGTAGTAATCTGTAGCTAGCGCAAGATCTGGAACCCCAAAAATTCTAAAATAAATTGCTGGACGTGAGGAATTTATCTATTAATCATCTGCAAAAATAATTAACTAAATAGCACTTTCCAAATAAAAATGACAGCAGTTCCCGTGAGCGCTAAAGTTTCTGTTTTTTACAGCAAGTTCAACAAGACTTTCCCCAAGTCTTCCCAATGGTTCTACTTGGCACAAACACTAACTAAACACAAAAAACACAAACAAAACATAGGCTAGATAAATTATTTATTACTAAACAGGATCAAAAATCAAGGAATAAAAATAAAATTAGGTTGACTCCCAACAAGCGCTATCGTTTAACGCCCCTAGCTAGGCATAACAAGCAAGAATAGATCTAGGTATTGCCATCTTTGGTAGGCAATCCATAAGTGGCTCTCATAATAGATTCATAAGGTAATTTAATTTTATTTCTAGGAAAGTATTCCATGCCTTTCCTTAATGGAAATTGGAATCTAATATTTCCTTCCTTCATATCAATAATTGCACCGGTCGTTCTAAGGAAAGGTCTACCAAGAATAATAGGACATGAAGGATTGCAATCTATGTCAAGAACAATAAAATCTACGGGCACATAATTCCTATTTGCAACAATAAGAACATCATTAATTCTTCCCATATGTTTCTTAATAGTGGAATCCGCAAGGTGCAAGTTTAGAGAGCAATCATCAAAATCACGGAAACCTAACAAATCACACAAAGTCTTTGGAATCGTGGAAACACTAGCACCCAAATCACATAAAGCATAGCATTCATGGTCTTTAATTTTAATTTTAATAGTTGGTTCCCACTTATCATAAAGTTTTCTAGGGATAGAAACTTCCAATTCAAGTTTTTCTTCATAAGATTGAATCAAGACATCAACGATATGTTTAGTAAACGCTTTATTTTGACTATAAGCGTGAGGAGAATTTAGCACGGATTGCAACAAGGAAATACAATCAATCAAAGAGCAATTTTCATAGTTAAATTCCTTGAAATCCATAATAGTGGGTTTAGCAATATCTAGGGTTTTAATTTCTTCAATCCCACTTTTATCAATTTTAGCATCAAGATCAACAAATTCTGAATTCTTGCAACGCCTTCTAGGTAAAGGTGGATCATATTCAGTCCCATCATTGTCAAGATTAATATTGCAAAACAAAGGTTTAATAGGGTACACATCAATAACTTTTAGATCTTCATCTTTATTTTCATAGATACTAGAAGAACACGCTCTTATAAAGGCATCTTTCTTAGCACGCATCCTAGCGGTTCTTTCTTTGCACTCATCAATGTAAATTCTCATGGTTTTAAGAGACTCGTTGATATCATGCTTAGGTGGAATAGATCTAAGTTTCAAAGAATCAACATCAAGAGCAATTCTATCAACGTTCCTAGCCAAATCATCAATCTTAAGCAATTTTTCTTCAATCATAGCATTAAAATTCTTTTGCGAAGTAATAAATTCTTTAATATTAGATTCAAAATCAGAGGCATCTTATTATAATTTACATAAGAATTGTTGTAGGAATTACCATAATTATTAGAGGGATTACTAGGATAAGGCCTAGGATTAAAATTTCCTATATATGCGTTGTTACCAAAATTGTTCCTACCAACAAAATTCACATCCATAGATTCATTATTATTCTCAATCAAAGTAGACAAGGGCATATCATTAGGATCAGAAGAAACACTCTTATTAGCAAATAATTTCATAAGTTCATCCATCTTCCCACTCAAAACATTAATTTCTTCTATCGCATGCACCTTTTTATTAGTAGATCTTTCAGTATGCCATTGAGAATAATTAACCATAATATTATCTAGGAGTTTAGTAGTTTCTCCTAAAGTGATTTCCACAAAAGTGCCTCCCGCGGACGAATCTAAAAGATCTCTAGAAGCAAAATTCAATCCGGCATAAATTTTTTGTATAATCATCTACAAATTTAAACCATGAGTAGGGCAATTACGTATCATTAATTTCATTCTCTCCCAAGCTTGTGCAACATGTTCATGATCAAGTTGCTTAAAATTCATAATATCATTTTTAAGAGAGATGATCTTAGCGGCAGGAAAATACATAGAGATAAAAGCATCTTTGCACTTGTTCCATGAATCAATACTATTTTTAGGCAAAGACGAAAACCAAGCTTTAGCATGATCTCTATGCGAAAAAGGAAATAGCTTCAATTTAACAATATCATTATCCACATCTTTCTTCTTTTGCATGTCACACAAATCAACAAAGCTATTTAGATGAGTAGCGGCTTCTTCGCTAGGAAGGCCGGAAAACGGATCTTTCATGACAAGATTCAGCAAGGCAGTATTAATTTCACAAGATTCAGCATCGGTAAGAGGAGCAATCGGAGTGCTAATAAAATCATTGTTGTTGGTATTGGTGAAGTCACACAATTTAGTATTATCTTGAGCCATCGTGACGAGCAAGCAAACTAACACACAAGCAAACAAAAAGCAAGCGAACAAAAAGAGGCAAATAGAGAGGGAGGATAGAGAGAGAGAGAGAGAGGGCAAATAAAATGGCAAGGGTGAAGTGGGGAGAGGAAAACAAGAGGCAAATGGCAAATAATGTAATGTGGGAGATAAGGGTATGTGATGGGTACCTAGTATGTTGACTTTTGCGTAGACCTCCCCCGCAACGGCGCCAAAAATCCTTCTTGCTACCTCTTGAGCACTGCGTTGGTTTTCCCCGAAGAGGAAGGGATGATGCAGCAAAGTAGCGTAAGTATTTCCCTCAGTTTTTGAGAACCAAGGTATCAATCCAGTAGGAGGCTACGTGCGAGTCCCTCGCACCTGCACAAAACAAATTAATCCTCGCAACCAACGCAAATAGGGGTTGTCAATCCCTATAGGGCCACTTACGAGAGTGAGATCTGATAGATATGATAAGATAATACTTTTGGTATTTTTATGATAAAAGATGCAAAGTAAAATAAAGGCAAAGTAAATAGCAAAGGAAATAACTAAGTAGTAGGAGATCAATATTATAAAGATAGACCCAGAGGCCATAGGTTTCACTAGTGGCTTCTCTCAAGAGCATAAGTATTCTACGGTGGGTGAACAAATTACTGTTGAGAAATTGACAGAATTGAGCATAGTTATGAGAATATCTAGGTATGATCATGTATATAGGCATCACGTCCAAGACAAGTAGACCGACTCCTGCCTGCATCTACTACTATTACTCCACTCATCAACCGCTAGCCAGCATGCATCTAGAGTATTAAGTTAAAAACAGATTAACGCCTTAAGCAAGATGACATGATCTAGAGGGATAGACTCATGCAATATGAAGAAAACCCCATCTTGTTATCCTCGATGGCAACAATACAATACGTGCCTTGCTGCCCCTACTGTCACTGGGAAAGGACACCACAAGATTGAACCCAAAGCTAAGCACTTCTCCCATTGCAAGAAAGATCAATCTAGTAGGCCAAACCAAACTGATAATTCAAAGAGACTTGCAAAGATAACCAATCATACATCAAAGGATTTAGAGAAGATTCAAATATTATTCATAGATAGAGTTGATCATAAACCCACAATTCATCGATCTCAACAGACACACCACAAAAAGAAGATTACATCGAATAGATCTCCACAAGAGAGGGGGAGAACATTGCATTGAGATCCAAAAAGAGAGAAGAAGCCATCTAGCTACTAACTATGGACCCATAGGTCTGAGGTGAACTACTCACAGTTCATCAGAGGGGCTATGGTGTTGATGTAGAAGCCCTCCATGATCGATGCCCACTCCGGCGGAGCTCCGGAATAGGCCCCCAAATGGGATCTCGTGGATACAGAAAGTTACGGTGGTGGAATTAGGGTTTTGGCTCCTTCTTTGATCGTTTGAGGGTATGTGGATATATATAGGAGGAAGGAGTACGTCAGTGGAGCAACAGGGGGCCCCGAGGGTGGAGGGCGCGCCTGGTGGGGGTGGGTGCGCCCCCCTACCTCGTGGCCACCTGTTTTATTTCTTGACATAGGGTCCGAGTCTCTCTAGTCTTATTCGTTGAGAAAATCACGTTCCCGAAGGTTTCATTCTGTTTGGACTCCGTTTGATATTCCTTTTCTTCGAAACCCTAAAACAGGCAAAAAAACAGCAATTCTGGGTTGGGCCTCCAGTTAATAGGCTAATCCCAAAAATAATGTAAAAGTGGATAATAAAGCCCAATAATGTCCAAAACAGTAGATAATATAGCATGGAGCAATCAAAAATTATAGATACGTTGGAGACGTATCATGATGATGATAATTGCTATACTATCGGTGCTATCCATACTATTAATGATGAGAGTGATTATGCTTATGATATGAAAAGGCCCAAGCTTGGGGATGCTATGTTTGATGAGAATGACATTTTTGAGAATATATTTGCTGCAATTAATGTTTATCCCAAGCTTGGGGATGCTATGTTTAATGAAGATGATATTTCTAGCCTCCCAAGTTTTGATATGCAAATTTGTTATGATGATAGCATGCCTCCTACTTATGATGATTATATTGTTGAAAGTGGGTTTGGAAGAGTGTCAACTTTAGGAAGTAATGATGCCACTATTTTGGAGGATGTTGAATATTAATATAATAATTATGAAAGTGTATTTGGAGAGTCATGACTTTATTTAGTAATGATTCCACTATCTTGGAAGAGGTTTGAATCGATTATGATGAGAACAAAATTGCTACTTATGATGATTATTGTGATGATACTTATGCTATAAAAAATAGTGATGATTATATTTATAAAACTTGTCATGATTATGATTACCCTTTTTCTGAACATTACTCTTTTAATGTGGAAACAATTTATAGTATTCGAGTCTCTTATGATACTCCCACTATTCTGAATGAGAAGAATTTTGCTTATGTGGAGAGTAATAAAATTTCTATGCGTGTAGATCATGAAAATAATGCTTTAGGTGCTGGTTATATTGTTGAATTCATTCATGATGCTACTGAAAATTATTCTGATGGAGGAACATATGCTTGTAGGAATTGCAATAACATCAAGTTTCCTCTCTATGTGCTTAAAGTTTTGAAGTTATGCTTGTTTTGCCCTCCTATGCTAGTTGATTATTGTTCCCACAAGTTGTTTGCTCACAAAATCCCTATGCATAGGAAGTGTGTTAGGCTTATGTGCTAGTCATATTCTTCATGATGCTCTCCTTATGTTTCAATTCTTACCCTTTATGTGAGCATCATTGAAATCATCATGCCTAGCTAGGGGCGTTAAACGTTAGCGCTTATTGGGAGGCAACCCAATTTTATTTTTGTTCCTTTATTTTTGCTCCTGTTTAGTAATAAATAATTTATCTAGCCTCTATTATTATTGAGTTTTTATGTTTTAATTAGTGTTTGTGCCAAGTAGAACCGTTGGGAAGACTTGGGGAAAGTCTTGTTGATCATGCTGTAAAAAATAGAAACTTTAGCGCTCATGAGATTTGCTGCCATTTTTTATTGGAGAGTGATATTTAGTTAATTCTTTATGAAGATGATTAATAGATAAATTCCTCACATCCAACAATTTATTTTAGAATTTTTGAGGTTCCAGAAGTTTGCGTTAGTTACAAATTACTATAGACTGTTATGTTTTTGACAGATTCTGTTTTTCATATGTTGTTTACTTATTTTGATGAATCTATGGCTAGTAAAAGAGTTTATAAACCACAGAGAAGTTGGAATAAAGTAGTTTTAACACCAATATAAATAAAGAATGAGTTCATTACAGTACCTTGAAGTGGTGTTTTGTTTTCTTTCGCTAACGGAGCTTACGAGTTTTATGTTAAGTTTTGTGTTGTGAAGTTTTCAAGTTTTGGGTAAAGATTCGATGGAGTATGGAATAAGGAGTGGCCTTTCTCTATGACCGAGGTGGATTGATACGTCTCCAACGTATCTATAATTTTTGATTGTTTCATGCTATTATATTATCTGTTTTGGATGTTTATGGGCTTTATTATGCACTTTTATATTATTTTTGGGACTAACCTATTAACCCAAAGCCCAGTGTGAGTCTCTGTTTTTTTCTTGTTTTAGAGTATCGCAGAAAAGAAAAATCAAATGGAGTCCAATTGACCTGAAACTTCACGGAACTTATTTTTGGACCAGAAGAAGCCCACAGAGTATTGGAGATGGACCAGGAGAGTCCCGGGCTGCCCACGGGGGTGGGGCGCGCCCTCCCTGCCTGGGCGTGCCCCCTGCCTCGTGGACAGCCCGGAGATCCACCGACGTACTTCTTCCTCCTATATATATCCATATACCCTAAAAACTTTGGGGAGCACAATAGATCGGGAGTTCCGCCGCCAGAAGCCTCCATAGCCATCGAAAACCAATCTAGACCCATTCCGTCATCCCGCCGGAGGGGAATCCCTCTCCGGTGGCCATCTTCATCATCACGGCGCTCTCCATGACGAGGAGGGAGTAGTTCTCCCTCGGGGATGAGGGTATGTACCAGTAGCTATGTGTTTGATCTCTCTCTCTCTCTCTCTCTCGTGTTCTTGAGGTGATACGATCTTGATGTATCGCGAGCTTTGCTATTATATTTGGATCTTATGATGTTTCTCCCCCTCTACTCTCTTGTAATGAATTGAGTTTTCCCTTTGAAGTTATCTTATCGGATTGAGTCTTTAAGGATTTGAGAACACTTGATGTATGTCTTGCACGTGCTTATCTAAGGTGACAATGGGATATCATGTGACCCACTTGATGTATGTTTTGGTGATCAACTTGCGAGTTCCGTGACCACGTGAACTTATGCATAGGGGTTGGCACACGTTTTCGTCTTGACTCTCCGGTAGAAACTTTGGGGCACTCTTTGAAGTTCTTTGTGTTGGTTGAATAGATGAATCTGAGATTGTGTGATGCATATCATATAATCATACCCATGGATACTTGAGGTGACATTGGAGTATCTAGGTGACATTAGGGTTTTGGTTGATTTGTGTCTTAAGGTGTTATTCTAGTACGAACTCTATGATAGATTGAACGGAAAGAATAGCTTCATGTTATTTTACTACAAACTCTTGAATAGATCGATCAGAAAGGATAACTTTGAGGTGGTTTCGTACACTACCATAATCTCTTCATTTGTTCTCCGCTATTAGTGACTTTGGAGTGACTCTTTGTTGCATGTTGAGGGATAGTTATATGATCCAATTATGTTTTTATTGTTGAGAGAACTTGCACCAGTGAAAGTATGAACCCTAGGCCTTGTTTCAACGCATTGCAATACCGTTTGTGCTCACTTTTATCATTAGTTACCTTGGTGTTTTTATATTTTTAGGTTATAAAAACCTTTATCTACCATTCATATACCACTTGTATCACCATCTCTTCACCGAACTAGTGCACCTATACAATTTACCATTGTATTGGGTGTGTTGCGGACACAAGAGACTCTTTGTTATTTGGTTGCAGGGTTGCTTGAGATAGACCATCTTCATCCTACGCCTCCTACGAATTGATAAACCTTAGGTCATCCACTTGACGGAAAATTGCTACTGTCCTAGAAACCTCTGCACTTGGAGGCCCAACAATGTCTACAAGAAGAAGGTTGTGTAGTAGACATCATGGATTAAGGTGGAGGGGGGCACCGCACACGGCTAAGAGATCAATGTTTGTTGTGTGTTCTAGGGTGCTCCCGTATATAAAGGAGCAAGGGGGAGGTCGGCCGGCCTTGGGGCGCGCCAAGGAGGGGGAGGAGTCCTCCTCCTAGTAGGAGTAGGACTGCCCATTTCCTAGTCCAACTAGGAAGAGGGAGGGGAGGAAGCAGAGGGAGAGAGGGAGGGTAAGAGGGGGCGCCGCCCCCCTCCTTGTCCAATTCGCACTCCCAAGGGGGGGGTGCACGGCCAACCCTATGGCCCCTCCTCTCTCTAACACACAAGGCCCATGTTGGCCCATTAGTTCCCCCGGGGGTTCCGATAACCCCCAGCACTCTGATAATTATCCGATGACCCCCGGAACTCATCCGGTGTTCGAATATAGTCATCCAATATATCAACCTTTATGTCTCGACCATTTAGAGACTCCTCGTTATGTCCATGATCATGATACGTCTCCAACGTATTTATAACTTTTGATTGTTCCATGCTATTATGTTATCTATTTTGGATGTTTAATGGGCTTTAATTTACACTTTTATATTATTTTTGGGACTAACCTACTAACCAAAGGCCCAGTGCAAATTGCTGTTTTTTGCCTATTTCAGTGTTTCACAGAAAAGGAATATCAAACGGAATGAAACCTTCGGGAGAGTTATTTTTAGAACAAACGTGATCCAGGAGAATTGGAGTGGCCGTCAAGAAAGAAGCAAGGAGGCCACGAGGCAGGCCCCCCCCTTGTGGGCCCCTCGCAGCTCCACCGACATACTTCTTCCTCCTATATATACCCATATACCCCGAAAACATCCAAGAGCACCATGATACCCTATTTCCACCGTTGCAACCTTCTGTACCCAAGAGATCCCATCT
This sequence comes from Triticum dicoccoides, assembly GCF_002162155.2. Taxonomy (NCBI): domain Eukaryota; kingdom Viridiplantae; phylum Streptophyta; class Magnoliopsida; order Poales; family Poaceae; genus Triticum; species Triticum dicoccoides. Next base: position 566,805,543 of record NC_041392.1, on the reverse strand, counting down.
TGGGGCCTTTTCCGGAGCTCCGCCGGAGGGGGAATCGATCACGGAGGGCTTCTACATCAACACCATAGCCTCTTCGATGATGTGTGAGTAGTTTACCACAGACCTTCGGTTCCATAGTTATTAGCTAGATGGATTTCTCTCTCTCTCTCTCTCTCTCTCTCTCTCTCTCTTTGGATCTCAATACAAAGTTCTCCTCGATTCTCTTGGAGATCTATTTGATGTAATTCTTTTTGTGGTGTGTTTGTCGAGATTCGATGAATTGTGGATTTATGATCAGGATTATCTATGAACAATATTTGATTCTTCTCTGAATTCTTTTGTGCATTATTTAAATATCTTTGCAAGTCTCTTTGAATTATCAGTTTGGTTTGGCCTACTAGATTGCAATGGGAGAAGTGCTTGGCTTTGGGTTCAATCTTGTGGTGTCCTTTCCCAGTGACAGCAGGGGCAGCAAGGCATGTATTGTATTATTGCCATCGAGGATAAAAAGATGGGGTTTATACCATATTGCTTGAGTTTATCCCTCTACATCATGTCATCTTGCCTAATGCGTTACTCTGTTCTTATGAACTTAATACTCTAGATGCATGCTGGATAGCGGTCGATGTGTGGAGTAATAGTAGTAGATGTAGAATCGTTTCGGTCTACTTGTCGCAGACGTGATGCCTATATACATGATCATGCCTAGATATTCTCATAATTATGCACTTTTCTATCAATTGCTCGACAGTAATTTGTTCACCCACCGTAATACTTATGCTATCTTGAGAGAAGCCACTATTGAAACCTATGGCCCCCGGGTCTATCTTCCATCATATTATTTTCATATCAACTTGCTATTTCTATTACCATTTATTTTTCAATCTTTATTTTCCAATCTATATCATAAAAATACCAAAAATATTTGTCATATTATCTCTATCAGATCTCACTTTCGTAAGTGACCATGAAGGATTGACAACCCCTTTATCGCATTGGTTGCGAGGTTCTTGTTTGTTTGTGCAGGTACTAGGTGACTTGTGTGTTATCTCCTACTGGATTGATACCTTGGTTCTCAAAAACTGAGGGGAAATACTTACGCTACTATGCTGCATCACCCTTTCCTCTTCAAGGGAAAACCAATGCATGCTCAAGAGGTAGCAAGAAGGATTTCTGGTGCCGTTGCCGGGGAGGTTGCATCAAGTCAAGACATACCAAGCACCCATCACAAACTCTTATCCATCGCATTACATTATTTGCCATTTGCCTCTCGTTTTCCTCTCCCCCACTTCACCCTTGCCGTTTTATTCGCCCTCTTTTCCGTTTGCCTCTTCAAGGGAAAACCAATGCATGCTCAAGAGGTAGCAAGAAGGATTTCTGGCGCCGTTGCCGGGGAGGTTGCATCAAGTCAAGACATACCAAGTACCCATCACAAACTTTTATCCATCGCATTACATTATTTGCCATTTGCGTCTCATTTTCCTCTCCCCCACTTCACCCTTGCCGTTTTATTCGCTCTCTTTTCCGTTCGCCTCTTTTTGCTTGCCTCTTGCTGCCATCATGCCTGAAATTGGGGAGGTTATCGTTGATAAGGATAGTGGTAATAACATGGAAAACTTTGATACTTTTGTTGATCCTCATGAAGAACCCACTATTTTACACACTAAAAAGTTTCGGATTGGTAGTGGTAATATTATTGGAAAATGAGTTATTCAAGATTTCTTTACTTGTGTCGGTGCTTTGCCCACCATGAGCGGGTCTATTCTTCAGAAAACTAGTAGTCTTGCGGATGATATATCGTTGCTCGTTGTTGAACTTGAAATACAATTTATCCATATGCATCCTTGCATACAGAGGATCTTTCTAGAATTTTCTAATATTAAGCATTCTTCTGTTAAGCGAGCGGCTACCATCTTTTTAGCTCATGAGTTCAAATTTATCTACTACCACTATAAAAGAAAGAGAGGGGCAGATCCAAACAATCAGATCCATCCATCATCAGAATCTAATGGTTCTTAATCATTCTGTGTTTAACGCTACCAACCATGCTAATCTGCCCCGCAGTAAAAAGAAAACCGCCCGCACGACCTCCTCATTCTCCTCTTGCACGACCTCCTCCTCCTCCAGCGCTGTTCGCCTCCTGCAGCCGCGTCCTTCGCCGCAGCCCTTCACCGCTGCGTCGCGTCGCCGGAGCCACGGGAAGCCTCCGCGGGTCGCCGAGAGCCCGCCCCTGCCGCGGGTCGTTGGGAGCCTCCCCAGCAGCGGGAGCCTGCCCCCGCCGCGGGTCGCCGCCTCCCCAGCCGCGGGAGCCCGCCCCCGCCGCGGGTCGCCGCCTCCCCAGCCGCGGGAACCCGCCCCCGCCGCGGGTCACTGCCTCCCCAGCGGGATGCTCCTGTACTCCTGATTCTCCAATCTACATTGGCTTAATACAACATAGGAATTCAGGAGAAGGTCAAAAGAGATTGGTACCAGGCTTTGTGCCACTGCCCACTTTCCCTGATTGCTAAATTTATTTTATGCTTCTGTCGACATTACAACAGCCAACAAATCAGGGAACCAATCCAGCTTCAAGCTCCAGGTGCTTTTCTTTCAGGATCATGCGTAATTAATAAATTGTTTCCTATTATCCTTAATAGGATGCTATTTTATGCTGATCAAAGTTAGTACTAATACATAACTTTGGTAGTCCGCAGAACCAAAATCCTTTGACTTGATCTCTTTGTAGGTGAAAATTTATATTTTACTACGCAGATGTAGAGTTGGCTTTTGTATAAGGAAATAAGATTCAAGAAATAAGCAACTTAAACACAGCAATTGAAGATTTCCAAGTCAGATTTACCAACTTCAATAGAGAATTGGCTTTTGTAGAAGGAAATATGATCCGAGAGGTAACTAACTGAAGATTTCCAAGTCAGATTTCTACATGCCTAATAAGTGCATTTTATTTTTCCACTACTTCCAAGTCAGTTTGACCATGTTCAGTTGAGAACCAACCATGCTTGTACGGATGAAAAATTGAGCAAGTACTGTTTTTGTGTGTACATTTTTTTTCTGACAGAATCATATATGTCCAAATATATATCCTCCTCCCCTCACGTCACATACCTATATGATTACAAGTATCACATACCAATATATGTTAGAAAGTGAGCTTTGAAATCTGCACTGATCTTCACAATCATGCCATCTGGTAGAAGTCTATTGAATTTCAATTATATTTTGTTGTATGTTATCCGTGATGTAAGTGCAGATAGGAAGTTCCATTTTTTTAAATGCATCACAAGGAGGATGGTCACCAATGATTTGACATGATAAGATGTTTACATAATTATTTGTGGCCATTTGACATGATAGGATGTTTTTGAAGTATGACAAACTATGACATTAGCAATACTTTTATTTACATATATTCATATATCGTTATATACTTTGGCTTGTGGAAACTAGGAATTGCTTTCGACTAACATGTAATGGAATTTCTGAGAGGGGAGATCTGCATCTATGTTACAGGGATCAGACGGGAGAAATAGAGAAGGACAAACGATTTCTGCAGGAGGAGCAGTAGTCCTTGCACGTAGACACCCTCCTGTTCTCCCAGGTAACACCATGGAATCCCATCGTCTAATTTTGGTCGCTCTTGTGAGTCTTTATTCCAATCATATCCGGCAACCATGTCATGGATTCAGGGTAGTGTGTGGGATTTCCAGTAGAAGAGTAGCTACTCACAAGCTTGATTCCGCAAAGGCATCTTCCTACTCTTCTGAGAACTTCCACCAATAAGCTCCACGCGCTCCTGCACCTTCTTATGAGCCAGGTTAAAAATATGTGGTTTCGTGCTTCTACTACATCTTTGGTGCAACTTTCGTGCTTTTGCCTTTACTACATCCATGTTTGTGCTTTTCCCTTTACTACATCCTTCTAAAAATATGTGGTTTCGTGCTTTTACTACATCCATGTTCAGTGTGTTATGCAGATGTAAAAAGCCATTCAGGTTCTGCATCCTGCCTAGAAGGTTCTTTGTTATGATGCAAGAGGAATTCCTTTCTTATTGACCCTTCAAGTGGGAGTCTTTTAGAGACAGCTTTCATGCTTTTGCCTTCTACTGGAACTCCATGCAGATTCTGAGTTCAAGGGGTGTATTTGGCCTTCAGAAATAAAGAACTTTATTATGGTTCTTGATAAAAGAAACATGGACTTCCAAATAGCTTAAAGGTTATCGATTATATGCAGCAAGGCCATTTGATTAAGTTGGCTCTTTCTTGACACCATTTTCTATGCAAGCTATTTGAATACATATTTTGCAAGACAAAGTATAGAAGTGTGTTTGGGTGAGGCCCAGATTAAATGTCGGGACCCCGATTCTAGGTCACACTGATCTAGCATGTAACACCTCATATCACTTTGCTGCCTCGGGTGTCGCCTTACCATGGCCCGGGACCGTTTGCGCCTTTTGGCTCACGTATATGATAGTATCGCTAGCATCCATATGACAGAGAATCCGAGCCGACATGACTAGTCGTGAACCCAAAGTGGCACTGACTTACAGGGACATGCATACATGAAACAACATCGAGCATGTCAGTCATCAGCGTGTGAATCTGGGCTGTAGCAACTGGGCTAACAGGACTCCTGTGAACTGGGCTATAGCAGGCTAGCAGGACTTCGGAAGTCACCGCGTGACATTTCCCCGAAGGGACAGACACATGAACGAAGTGAATCACATGCCGGCCAGTCTAAGTGTTCCGGAGCAGTAGTGCTGGGCTAGCAGGACTCCGGTGAACCGGGCTGTAGCAGGCTAGCAGGACTCCGGAAGTCACCGCGTGACATTTCCCCGAAGGGACATACACAGGAACGAAGTGAATCACATGCCGGCCAGTCTAAGTGTTCCGGAGCAGTAGTGCGGGGCTAGCAGGACTCCGGTGAACCGGGCTGTAACAGACTACCATGGCTCAGTGGAAGCACTAGACTACATTTCCCCATAAGAGAGGCTACCAAGGATAAACAACTAGGTTGTCGGATCCCACACATAGCAATACACGTCACACGTACGCATAACATGCAAGTATGTGCTGTACAACATGGCATCACAACATAACACAAACTCATATAGAATAAGGCCCAGAAGAGCCACATAGCATTAAATACAAATAGGGGTCACATGACCCATCATTCAGAGCATACAAGCAACGGAAGCATTACATGTCTGAGTACAGACAACTACAAAAGAAAAAGGCTGAGAAGCCTGACTATCTACAAGTCCCTCCCAAGGGTACAAGATCATATCTGAGGTAACAAGCTACTCGTCGAAGTCCAAGTGGTACTACTAGTGAGACAGATGTCTCACCTACAAAACATAAATAAAGCAAACGTGAGTACAAAGGTACTCAGCAAGACTTACATCAGATCCTATTATACATGCATTTGTATCAAGAAGGTAATGTGGGGTTTAGTTGCAGCAAGCCAGCTTTGACTCAGTGGCTATCCTATTCTACGACAACGAGAAACTTCTTTGAGGTGAGGCAGCGCACACGAGTCCACTAATCACCACATCAATACACTACTATGGATTCATCCCCGTCTCTCTACGAGAAGGCCATCCATAGCACCCACACTTGTCTTGAGCATTTTAGAGTATCCACTTTAAGTTGTCTATGTACCACGTAAGCATCCAAGAAGTCCATAACCGAGGACACGGCTATTCGAATAGATCATGAAAACCCTGCAGGGGTGTACTTCTTCACACACGCTCTCACCACTTATCACCATGTACACGTCATGTATGTCGGCAACCTTCAAGCGAAAGCCTGGCGAGGGTGTCAGCCACGACCTGACTAACCACACAAGACTCTAGTCCAGGTTTATCGCCCATTCGGGTTCCATCCGCAAGGAGATCTGGCCGGGGTTTCACCAACGGCCCCAAACGATGTGTACAGGGTTCCCGAGCCCACCATCCGGGTGCCACTCGGTACACCGGGTCACGTGTGCCTAGTCTGTCCCAAGTCCACCCTGCCGAGTGCCACTCGGTAGAAAAATAGCACTACCTACAAACACCAGAAACTATATGCAACTCCTGGACAGAGATCAAGGCGGTTAATAAGTCGAGAGAGCTTGGAGCGCCCGGAGCCCAATGTGTGGTAGTAGCTAGTCATTGGACAACTTACACAGAACTCAGTTCTTAAGGGCGGTCCCAATGAGACAACCCACCATGTACTCCTACATGGCCTCTCACCGCTACCTTTACCAAATCATGTTCACACGCTTAACTCGCAGCACCGGAACATATCGTAACACTTCACTTCATTCCCGATGAATCAGACCTGACACAACTCTAAGCAATAGCAGGCATGGCATGGTAGGAACACACATGGCTCAAACAACTCCTACACATGCTAGTGGGTTTTAACTATTTACTGTGGCAATGACAGGTCATGCAGAGGAATGGGTTCAACTACCGCATCATAAAGTAGCAGTTGAATCGTTATTGTCCTAATGCAATAAATGAGAGCAGGAGTGAGATAGTAGGATTGTATCAGAATGAACAAGGGGGGTTGCTTGCCTGGTAGATCAACAAGGGGGCACTGCTCCACTGACAGGTACTCTGAATCGGTCTCCGGAGCAGGACCTATCGAGAAGGAACGGTGTCGAAATCAAACACAAGCATATGCAACAATATGATGCATGAACATGGCATGAGTATGTGATGTTGTTTGAGTTAATGCATCTAGCAATTCATTTGCATGAAGTCCATTTGAACCAAGGGTTCAAATGCAACTCCAAATTAAGCTCTTAAATATGCCATTTATATGTTTTCATATATACAACATGTATAGGTTGGTTTGTCATGCATGAAAATGGTACAGATGGATAGATTGAATTTTTCTAATCATTTTTCATATATAAATTATTTCAATCTGAGCTACGGTTGAATTTCTATGAATTTTTGAAGTTTATATCATTTTCTGGAATTTCCTGATTTATTTTAAATCCAGAAAACCAATACTGCGTCAGCATGACAGCAGCATTGCGTCAGCAAGTCAAAGGTGGCTGACCAGGTCAAACCTGACGTGTGGGGTCCACACGTCAGTGTCACAGTGTTAAACGGAGGTTTTTTTACTAATCTAATTAAAATTAGTGGCACCGGGCCCATTGTCAGTGTCTCAGGGGTTTGGTTAGGTGGTGATTAGCCTTAAGCTAATCACCTAGCAGGTCGGGCCCGCATGTCAGTCCGGCGAGGTCGTCGCCGGCGACCTCAGGACGCGGCGGCGTCCGTGTTACAGGCCACGGGGGCGACGGCTAAGGGCACTGGGGCGTAGCCCGGGCTCTCGCGCATCCAGGGGAGGCGACGGAAGGGCGCGGGGTGGCCGGAGCTCGCTGGAGCGGAGCTCGCAGCGGCGACCGGAGCACGGCTCCGAGCGGGAAGTGGCTGCATGGCACGACAGGAGCTGCGGGTGGTGGTGTTGGCCTTCTGGGTGGCTGCTGAGCATGGTGGCAGGTGCGGGCGCGGGCTGCGGTGGCTCTGGCCACGACAGGGAGTTACCACGGCAGTGCGACCACTCGGGTCCGGCGGCTAGCGTGGCTACGGCACGAAATCGAGCGCGGGAACAGAGGGGAAACGGAGGAGAGCTCACGGGGAGACCGTAGGCGTCGTCAGCGAGCTCGGGGAGGGTCGAACGCGAGCGGAACGGCGACGCCGATCTCTGGTGGCCGGCGATGAAGATGACGGTGATGGAGGCGCTCCAGGGGCGTCCGGCGACGCGTGGCTTGATGGAGAGGACGAGGACGACGGC
>NC_041392.1:566788462-566797522 GCF_002162155.2 Triticum dicoccoides | reverse complement strand
CGTGGCGACGCCAGAGGCGTCCAGGCCGTCGAGGGGGCGAGGAAGGCAGGCAGGAGGTGGCCGGACGCGTGCGTGCGCGCTGCGGGCACACGCCCCTGTCCTCCTGGCGGGAGGTGGAGGACGACTGGCACTGGCCAGTCGGCTGGGCCGGCCTGTTGGGCCACTGGGCCAGGCCGGCTGCACAGTGCCAGGCCGCGGTAACCCAGGTAAGCTTTTCCTTTTTATTTTCTTTTCTATTTTTCTGACATTTGTTTGGTTTAATAAAAATACTAAACCATTTTATTTTCTTATGCCAATTTTTGCAGGGCCTAGTGGTATTATTCCAGAGCTCCTCAACTACTGGCATAATTTTTGGACAATATTATATATATATAATAATATATATCCAAAGCAAATAATTACTGCATTAATTCCAAATGCCCAAAATAAATACTTATGAGCTCCTAAAAATGTTGGTTTGATTTTTAGCTCTGTCCAAGATTTTCAGAGAGCAACATGAGCATTTTCTTGGACCCTTTTGGAGCAGTTTTTTTATTTGGGTCATTTCCAGAATGATTCTGAGGGTTTCACAAATCCCCATTTCAAATTTTAATGAAATTTAAACATGATGCAAACATGAAGGCTAGCCTAGGTCATACCAGAACTAGGGATGTGACAACTCGCCCCCACTCGGAAGAATCTCGTCCCGAGATTCAGGAGTTGGCGGAAAGAAAGTGGGGTACTCAAGTCAAAGACGATCTTCTCGCTCCCAAGTAGCTTCTCTCTCGGAATGATGAGACCACTGAACCTTGAGAAACTTGATGTTATGACATCGAGTGACACGCTCTGCTTGATCCAGAATGCGGACGGGGTACTCTCGATAAGTGAGGTTATCTTGGAGATCAAGCGTTTCGTGGTCCACTTGGCGGATGGAATCCGAGAAGCAACGCCTGAGTTGAGAGACGTGGAAGACACCATGAACTCGAGAAAGATGTGGGGGTAGTTCCAACTGGTAGGCAACCTCTCCTCGTTTAGCAAGAATGAGAAAGGGACCAATGTAACGAGGAGCCAACTTGCCCTTGATACCGAAACGATGGGTACCCTTCAAAGGGGTAACCCGAAGGTAAGCCTTGTCGCCAACTTCATAAGCCACTTCCTTATGACTATGGTCATACTGTCTCTTTTGACGAGATTGGGCTGTTTTCAAATTCTCACGAATGATGCGAAGTTGCTCTTCTGCCTCCTGAATCTTGTCCGGTCCAAAGAATTGTCTTTCACCAGTTTCTGACCAGTTCAGAGGTGTTCGACATCTTCGTCCATACAGAACCTCAAAAGGAGCTTTCTTGAGGCTGGATTGGTAGCTATTGTTATAAGCAAACTCGGCGAAGGGAAGACACTTCTCCCAATCCATACCGAATGAGATAACACAAGCTCTAAGCATGTCTTCGAGAATTTGGTTGACCCTTTCCACCTGACCACTTGATTGAGGGTGGAAAGCGGTACTGAAGGAAAGATGTGTGCCCATGGCAGTTTGGAAACTCTCCCAGAAATGAGAAGTGAAAAGACTATCACGGTCTGAATTGATTTCTAGTGGAACACCATGAAGTGACACTATTCGAGAAATATATAAGTCAGCGAGCTGACTAGCGGACTCTCTCAAACAGGTAGGAAGTGAGCCACTTTGGAAAGACGATCAATGACTACGAAGATAGCATTATTCCCTTTCTTGGTCCTGGGAAAGCCGATGATGAAGTCCATACCAACTTTATCCCATTTCCACTCAGGAATAGCTAAAGGCTAAAGGGTGCCAGCATGTCTTTGATGCTCTGCCTTAACGCGACGACAAACATCGCAGTTAGCAATAAACTGAGCAATTTCTCTCTTCATCCTAGTCCACCAGAACCTCTGGCGTAGGTCCTGATACATCTTAGTACTACCGGGATGAATCGTGAGAGGAGATTCCTGCGCCTCCTTAAGGATTAATTGTCGAAGATGTTGATTCTTGGGAACCACCAAGCGACTCTCAAAGAAAACAACACCACGATCATCTATAGAGAAACTACCACCAACTCCCTTGTTAATGTTTCTCTTGATCCGGGAAATTCCCGTATCCTGCTTCTGAGCAGAGATGATCTGATCCACAAGAGTAGGTTTCGCCACCAAGGTAGAAAGGAATCCGTGAGGAGCGATGTGAAGGTTTAGCTTACATAATTCCTCATGGAGAAGTGGCTGGCCCTGTTGCAACATGAGATTGTTGCAATAGGACTTACGACTTAGTGCATCAGCCATGACATTACCCTTGCCTGGGGTGTAGTTAATCCCTAAGTCGTAATCTGAGATCAACTACAGCCAACATCTTTGCCTAAGGTTCAAATCTGGTTGGGTGAAGATATACTTGAGACTCTGGTGGTCGGTGTAAATCTCGCAATGTTTACCAAGAAGGTAATGTCGCCAGGTCTTAAGTGCATAGACTACGGATGCAAGCTCTAGATCATGTGTCGGATAATTCTCCTCATGTGGATGCAACTGTCGAGATGCATAGCCAATCACATGACGATCTTGCATAAGAATGCAACCTAGTCCCTGTCGTGAGGCGTCGCAGTAGATAACAAAGTCTTTAGTGAAATCCGGTGGCACAAGTATGGGAGCAGAAGTCAGGCATCTTTTCAGTTCCTGAAAACTGTGCTCACACTGTGGGGACCACTCAAACTTTTTATATTTCTTGAGAAGTTCCATGAGAGGTTTGGCCACTTTGGAGAAGTTCTCAACGAAGCGGCGACAATAACTGGCTAGACCAAAGAAACTCCTAACTTGCTTAACTGTTTCAGGCAGAGTCCAATCAAGAATGGCCTGAACTCTCTCGGGATTGACGGCAATGCCCTTACCAGAGATCACGTGGCCGAGATAGGTCACTTCTGGCAACCAAAATTCGCACTTGGAGAACTTGGCATAAAGGCGATGCTCTCTGAGTTTCTCTAACACAAGTCTAAGATGTTCGGCATGCTCTTCCTCGTTCTTCGAGTAAATAAGAATATCATCAAGGTAAACCACCACGAACTTATCTAAGTACTCCATGAAAATTGAGTTCATCAAGCGAGAGAATGTAGCTGGAGCATTGGTTAGACCAAAGGACATGACAGTGTACTCGTACTGACCATAATGAGTGACGAAAGCCATCTTAGGAATGTCCCCATTTCTGATATTGATTTGGTGGTAGCCTAACCTCAAATCCATCTTTGAAAAGACCGAGGATCCATCGAGATGATCATACATGTCGTTGATCCTGGGGAGCGGATACTTGTTCTTTATCGTGACCAAATTAACGGGACGATAATCTACAACCATCCTATCCATACCATCCTTCTTCTTGACAAAGAGGACGGGGCAAGCCCAGGGAGAAGAACTAGGACGGATGAAACCCTTTTGCAAGGATTCATCGAGTTGTTTCTTAAGCTCAGCTAGTTCTAAGGGTGCCATCTTGTAAGGTCTCCTAGAGATTGGAGCAGTTCTTGGGATAAGATCTATGACAAACTCTACATCTCTGTCAGGTGGAATACCTGGCAGTTCCTCTGGAAAGACATCCGGAAAGTCACGGACTACCGGGATATCTTCAAGGTCTGGAAGAGGGTTGGCATTAAGAGAATAGAGCTGACGCTTTGCAACTCTAGTGGAGACGGTGACTATCTTGCCAGATGGGTGTGTAAGCTGAACAGACCTTGTGTAACAATCAATCTTGGCATGATGAGCTTTCATCCAGTCCATACCCAAGATGATGTTAATATCTGTAGACTTGAGGGCTATAAGTGATGCAAGGAATACAAGTCTGTCAACAAGGATTTCATTACCATGGCTTATTCTGGTAGTTTTCCATCTAGACCCTGGAGTTTGGATTTCAAGTGGAGTTGGCATATCACAAAATGACATGTCATGCAAATGAGCATAGCCTTCAAAAATGAAGGAGTGAGATGCTCCGGTATCGAACAGAACCGAAGTTGGATGACAGTTGACAAGGACTGTACCAAGAACGACATCCGGATCATCATGAGCGTCTTTAGCTGAGACATGATGCACACATCCACGTTCAGTGGGATCTGACTTGACACTAATCATCTTGCATGGTGGCTTACCACAACCAACCGACTTCTCAGGCAGGGGTGGAGCATAGTTGGTTTGAGAGCAGTCACGTGCATAGTGTCCTGGCTCTCCGCATGTGAAGCAAGTCCCTGAAGTAGGACGTGGACCCGCATTGACAAGCGGTCTACCAGTAGGCCTGGGTGGAGCATGTAACTGAACTGGGTGAGGTGCCACATAAGAGGGCCTCGGTGAATAACCGGGTGGAAGAGCGGAGTTCGGAACCCAAATCCGGCGCTTCTGCGAAGTAGAACCGGAAGAAGAACCCAAACCATGGGTGTGCTTACGAGACTCCTCGTAAGTGAGTTGAGCTGTCTCTGCATTAATGGCCTTATTCACAAGAGCCTGGAATGTACTGTAATGATGCAAGTGGAGATCACGACGCAACTTGGGGTTGAGACCCTTCCGGAACCTAGCCTGCTTCTTGGCGTCCATGGACACCTCTTCTGTAGCATAGCGGGCAAGGTTCTCAACCTCTCTATTGTAAGCATCAACAGCCATCTTACTCTGGGTGAAACTACAGAACTCTTCTCTCTTGCGGTCAATGAGAGCCTGAGGAATGTGATGCTCGCGAAAAGCCTCGGTGAAATCTCTCCAGGTGGTTATCCGGCCAGCTGGAAGCATAGCCTCATAGTTCTGCCACCAAATACTAGCAGGACCTTCCAGATGATAAGCAGCGTAGGTGACCTTGTCACTTTCAGCTACGTTCGCAGAACGCAGCTTGTGTGTGATACTACGGAGCCAGTCATCTGCATCAAGTGGTTCAATGGAATGATGGAAGGTAGGTGGTTTCAGACCAATGAAATCATAGATGGACGATGACTCTTTGTGCTGATGGGAGGTGTTCTCCTCAATACGTGCTAACGAGCGGTTAGACTCTCGCTTGTTCTTCTCCATCTCTAACATGAACTCTGCCAACGAAGGCTAGTCGGGAGGATCCTCATCCCTACCATCTCCTTGGTTCCGGCTACGAGCAACAGAACTTCGGTTAACTGACAACATCCTGAAGAACCAGCCAAGGAAACAAAGGATGGATTCAACATCATCATAAGGATGTAGAATTTAGTACAAGGAAAAATACTATCTCTTGAACTCCTAGGACAATTCCGGCAGCATAACGGCAGTAAAATGCTCGCAATGAGACATTCTGCAAAAGACGGGGTAGCACCATACTCAACATCATCACTCAAGGTTCAGAGATATTACTAAACAGGCTACACCGGAGGTACTCAAACTGGGATAAGACTCAGATCAACCAAACCTTAGAGACTACAGAGTAGTAACACGTGATCCTGATAGATGGAAGAGAAAGCCTAGTTCCTTAACCCCGTAGGGAAGATAGGATGACTCAGATAAGAAGGCATGAGGTATAAGGAGTAAAAGAGCCTTATGTTCCCTTCCACAATCAATTCCCCTATATAGCTACAGAATTTCTAGACTCAACTTCGACCAGGTTGGCTTGGTAATCCTATAGGCAGTCAGGCTTTGATACCAAAGCTGTCGGGACCCCGATTCTAAGTCACACCGATCTAGCATGTAACACCTCATATCACTTTGCGGCCTCACGCATGGTATTCCCACGGGTGTCGCCTTACCATGGCCCGGGACCGTTTGTGCCTTTTGGCTCACGTATATGATAGTATCGCTAGCATCCATATGACAGAGAACTTGGGCCGACATGACAAGTCGTGAACCCAAGGTGGCACTGACTTACAGGGACAGGCATACATGAAACAACATCGAGCATGTCGGTCATCAGCATGTGAATCCGGGCTGTAGCAACTGGGCTAACAGGACTCCGGTGAACCGGGCTGTAGCAGGCTAGCAGGACTCCGGAAGTCACCGTGTGACATTTCCCCGAAGGGACAGACACATGAATGAAGTGAATCACATGCCGGCCAGTCTAAGTGTTCCGGAGCAGTAGTGCTGGGCTAGCAGGACTCCGGTGAACCGAGCTGTAGCAGGCTAGCAGGACTCCGGAAGTCATCGCGTGACATTTCCCCGTAGGGACAGACATAGGAACGAAGTGAATCACATGCCGGCCAGTCTAAGTGTTCCGGAGCAGTAGTGCGGGGCTAGCAGGACTCCGGTGAACCGGGCTGTAACAGACTACCATGGCTCAGTGGAAGCACTAGACTACATTTCCCCATAAGAGAGGCTACCAAGGATAAACAACTAGGTTGTCGGATCCCACACATACACGTACGCATAACATGCAAGTATGTGCTGTACAACATGGCATCACAACATAATGCAAACGCATATAGAATAAGGCCTAGAAGAGCTGTTGGGTTTCGTAGTAATTTCAAAAAATTTCCTACGCACACGCAAGATCATGTGATGCATAGCAACGAGAGGGGAGAGTGTTGTCTACGTACCCAACACAGACCGACTGCGGAAGTGCTGACACAACGTAGAGGAAGTAGTCGTACGTCTTCACGATCCAACCGATCAAGCACTGAAACTACAGCACCTCCGAGTTCGAGCACACGATGACGATCCCCGGACTCCGATCCAGCAAAGTGTCGGGGAAGAGTTCCGTCAGCACGACGGCATGGTGACGATCTTGATGCACTACAGCAGCAGGGCTTCGCCTAAACTCCGCTACAGTATTATCAAGGACTATGGTGGCAGGGGGCACCGCACACGGCTAAGGAATAGATCACGTGGATCAACTTCTGTGTTCTAGGGTGCCTCTACCTCAGTATATAAAGGACTAGAGGGGGGAGGCTGGCCGGCCAAGGTGTGGCGCGCCAGGAGAGTCCTACTCCCTCTGGGAGTAGGATCCCCCCCCCCCCCAATCCTAGTTGGAATAGGATTCGCAGAGGGGGAAAAGAGAGAGAGGGGGCCGACCACCTCTCCTAGTCCTAATAGGACTAGGGGAAGGGGGAGGCGCACAGCCCATGTAGGGCTGCCTCTTCTCTTTTCCACTAAGGCCCATCATGGCCCATTTAGCTCTCGGGGGGTTCCGGTAACCTTCCCGGTACTCCGGTAAAATCCCGATTTCACCCGGAACACTTCCGATATCCAAACATAGGCTTCCAATCTTTATGTCTCGACCATTTCGAGACTCCTCGTCATGTCCGTGATCACATCCGGGACTCCGAACAACCTTCGGTACATCAAAATGCATAAACTCATAATATAACTGTCATCGTAACCTTAAGCGTGCGGACCCTACGGGTTCGAGAACAATGTAGACATGACCGAGACACGTCTCCGGTCAATAACCAATAGCGGGACCTGGATGCCCATATTGGCTCCTACATATTCTACAAAGATCTTTATCGGTCAGACCGCATAACAACATACGGTGTTCCCTTTGTCATCGGTATGTTACTTGCCCGAGATTCGATCGTCGGTATCCAATACCTAGTTCAATCTCGTTACCGGCAAGTCTCTTTACTCGTTCTGTAATACATCATCCCGCAACTAACTCATTAGTTGCAATGCTTGCAAGGCTTATGTGATGTGCATTACCGAGAGGGCCCAGAGATACCTCTCCGACAATCGGAGTGAAAAAACCTAATCTCGAAATACGCCAACCCAACATGTACCTTTGGAGACACCTGTAGTACTCCTTTATAATCACCCAGTTACGTTGTGACGTTTGGTAGTACCCAAAGTGTTCCTCCGGTAAACGGGAGTTGCATAATCTCATAGTTATAGGAACATGTATAAGTCATGAAGAAAGCAATAGCAACATACTAAACGATCGGGTGCTAAGCTAATGGAATGGGTCATGTCAATCAGATCATTCAACTAATGATGTGACCTCTTAATCAAATAACAACACTTTGTTCATGGTTAGGAAACATAACCATCTTTGATTAACGAGCTAGTCAAGTAGAGGCATACTAGTGACACTCTGTTTGTCTATGTATTCACACATGTATTATGTCTCCGGTTAATACAATTCTAGCATGAATAATAAACATTTATCATGATATAAGGAAATAAATAATAACTTTATTATTGCCTCTAGGGCATATTTCCTTCAGTCTCCCACTTGCACTAGAGTTAATAATCTAGTTCACATCGCCATGTGATTTAACAGCAATAGTTCACATCACCATGTGATTAACACCCATAGTTCACATCGAGATGTGATCAACACCCAAAGGGTTTACTAGAGTCAGTAATCTAGTTCACATCGCTATGTGATTAACACCCAAAGAGTACTAAGGTGTGATCATGTTTTGCTTGTGAGATAATTTTAGTCAACGGGTCTGTCACATTCAGATCCGTAAGTATTTTGCGAATTTCTATGTCAACAATGCTCTGCACGGAGCTACTCTAGCTTATTGCTCCCACTTTCAATATGTATCTAGATCGAGACTTAGAGTCATCTAGATTAGTGTCAAAACTTGCATCGGAGTAACCCTTTACGACGAACCTTTTTTCACTTCCATAATCGAGAAACATATCCTTATTCCACTAAGGATAATTTTGACCGCTGTCCAGTGATCTACTGTAACGCCCCAGATGTAACTTTCCCCATTTGTACTCCAACTCTTGCCGTTTCCGGTGTCAAGTTATATTTATTTCTCGGGTTCGGGTCCTTGTCTCCGTGTGTTGTTTTCGTTTTCATGCATCTCATACCATGTCATCTCGTGCATTGCATTTGCATACATGTTCATCTCATGCATTCGAGCATTTTCCCCGTTGTCCGTTTTGCAATCCGGCGTTCCGTTCTCCTCCGGTGGTCATTTCTACCTTTCTTTCTTGTGTGGGGATTAAACATTTCCGGATTGGACCGAGACTTGTCAAGCGGCCTTGGTTTACTACCGGTAGACCGCCTGTCAAGTTTCGTATCATTTGGACTTCGTTTGATACTCCAACGGTTAACCGAGGGACCGAGAAGGCCTCGTGTGTGTTGCAGCCCAACACCCCCCCAAATTTGGCCCAAAACCCACCAAACTCTGCCCCATGTCCTAGAGCGTTCGATCA
>NC_041392.1:566786244-566788452 GCF_002162155.2 Triticum dicoccoides | reverse complement strand
CGTCCGCGCCTCCCCGCCGGCGACTCACCGGCCCCGCCGCCCTCTCCCTCCCGGCCGGCGAGCCCCTCCTCCGCGCCAAGTCCGACGCCGGCGAGCTCCAAGTCGGGCCGGTGAACCTCGGGAGTCGCGCCACTGCTACAGTGCGGCTGGATCTAGATCTGGGTTGACCTCTCTCCCTCGAAACCCTAATTTTCGTGCTATCTTTGACTTCTTTTATCTCCGCAACCGTAGCTCCGTTTTGGGCGTATGATATGTCAAAATCTTCGTCTCGACATGTACATCATTTCATTCCATTGCATCATTTGCATTTGAGGTCATATTAATACCCAAAATGCTGTTAGAAGGAGGCTTCGTGAGTTAAATTGCAGATTCGTTAGTTCATCATGCACTTTTGTCATTTTTGTCATGTTTAATTCGTGCATGATATGCCTGTGCCCCTTTGGGATGAATTGTGAAGCATTTTGTCTTCTTTCCAGAGGTGCCACCCATGCATTTTTAGGATGTGTGTGTTGTCTTGTGCAAGCTTGCGAAGAGAGGTACCTGAGATTGCAGATTTCAGGGACTTAGTGATTTTCACTAAGTCTGGGATATTTTAGTTCATGATGCTATATGTCCAGCTTGTTTCCTAGTGATCCGTGCCTCTTTTGAGGATGATCAGTAAGGGAGTTTTGATATTTATGTTATGCTCTATCCATCCGTGTCTTTGTTGGCATATGTGGAGTGCTCTAGGTTGACTCAATCGAGCTCAACTTTTGCTTTGTTGTTAATCTGGGCAGATCGTCAACTTGTTTGCGATTTTGCCGATGCTACCGTTAGTGTTCCATGCATGCTATGCCTTTGTTCTTGCCATGTGTAGCTAGCACATTGTGCCTTCTTGCTGGTTATATGCTTTCCTTGCCATGACTTGCACCGTAGTGAGTGCATCGAGCTCGTTTACATGCCTTCGTGAGTTATATTTCAGCGTGTCTCAGTTTTCACTAAGTCTGAAAACTGATTGTGTTCGAGCTATGTTCGTGAGCTCGGTAGAGTATTTTGTGAACCCTTTTGGCCCCAGGTCACTTTGGGTGTTTTATTAAGCTTGTTGAGTAGCTCCATGCCATGTTCTTACTTGTCATGTTCAGGTTTTGTATCATGTTGTTTTGCTGCTCCGAAGAGAGCATCGTGATCTGAAATTTCAGACTAGTGTTAATTTCACTAAGTCTGAAATCTGTTTTGCATTTGCGTTTTAGCCATGCTTGTTTGAACCTCTTAATGGATGAATTTGCCTATGGCTCAGTGCTAGTGTTTTGTCAACCATCTTGTGTATATCACTTCCATGTATTTTGTTTTCATGTTTGGTGGCTGTAGCATATTCATTTCGTTGCATTTAGATGCCTACTTGCTGCAAATCGCATACCAGTGTCATATCTTAAAACGCTTGCCATTTCTAAACCGTAGCTCCGATTCCTATGATCTTTATATCGTTTTCAAGCGATTTCATCCCCTCTATCCAGTGGCACACTTGGTTTTCCAAGTTGATGCCAGGTTCATGCATTTCCTGTCATATCTTGCATTTTGCATCCCGCATCGCATCCCGCATAGCATATCGTCATTTCATCATATTGCTTGGTCTTGCACGTGGTTGATTGTATCCTTGTTGCTTGTTTGTTTTGTGGGTAGAGCTGGGAGATGAGTTCGCCACCAAGGAGCCCGTTGAGTTCGCTTGTGAGGATCCAGTCAACTCTGACAACTGTGCATGCAAGATGATCATACCCTCGAAATCACTACTATCTTTGCTATGCTAGTTTGCTCGCTCTTTTGCTTGCCACTGCTTCGATGCCTGCCATTTGCTTGTCAGCCTCCCAATTGCATGATTGAACCTCTAACCCACCATTGTCCTAGCAAACCGTTGATTGGCTATGTTACCGCTTTGCTCAGCCCTTCTTATAGCGTTGTTAGTTGCAGGTGAAGATTGGAGCCGTTCCTTGTTGGAACATTTATTTACTTGTTGGGATATCATTATATTGCTATGTTATCATAATGCATCTATATACTTGGTAAAGGGTGGAAGGCTCGGCCTCTCGCCTAGTGTTTTGTTCCACTCTTGCCGCCCTAGTTTCCGTCATATCGGTGTTATGTTCCCGGATTGTGCGTCCCTTACGCGGTTGGGCTATAATGGGAACCCCTTGATAGTTCACCTTGATTAAAGCTTTTCCAGCAATGCCCAAC
>NC_041392.1:566713732-566786106 GCF_002162155.2 Triticum dicoccoides | reverse complement strand
AGCCTCTTTTCCCTTGGGTTTCCGGAGCCCGAGGGTCATCTTGTTTTAACCCCCCCCCCCCCGGGCCAGTGCTCCTCTGAGTGTTGGTCCGAACCAGGCAGCCTGCGGGGCCACCTCGGGGAAACTTGAGGTTTGGTTTTACTCGTAGCTTGACCTATCCGAGCGTGCCCTGAGAAAGAGATATGTGCAGCTCCTATCAGGATTTGTCGGCACATTCGGGCGGTGTTGCTGGACTTGTTTTAACCTGTCGAATCATCTTGTTGTACCGAGATACCGAGTCTGATCGGTGTGTCTTGGGTGGAGGTCTATTCCTTCGTTGACCGTGAGAGCTTGTTATGGCCTAAGTTGGGACCCCCCTGCAGGGATTGATCTTTCGAAAGCCGTGCCCGCGGTTATGGGCGGATGGGAATTTGTTAATGTCCGGTTGTAGATGACTTGAACTAAACTTAATTAAAATGAATCAACCGTGTGTGTTACCGTGATGGCCCCTTCTCGGCGGAGTCCGGGAAGTGGACACGGTGTTGGAGTTATGCTTGCGCAGGATGTTCCTTTAGCTTCTCGCTCGTGCTTCGCCTTCTCTTCTCGCTCTCTTTTGCGTATAAGTTAGCCACCACATATGCTAGTCGCTTGCTGCAGCTCCACATATATTTGCCTTATCCATTCCCATGAGCTTAAATAGTTTTGATCGCGTGGGTGTGAGATTGCTGAGTCCTTGTGGCTCACAGATATTACAACTCCAGATGCAGGTCCAGGTGTTTCTGCTCCAGTTGACGATTACGAGCTCAAGTGGGAGTTCGACGAGGACTCTCAGCGATACTACGTATCTTTTCCGGATGATCAGTAGTGGTGCCTAGTTGGGGTTATCGATTCAGGACCTTGTCGCATGTTGGGTTCTTTTCTATTTTGGCGCCGTAGTCGGGCCATGAGTGTTTGTTTGATGGATGTTATTTATGTACTCTGATGTGACGTGGCGAGTGTAAGCCAACTATGTTATCTCCCCCTTTTTATTATATATTACATGGGATGTTGTAATGATTGCCTGACTTGCGACATTGCTTTCAATGCGGTTATGCCTCTAAGTCGTGCCTCGACACGTGGGAGCTATAGCCGCATCGAGGGCGTTACATCTACTCCTAGATCACTATCGTACTCCCTTGCCAAACTCAGTGGTAGGGCATACAATAGATCTGGTACACAGCATGGCATACTTTATAGAACCTATGGCTGAGGCATAGGGAATGACTTTCATTCTATTTCTATCTTCTGCCGTGGTCGGGCTCTGAGTCTTACTCAATTTCACACCTTGCAACACAGGCAAGAACTCTTTCTTTGACTGTTCCATTTTAAACTACTTCAAAATCTTGTCAAGGTATGTACTCATTGAAAAACTTATCAAGCGTCTTGATCTATCTCTATAGATCTTGATGCTCAATATGTAAGCAGCTTTACCGAGGTCTTTCTTTGAAAAACTCCTTTCTAATATTCCTTTATGCTTTCCAGAAAATTATACATTATTTCCGATCAACAATATGTTGTTCACATATACTTATCAGAAATGTTGTAGTGCTCCCACTCACTTTCTTGTAAATACAGTCTTCACTGCAAGTCTGTATAAAACTATATGCTTTGATCAACTTATCAAAGCGTATATTCCAACTCTGAGATTCTTGCACCAGTCCATAGATGGATCGCTGGAGCTTGCATATTTAGTTAACACCTTTAGGATCGACAAAACCTTCTAGTTGCATCGTATACAACTCTTCTTTAGTAAATCCATTAAGGAATGCAGTTTTGTTTATCCATTTGCCAGATTTCATAAAATGCGGTAATTGCTAACATGATTCGGACAGACTTAAGCATAAATACGAGTGAGAAACTCTCATTGTAGTCAACACTTTGAGCTTTGTCGAAAACCTTTTTGCGACAATTCTAGCTTTGTAGATAGTAACACTACTATCAGCGTCTGTCTTCCTCTTGAAGATCCATTTATTTTCTATGGCTTGCCGATCATCGGGCAAATCCATCAAAGTCCATACTTTGTTCTCATACATGGATCATATCTCAGATTTCATGGCCTCAAACCATTTTGCGGAATCTGGGCTCATCATCGCTTCCTCATAGTTCGCAAGTTCGTCATGGTCTAGTAACATGACTTCCAGAACAGGATTACCATACCACTCTGGTGCGGATTTCACTCTGGTTTATCTACGAGATTCAGTAGTAACTTAATCTGAAGTTACATGATCATCATCATTAGCTTCCTCACTAATTGGTGTAGTAGTCACATGAATAGATTTCTGTGATGAACTACTTTCCAATAAGGGAGCAGGTACAATTACCTTATCAAGTTTTCTACTTTCCTCCCACTCACTTCTTTCGAGAGAAACTCCTTCTCTAGAAAGTTTCCGAATTTAGCAACAAAAGTCTTGCCTTCGGATCTGTGATAGAAGGTGTATCCAATAGTTTCCTTTGGATATCCTATGAATACACATTTCTCTGATTTGGGTTTGAGCTTATCAGGTTGAAGCTTTTTCACATAAGCATCGCAGCCCCAAACTTTCAGAAACGACAACTTTGGTTTCTTGCCAAACCACAGTTCATAAGGCGTCGTCTCAACGGATTTTGATGGTGCCCTATTTAACATGAATGCAGCTGTCTCTAATGCATAACCCCAAAACGATAGTGGTAGATCGGTAAGATACATCATAGATTGCACTATATCCAATAAAGTACGGTTATGACGTTCGGACACACCATTGCATTGTGGTGTTCCAGGTGGCATGAGTAGTGAAACTATTTCACATTGTTTTTAACCGAAGGCCAAACTCGCAACTCAAATACTCTTCTCTACGATCAGATCGTAGAAACTTTATCTTCTTGTTACGATGATTTTTCACTTCACTCTGAAATTCTTTGAACTTTTCAAATGTTTCAGACTTATGTTTCATCAAGTAGATATACTCATATCTGCTCAAATCATCTGTGAAGATCAGAAAATAATGATACTTGTCGCGAGCCTCAATATTCATCGGACCACATACATCAGTATGTATGATATCCAACAAATCTTGTTGCTCGCTCCATTGTTCCGAAGAACAGAGTCTTAGTCATCTTGCCCATGAAGCATGGTTCGCAAGCATCAACTGATTCATAATCAAGTGATTCCAAAAGCCCATCAGCATGGAGTTTCTTCATGCGCTTTACACCAATATGACCTAAACGGCAGTGCTACAAATAATTTGCACTATCATTATTAACTTTGCATCTTTTGGTTTCAATATTATGATTATGTGTATCACTACGATCGAGATCCAACGAACTATTTTCATTGGGTGTGTAACCATATAAGGTTTTATTAATGTAAACAGAACAACAATTTATTCTCTTACTTAAATGAATAACAATATTACAATAAACATGATCAAATCATACTCATGCTTAACGCAAACACCAAATAACACTTATTCAGGTTCAACACTAATCCCGAAAGTATAGGGAGTGTGCGATGATGATCATATCAATCTTGGAACCACTTCCAACACACATCGTCACTTCACCCTTAACTAGTCTCTATTTATTCTGCAACTCCCGTTTTGAGTTACTAATCTTAGCAACTGAACTAGTATCAAATACTGAGGGGTTGCTATAAACACTAGTAAAGTACACATCAATAACATGTATATCAAATATACTTATGTTCACTTTGCCAACCTTCTTATCTGCCAATCACTTGGGGTAGTTCTGCTTCCAGTGACCAGTCCCTTTGCAGTAGAAACACTTAGTCTCAGGCTTAGGACCAGACTTGGGCTTCTTTACTTGAGCAGCAACTTGCTTGCTGTTCTTCTTGAAGTTTCCCCTTCTTCCCTCTGCCCTTTTCTTGAAACTAGTGGTCTTGTCTACCATCAACACTTGATGTTTTTCTCGATTTCTACCTTCGTCAATTTCCGCATTGCGAAGAGCTTGGGAATCGTTTCCGTTATCCCGTGCATATCATAGTTCATCACAAAGTTCTACTAACTTGGTGATGGTGACTAGAGAATTCTGTCAATCACTATCTTATCTGGAAGATTAACTCCCACTTGATTCAAGCGATTGTAGTACTCAGACAATCTGAGCACATGCTCACTAGTTGAGCGATTCTCCTCCATCTTTTAGCTATAGAACTTGTTGGAGACTTCATATCTCTCAACTCGGGTATTTGCTTGAAATATTAACTTCAACTTCTGGAACATCTCATATGCTCCATGACGTTCAAAACGTCTTTGAAGTCCCGATTCTAAGCCGTTAAGCATGGTGCACTAAACTATCAAGTAGTCATCATATTGAGCTAGCCAATCGTTCATAACGTCTGCATCTGCTCCTGCAATAGGTCCGTCACCTAGCGGTGCATCAAGGACACAATTCTTCTATGCAGCAATGAGGATAAACCTCAGATCACGGATCCAATCCGCATCATTGCTACTAACATCTTTCAACACAATTTTCTCTAGGAACATATCAAAATAAACACAGGGAAGCAATAACGCGAGCTATTGATTTACAACATAATTTGCAAAATACTCCCAGGACTAAGTTCATGATAAATTTAAGTTCAATTAATCATATTACTTAAGAACTCCCACTTAGATAGACATCCCTCTAATCCTCTAAGTGATCACATGATCCAAATCAACTAAACCATGTCCGATCATCACGTGAGATGGAGCAGTTTCATTGGTGAACATCACTATGTTGATCATATCTACTATATGATTCACACTCGACCTTTCGGTCGCCATGTTCCGAGGCCATATCTATATATGCTTGGCTCATCAAGTATAACCTGAGTATTCCGCATGTGCAACTATTTTGCACCCGTTGTATTTGAACGTAGAGCCTATCACACCCGATCAACACGTGGTGTCTCAGCACGAAGAACTTTTGCAACGGTGCATACTCAGGGAGAACACTTATTGATAATTAGTGAGAGATTATCTTATAATGCTACCGTCAATCAAAGCAAGATAAGATGCATAAAAGGATAAACATCACATGCAATCAATATAAGTGATATGATATGGCCATCATCATCTTGTGCTTGTGATCTCCATCTCCGAAGCACCGTCGTGATCACCATCGTCACCGGCGTGACACCTTGATCTCCATCGTAGCATCGTTGTCGTCTCGCCAAGCTCGTGCTTCTACGACTATCGCTACCGCTTAGTGATAAAAGTAAAGCATTACATCGCGATTGCATTGCATACAATAAAGCGACAACCATAAGGCTCCTGCCAGTTGTCGATAACTCGGTTACAAAGCATGATCATCTCATACAATAAAATTCAGCATCATGTCTTGACCATATCACATCACAACATGCCCTGCAAAAACAAGTTAGACGTCCTCTACTTTGTTGTTGCAAGTTTTACGTGGCTGCTACGGGCTTAAGCAAGAACCAATCTCACCTAGGCATCAAAACCACAACGATAGTTTGTCAAATAGACTCTGTTTAACCTTCGCAAGGACCGGGCGTAGCCATACTTGGTTCAACTAAAGTTGGAGAGACAGTCGCCCGCAAGCCACCTATGTGCAAAGCACGTCGGGGGAACCGGTCTCGCGTAAGCGTACGCGTAATGTTGGTCCGGGTCGTCTCGTCCAACAATGCCGCCGAACCAAAGTATGACATGCTGGTAGGCAGTATGACTTATATCGCCCACAACTCACTTGTGTTCTACTCGTGCATATAACATCAACATAAATAACCTAGGCTCGGATGCCACTGTTGGGTTTCGTAGTAATTTCAAAAAATTTCCTACGCACACGCAAGATCATGTGATGCATAGCAACGAGAGGGGAGAGTGTTGTCTACGTACCCAACGCAGACCGACTGCGGAAGCGCTGACACAACGTAGAGGAAGTAGTCGTACGTCTTCACGATCCAACCGATCAAGCACCGAAACTACGACACCTCCGAGTTCAAGCACACGTTCAGCTCGATGACGATCCCCGGACTCCGATCCAGCAAAGTGTCGGGGAAGAGTTCCGTCAGCACGACGGCGTGGTGACGATCTTGATGCACTACAACAGCAGGGCTTCGCCTAAACTCCGCTACAGTATTATCGAGGACTATGGTGGCAGGGGGCACCGCACACGGCTAAGGAATAGATCACGTGGATCAACTTCTGTGTTCTAGGGTGCCTCTGCCTTAGTATATAAAGGACTAGAGGGGGGAGGCTGGCCGGCCAAGGTGTGGCGCGCCAGGAGAGTCCTACTCCCTCTGGGAGTAGGATTCCCCCCCC
Source organism: Triticum dicoccoides (assembly GCF_002162155.2). Classification (NCBI taxonomy): domain Eukaryota; kingdom Viridiplantae; phylum Streptophyta; class Magnoliopsida; order Poales; family Poaceae; genus Triticum; species Triticum dicoccoides. The sequence goes on along the minus strand of NC_041392.1, from coordinate 566,779,828 downwards.
CCCCAATCCTAGTTGGAATAGGATTCGCGGAGGGGGAAAAGAGAGAGAGAGAGGGGGCCGGCCACCTCTCCTAGTCCTAATAGGACTAGGGGAAGGGGGAGGCGCACAGCCCATGTAGGGCTGCCTCTTCTCTTTTCCACTAAGGCCCATCATGGCCCATTTAGCTCCCGGGGGGTTCCGGTAACCTTCCCGGTACTCCGGTAAAATCCCGATTTCACCCGGAACACTTCCGATATCCAAACATAGGCTTCCAATCTTTATGTGTTGACCATTTAGAGACTCCTCGTCATGTCGATCACATCCGGGACTCCGAACAACCTTCGGTACATCAAAATGCATAAACTCATAATATAACTGTCATCGTATCCTTAAGCGTGCGGACCCTACGGGTTCGAGAACAATGTAGACATGACCGAGACACGTCTCCGGTCAATAACCAATAGCGGGACCTGGATGCCCATATTGGCTCCTACATATTCTACGAAGATCTTTATCGGTCAGACCGCATAACAACATACGTTGTTCCCTTTGTCATCGGTATGTTACTTGCCCGAGATTCAATCGTCGGTATCCAATACCTAGTTCAATCTCGTTACCGGCAAGTCTCTTTACTCGTTCTGTAATACATCATCCCGCAACTAACTCATTAGTTGCAATGCTTGCAAGGCTTATGTGATGTGCATTACCGAGAGGGCCCAGAGATACCTCTCCGACAATCGGAGTGACAAAACCTAATCTCGAAATACGCCAACCCAACATGTACCTTTGGAGACACCTGTAGTACTCCTTTATAATCACCCAGTTACATTGTGACGTTTGGTAGTACCCAAAGTGTTCCTCCGGTAAACGGGAGTTGCATAATCTCATAGTTATAGGAACATGTATAAGTCATGAAGAAAGCAATAGCAACATACTAAACGATCGGGTGCTAAGCTAATGGAATGGGTCATGTCAATCAGATCATTCAACTAATGATGTGACCTCGTTAATCAAATAACAACACTTTGTTCATGGTTAGGAAACATAACCATCTTTGATTAACGAGCTAGTCAAGTAGAGGCATACTAGTGACACTCTGTTTGTCTATGTATTCACACATGTATTATGTTTCCGGTTAATACAATTCTAGCATGAATAATAAACATTTATCATGATATAGGGAAATAAATAAATAACTTTATTATTGCCTCTAGGGCATATTTCCTTCAAGAGCCACATAGCATTAAATACAAACAGGGGTCACATGACCCATCATTCAGAGCATACAAGCAACGGAAGCATTACATGTCTAAGTACAGACAACTACAAAAGAAAAAGGCTGAGAAGCCTGACTATCTACAAGTCCCTCCCAAGGGTACACGATCATAGCTGAGGTAACAAGCTACTCGTCGAAGTCCAAGTGGTACTACTAGTGAGACAGATGTCTCACCTGCAAAACATAAATAAAGCAAACATGAGTACAAAGGTACTCAGCAAGACTTACATCAGATCCTATCATACATGCATTTGTATCAAGAAGGTAATGTGGGGTTTAGTTGCAGCAAGCTAGCTTTGACTCAGTGGCTATCTTGTTCTATGATAACGAGAAACTTCCTTGAGGTGAGGCAGCACACATGAGTCCACTAATCACCACATCAATACACTACTATGGATTAATCCCTGTCTCTCTACGAGAAGGCCATCCATAGCACCCACACTTGTCTTGAGCATTTTAGAGTATCTACTTTAAGTTGTCTATGTACCACGTAAGCATCCAAGAAGTCCATAACCGAGGACACGGCTATTCGAATAGATCATGAAAACCCTGCAGGGGTGTACTTCTTCACACACGCTCTCACCACTTATCACCATGTATACGTCATGTATCTCGACAACCTTCAAGCGGAAGCCTGGCGAGGGTGTCGGCCACGACCTGACTAACCACACAAGACTCTAGTCCAGGTTTATCACCTATTCGGGTTCCATCCGCAAGGAGATCCGGCCGGGGTTTCGCTCATGGCCCCAAACTATGTGTATAGGGTTCCCAAGCCCACCATCCGGGTGCCACTCGGTACACCGGGCCACGTGTGCCTAGTCTGTCCCAAGTCCACCCTGCCGAGTGCCACTCGGTAGAAAATAGCACTAGCTACAAACACCAGAAACTATATGCAACTCCTGGACAGAGATCAAGGCAGTTAATAAGTCGAGAGAGCTTGGAGCGCCCGGAGCCCAATGTGTGGTAGTAGCTAGTCATTGGACAACTTACACAGAACTCAGTTCTTAAGGGCGGTCCCAATGAGACAACCCACCATGTACTCCTACATGGCCTCTCACCGCTACCTTTACCAAATCATGTTCACACGCTTAACTCGCAGCACCGGAACATATCGTAACACTCCAATTCATTCCCGATGAATCAGACCTGACACAACTCTAAGCAATAGCAGGCATGGCATGGTAGGAATACACATGGCTCAAACAACTCCTACACATGCTAGTGGGTTTTAACTATTTACTGTGGCAATGACAGGTCATGCAGAGGAACGGGTTCAACTACCGCAGCATAAAGTAGCAGTTGAATCGTTATTGTCCTAATGCAATAAACGAGAGCAGGAGTGAGAGAGTAGGATTGTATCGGAATGAACAAGGGGGGTTGCTTGCCTGGTAGATCAACATGGGGGCACTGCTCCACTGACAGGTACTCTGGATCGGTCTCCGGAGCAGGACCTATCAAGAAGGAACGGTGTCGAAATCAAACACAAGCATATGCAATAATATGATGCATGAACATGGCATGAGTATGTGATGTTGTTTGAGTTAATGCATCTAGCAATTCATTTGCATGAAGTCCATTTGAACCAAGGGTTCAAATGCAACTCCAAATTAAGCTCTTAAATATTTTATATGTTTTCATATATACAGCATGTATAGGTTGGTTTGTCATGCATGAAAATGGTACAGATGGATATATTGAATTTTTCTGATCATTTTTCATATATAAATTATTTCAATCTGAGTTACGGTTGAATTTCTATGAATTTTTGAAGTTTATATCATTTTCTGGAATTTCCTAATTTATTTTATATCTAGAAAACCAATACTGCGTCAGCAAGTCAAAGGCAGCTGACCAGGTCAAACCTGACGTGTGGGGTCCACACGTCAGTGTCACAGTGTTAAACAGAGGGTTTTTTACTAGTCTAATTAAAATTAGTGGCGCCGGGCCCATTGTCAGTGTCTCAGGGGTTTGGTTAGGTGGAGATTAGCCTTAAGCTAATCACCTGGCAGGTCGGGCCCGCACATCAGTCCGGCGAGGTCGTCGCCGGCGACCTCAGGACGCGGCGGCATCTGAGTTACAGGCCACGGGGGCGGCGGCTAAGGGCACCGGGGCGTAGCCCGGGCTCTCGTGCATCCAGGGGAGGCGACGGAAGGACGCGGGGTGAATGGAGCTCGCCAGAGCGGAGCTCGCAGCGGCGACCGGAGCACGGCTCCGAGCGGGAAGTGGCTGCACAGCACGACAGGAGCTGCGGGTGGTGGTAGGTGCGGGCGCGGGCTGCGGTGGCTCTGGCCACGACGGGGAGGTACCACGGCGGCGCGACCACTCGGGTCCGGCGGCTAGCATGGCTATGGCACGAAATCGAGCGCGGGGACAGAGGGGAAACGGAGGAGAGCTCACAGGGAGACCGTAGACGTCGTCAGCGAGCTCGGGGAGGGTCGAACGCGAGCGGATCAGCGACGACGATCTCCGGTGGCCGGCGATGAAGATGATGGCGATGGAGGCACTCCAGGGGCGTCCGGCGACGCGTGGCTTGACGGAGAGCACGAGGATGACGGCGTGGAGCGTCTGGGCACGAAACGAGGGCGAGGCCGTGACGGTGGGCGCGGCAACGGCGAGTGGTGGCGACGGAGCCGTTTGGGGGGGTGAGAGAGAGAGGTCCAGGGGAAGGGATGAGCATGGGGGAGAGTGGGAGAGGGTCGAGAGGAGTGCGTGGCGACGCCAGATGCGTCCAGGCCATCGAGGGGGCGAGGCAGGCAGGCAGGAGGTGGCCGGACGCGTGCGTGCGCGCCGCGGGCACACGCCCCTGTCCTCCTGGCGGGAGGTGGAGGACGACTCGCACTGGCCAGTCGGCTGGGCCGGCCTGTTGGGCCACTGGGGCAGGCCGGCTGCACAGTGCCAGGCCGCGGTAACCCAGGTAAGCTTTTCCTTTTTATTTTCTTTTCTATTTTTCTGACATTTGTTTGGTTTAATAAAAATACTAAACCATTTTATTTTCTTATGCCAATTTTTGCAGGGCCTAGTGGTATTATTCTAGAGCTCCTCAACTACTGGCATAATTTTTGGACAATATTTTTTATATATAATAATAATATATATCCAAAGCAAATAATTACTGCATTAATTCCAAATGCCCAAAATAAATACTTATGAGCTCCTGAAAATGTTGGTTTGATTTTTATCTCTGTCCAAGATTTTCAGAGAGGAACATGAGCATTTTCTTGGACCCTTTTGGAGCAGTTTTTTTATTTGGGTCATTGCCAGAATGATTCTGAGGGTTTCAAAAATCCCCATTTCAAATTTCAATGAAATTTAAACATGATGCAACATGAAGGCTAGCCTAGGTCATACCAGAACTAGGGATGTGACATTAAACATCTCACATTTTGTTTCAGAAATCATCTCTATTGAAGTCCAAAAGGTCACCAGGTGAAGGAATGGATAAACTATCAAGTTGCATTAATTTGGAGCTATGAAACTGGTAAAAGGATTATAGTTGCTGCTAATTTATCACATATTATGCGTCTTTTCTACTTTAGACTAATTATTACAGTAGAATATATTGGCCAATAGACTGCCATTCTCACCTTTGGTATTGCATATTTTTTCTTGACAGCCTGTTACATTGGAACTTGGTGAATAAGTCGTATTTGAGTATGTTGACATTGGCAAAAGGTACATGCCGCATGCTGAGACATATATACGTTGTGTGAGGCAGTGGTTAAATGCTCTTTAAATAAAGAGAGATAACAAGGATTGGTGAGTTTATAGTCCCACTTTTGTACTGTTTTTATACAAGGACAACAATGAGCGACATATGTACTTCTCATCCAATTAGTTTTCTATCATGTAACTGTAAGTATTTCTTCATGCACATGAGATAGACAAATATTTGTTCCTACATGTTTGAGGATATGCATAACCATACTATGAAATGCAATTGTGCTGAGGAGGAACGAGGAGGAGAGATGTGTGCTACTAGACATATTAGCAAATTCTTAGTTCAGTTGATTACATTCATGAGTATTCTTCTGTTCCAACATACGGGCTTTCTTCAGTGCATATACAGATATACTATCTTATAGATATATGTTGTTCAGAGATGAAGAGGTGGATAAGTTTGTGGCTTTACTTACTGAATGTCCAGGTCCGTCTTGCTTCTCAGCCAAGGCCTACATTTAGAGAAGACATATTCATATGTAAGTGATTTAAGGTCAATTACCTCCCCCTGCTGTAATGCTCATCACCTTAATTCAGACATTGTTGGTTCATGACTATACTTTTTCCATAGGACCTGTGCAAATCCATTTAGAAGAGTGTTAATTTTTTACATTTTGCTACAGAAAGTTGTGTGCTGCAGGTGTCTATACACGGGAACCAAAGAAGGCAACTCAGCAGTTTCTCCTTGCCATAATCAAGATTCACAATGATAGGAGGGCAGAGAGATCATGCTGCCATGGAATCCATCCATTTTCATTGCCTTGCTGCTTTCTTGTTTCTTGATATTCAATAGCCAAATACCTTTAGGACTTGGGATGCGATTTCACAGGCATCGCTGATGGTAGTTGATGCTTTTGCCGGTTCATGATGAGCTATTTTTGTGTAATGTTGCTATTGGCCGTGGAAAGACTGGCTATGCATGTTATTGAGCTTAGATGAAAATTTGAGTGGACCACCTAAATTCATACAAAAAAAGGGGCTAAGTACAGCCTCAAATTAGAGACACGGTGGGATGCCCATCCTGGTCACTATTAGATTTTGTCATTTGTCATCTAAGAGCTACTAGTGGACTTACAATCTTGAACAGTTACTTGTATTTTTCAATTTGTTTGTGGACCTGGAATGGCCCTTATTTGGGCACAGGACATGCCAGTACATTTTTTGAAAGTTGTAGGAGAGGCATGCTATTTAAAATGGATAGACTGAAAAAAATTATACCTCCATTGGTGAGGGGAAGAATGAACACTAAATGTTGTCAAGTGAACTACATTGGTAAGGATCTCCACAATAAGTGTTATTCTTGCTGCACTGGCTCGGGCATCCGCATTGTCGGTCGACGGGTATGTATGGGCTGTCGCTTGGTACAACCGCAGGGGGAAGGGATGGCCATTGAACTGCATTGGTCAGGACCTGTAGGTAATGAGTAGCATGATTCATGTCTTATTTTAGTGATAAAGATATGATATCGACGCAGCCTGATGGTTTGCGGCGAGCGAAGCGATGCCGTTCTGTGAGGGAGGCGAGCGAGCTGACGACAGTTGTTGTGAGTCGGGCGAAGTGTCACTGCAAATGCCATGTTTCATTACTGCGAGCGATGCCACGGGGCGGCTGGCGTTGGCTATGGCGATGATGCGGAACAGGGTGCTAAGAACAGTGATACGCGGACCGATGTCTCCTGGGGAGTGGCGTAGCAAGTGATGTTGGGGGGGTATAGAAGCCAGGGTATTAGAGCAAATCTAGCGGCACAAACGTCTCGATCGTACAACTCGAGAAGGGGGCCGATCGCCGAACGTGATCGCCCGGCTAATGCATGGGGTCACCCTATTGGGCAAGGGGCATGTTGATTCATGAAACAATCAACATGTCATTATGACTTGGGATTTAGAAATTTTATTTTTGAAATGAAATTATGATATAGAAATAGTATGTTTAATTGTATAACATGTTTTCAGTCGAGACGTGCGTTGCACATGCAAGCTTACTAGTAATAAAAGAGGCCAATGAAATTTTTGCACATTATAGGGTGGATGCCGGTCGTCCTCCCATAGAAGCAATCCTTTTTTATCAAGATGACATAATGCGCTTATGATCTTGATGACACACAAGTATAGGGAATCTATCGTAGTCCTTTCGATAAGTAAGAGTGTCGAACCCAACGAGGAGCAGAAGGAAATGATAAGCGGTTTCCAGCAAGGTATTCTCTGCAAGTACTGAAATAAGTGGTAACAGATAGTTTTGTGATAGGATAATTTGTAATGAGCAACAAGTAACAAAAGTAAATAAACTCTTATATAGAGAAAAGTGCTCCTGAGGACACATGGGAATATTGTCAAGCTAGTTTTCATCACGTTCATATGATTCGCGTTCGGTACTTTGATAATTTGGTATGTGGGTGGACCGGTGCTTGGGTGCTGTCCTTACTTGGATAAACATACCACTTATGATTAACCTCTATTGCAAGCATCCGCAACTACAACAAAAGTATTAAGGTAAACCTAACCATAGCATGAAACATATGGATCCAAATCAGCCCCTTACGAAGCAATGCATAAACTAGGGTTTAAGCTTCTGTCACTCTAGCAACCCATCATCTACTTATTACTTCCCAATGCCTTCCTCTAGGCAAAAATAATGGTGAAGTGTTATGTAGTCGACGTTCACATAACACCACTAGAGGAGAGACAACATACATCTCATCAAAATATTGAACGAATACCAAATTTACATGACTACTAATAGCAAGACTTCTCCCATGTCCTCAGGAACAAACGTAACTACTCACAAAGCATATTCATGTTCATAATCATAGGGGTATTAATATGCATAAAGGATCTGAACATATGATCTTCCACCAAATAAACCAACTAGCATCAACTACAAGGAGTAATTAACACTACTAGCAACCCACAAGTACCAATCTCAGACTTGGAGACAAGAATTGGATACAAGAGATGAACTAGGGTTTTGAGAGGAGATGGTGCTGGTGAAGATGTTGATGGAGATTGCCCTCTCCCAATGAGAGGAGCGTTGGTGATGACGATGGCGATGATTTCCCCCTCCCAGAGGGAAGTTTCCTCGGCAGAATAGCTCTGCCGGAGCCCTAGATTGGATCCGCCAAGGTTCTGCCTCGTGGCAGCGGAGTTTCGTCCGAGGAGATGTCTTATGATTTTTTTTCTCATCAAAAGACTTTATATAGCAGAAGATGGCCATCGGAGGGCCACCAGGGGGCCCACGAGGTAGGGGGCGCGCCCCCCACCCTCGTGGGCAGGGTGTGGCCCCCCTGGTGAACTTCTTGCGCTCAGTATTTTTTATATATTCTGAAAACGTCTTCTGTGAAGTTTCAGGACTTTTGGAGCTGTGCAGAATAGGTCTCTAATATTTGCTCCTTTTCCAGCCCAGAATCCCAGCTGCCGGCATTCTCCCTCTTTATGTAAACCTTGTAAAATAAGAGAGAATAGGCATAAGTATTGTGACATAATGTGTAATAACAGCCCATAATGCAATAAATATCGATATAAAAGCATGATGCGAAATGGACGTATCAACTCCCCCAAGCTTAGACCTCGCTTGTCCTGAAGCGAAAGCCGAAATCGAAAAATATGTGCACATGTTTAGAGATAGAGGTGTCGATAAAAGTAAAATACGGACATGAGGGCATCATGGTCATTCTTAGAACATCAACTTACATAATTCTTGTCATATGATTTCTTATGCTAGAGTAATAATTCAATAACAATTTCAAGTATGAATCGTAAACTTCATTGAAAACTAACAAACTATAATCTCATTCATTGGAGCAATTGCAATTTATCATAACATAGGAAAGAGTCAATATATAAGGGCTTTTCAGCAAGTCCACATACTCAACTATCATATATTATTTCACAATTGCTGACACTCACACAATACTTATGTGTATGGAGTTTTAATCGGACACAGAGAAAGATAGGGGCTTATAGTTTTGCCTCCCAACGTTTTACCTCAAGGGTAATGTCAACAATAATAGTCCATGAAAACTCACATCCAATTAGCCATATATACTAGGATCTTTCCAACATACTGTGCTTGCCAAAGGATAAGATGTAAAAAAGGAAGGGTGAAGATCACCATGACTCTTATGCAAGGTAGGAGATAAAAGTAAAAGATAGGCCCTTCGCAGAGGGAAGCAGAGGTTGTCATGCACTTTCATGGTTGGATGCACAAAATCTTAATGCGAAAGAACGTCACTTTATATTGCCACTTGTGATATGGACCTTTATTATGCAGTCCATCGCTTTTATTTCTTCCATATCACACGATCATATAAAGTTTATTTTCTCCCACACTAATAAGTCATACATATTTAGAGAGCAATTTTTATTGCTTGCACCGATGACAACTTACTTGGAGGATCTTACTCAATCCATAGGTAGGTATGATGGACTCTCATGGCAAAACTGGTTTAAGGGTATTTGGAAGCACAAGTAGTATCTCTACTTGGTGCGATGAATTTGGCTAGCATGAGGGGAAAGGCAAGCTCAACCATGTTGGATGATCCATGACAATATAATTTATCTCAGATGTAAGAAAACATAACCCATTACGTTGTCTTCCTTGTCCAACGTCAACTCTTTAGCATGCCATATTTTAATGAGTGCTCACACTCATAAAAGATGTCCAAGATAGTATATTTATATGTGAAGACCTCTCTTTCTTTATTACTTCCTATTAATTGCAACGATGACCAAAACTATGTTTGTCAACTCTCAACAACTTTTATTCATCATGCTTTTTCTATGTGAGCTCATTACTCTCCATACGATCCATATGATCTCTTTGTTTCCTTTTTTATTCTTTCTCTTTTCTTTTATTCGCTTAGGATCATGGCAAAATAATCAAGCCCTCAACTCAACACTAATCTTTATTATATATAGCTCACGGACTCGATTACATAGAGGGATCATAAAGCAAAACTCAAAACTAGATCATGCCATAAACTTTATTCTACTAGATCAAGATATTACCAAAAGGATCAAACTAAGAAAAACGGTAAAGATAAAAGTGATGGTGATACGATACCGGGGCACTCCCCCAAGCTTGGCAGTTGCCAAGGGGAGTGCCCATACCCGATGCTCAGTTCTTCTTTATTGGTGAAGAAGGTGGAGTTATTGATGATGGATAGTCACACATCGAGCGTAGGAGGTCTTCTAACTTGCGGATAATGCCTTTGAGTGCGATGATATGCTCCTTCAACAAAATATTTTCACGTGTGAGATACTTATTTTGTATACGAGCTAACTCAATCATCTTGCAAGCTTCGATCTCAGTTGGGGTAAGAAGATTGTGATCAAGTTGAAGGATGTCTTCTGTTGCCGGAACTTGGTCCTTCGTAGCCTTCTTAATCCCTTCATCCTTGTTGATCTCCATGGGTTCTTCTCTCTTCAGCTCTATCTTCATTAGCCAAGCATTGTTGCCCTCATTGTTGGAGGAGGAGGGAGACAACATGATGCTTAGCTTCGACAACCCTGGCAGAAAACAGCTCGAAACAAGAACAAGAGATTTTTGCGTGATACGAGAGTCAAAACCTTCGGGAGATTATATAATGAATTTTTACCGACCAAAATACGTATAGTGTAAGAAAACAGAGTCCGGAGAGCGCAAGAGGTGCCCACGAGGTAGGGGAGCGCGCCCAGGAGGGTAGGGCGCACCCTCCACCCTCGTGGAGCCCTCTTGTCCTTCTCGGACTGCTTCTTATTTTTCTATTTTTCTAAATATTCCAAAACGGAGAAATATTGCCTTAAAAACTATTTTGGAGTCGGTTTACTTACCGTACCACATACCTATTCCTTTTCAGAGTGTGAAACGTTCCGGCAAGTGTCCCTTATGTATTCCTCCGGGGTTACGGTTTCAATAACATTGGTTTCAACATTTATGGGATTACCTGAGATATAATGTTTGATTCTTTGACCGTTCACCACCTTCGGATTTGTGCCTTCGAAGTTATTGATTTTTATGGCACCGGAATGATAGACCTCCTCGATAACGTAAGGACCTTCCCATTTAGAGAGAAGTTTTCCTACAAACAATCTTAAACGAGAGTTGTATAGCAATACATAATCACCTACATTAAACTCACGCTTTTGTATCCTTTTATCATGCCATCTTTTAACTTTTTATTTAAACAACTTGGCATTTTCGTAGGCTTGGGTTCTCCATTCATCCAGTGAGATAATATCAAATAACCTCTTCTCACTGGCAAGTTTAAAATCATAATTGGGCTCTTTAATAGCCCAATATGCCTTGTGTTCTAGTTCGAGAGGTAAGTGACATGCTTTTCCATAAACCATTTTATACGGCGACATACCCATAGGATTTTTATATGCAGTTCTATAGGCCCATAATGCATCATCAAGTTTCTTGGACCAATTCTTTCTAGACCTATTGACAATCTTTTGCAAAATTAATTTGATCCCTCTATTACTCAATTCTACTTGACCACTAGACTGAGGGTGATAAGGAGATGCAATTCTATGATTAACATCGTACTTAGCAAGCATTTTACGGAAAGCACCATGAATAAAATGTGAACCACCATCAGTCATTAAATACCTAGGGACTCCAAATCTTGGAAAAATAACTCCTTTAAGCATTTTAATAGAAGTGTTATGATCATCACTACTAGTTGGAATAGCTTCTACCCACTTAGTAACGTAATCAACAGCAACTAAAATATGTGTATAACCATTAGAGGTAGGAAAAGGTCCCATATAGTCAAAGCCCCAAACATCAAATGGTCCAATAACGAGTGAATAGTTCATAGGTATTTCTTGACATCTACTAATATTACCAATTCTTTGACATTCATCACAAGATAATACGAACTTACGGGCATCTTTGAAGAGAGTAGGCCAATAAAAACCAGATTGCAATACCTTATGTGCAGTTCTATCTCCAGCATGGTGTCCTCCATAAGCTTCGGAGTGACACTTGCATAGGATCTGTTCCTGTTCATGCTCAGGTACACAACGTCTAATAACACCATCTACTCCTTCTGTATAGAGATGTGGGTCATCCCAAAAGTAATGTCTCAAATCATAGAAGAACTTTTTCTTTTGCTAGTATGTGAAACTAGGTGGTATGAATTTGGCAACAATGTAATTAGTATAATCATCATACCATGGAGCAGTATGAGAAGCATTTATGACATTTAATTGCTCATCAGGAATGCTATCATCAATAGGAAGTAGGTCATCAAGCACATTTTCTAACCTAGACAAGTTGTCTGCAACGGGGTTCTTAGCTCCCTTTCTATCAACAATATGTAAATCAAATTCTTGTAGCAAGAGAACCCATCTAATAGGCCTAGGTTTAGCATCTTTCTTTTCCATAAGATATTTAATAGCAGCATGATCAGTGTGAATAGTTACTTTAGAATCAACAATATAAGGTCTGAACTTATCACAAGCAAATACAACTACTAAGAATTCTTTTTCAGTAGTAGCATAATTTCTTTGAGCATTGTCTAGGGTTTTACTAGCATATTGAATAACGTTTAATTTCTTATCAACTCTTTGCGCTAGAACAGCACCTACAACATAATCACTAGCATCACACATAATTTCAAAGGGTAAATTCCAATCAGGTGGATGAACAATAGGTGCAGAGATCAATGCTTTCTTAAGTATTTCAAATGCTTCTACACAATCATCATCAAAGACAAATGGTATATCTTTCGTAATAAATTAGTTAGAGGCTGAGAAATTTTTGAGAAGTCCTTAATGAACCTCCTATAAAAACCGGCATGACCAAGGAAACTTCTTATACCTTTGATGTCCTTGGGGCATGGCATCTTTTCAATAGCATCAACCTTGGCTTTATCAACTTCAATACCTCTTTAAGAAACTTTATGCCCCAAGACAATACCTTCATTAACCATAAAGTGGCACTTTTCCCAATTCAAGACAAGATTAGTTTCTTCACATCTCTGCAAAACTCGATCAAGGTTGCTCAAGCAATCATCAAAATAAGATCCATAGACGGAGAAATCGTCCATGAAAACCTCACAAATCGTTTCACAAAAGTCAGAGAATATAGCCATCATGCATCTTTGAAAGGTAGCAGGTGCATTACATAAACCAAAAGGCATACGTCTATAAGCAAAAGTACCAAAAGGGCAAGTAAAAGTAGTCTTTGATTGATCCTTGGCTAACACAGGTATTTGAGAGAAACCAGAATAACCATCTAGAAAGCAAAAATGCGTATGTTTGGATAATCTTTCTAGCATTTGATTGATAAAAGGTAAGGGGTAATGATCCTTATTAGTGGCCTTATTTAATTTGCGGAAATCAATTACCATCCTATAACCTGTAATAATTCTTAGAGGAATTAATTCATCTTTATCATTAGGAACGATAGTAATACCTCCCTTCTTAGGGACACAATGTACAGGACTTACCCACTGACTATCAGCAACGGGATAGATTATACCTGCCTCAAGGAGCTTTAGTATTTCCTTTCTTACCACTTCTTTCATTTTAGGATTCAGCCATCGTTGATGATCACGAACTGGTTTAGCATCTTCTTCCAAATTTATTTTATGTTGACATGGAGTGGGACTAATGCCCTTAAGATCATCAAGAGTATACCCAATAGCAGCATGGTGCTTTTTCAGAGTTTTCAATAATCTCTCTTCCTCATGCTCTGAAAGGTTAGCACTAATAATAATAGGATATATCTTTTTCTCATCAAGATAAGCATATTTAAGAGTATCAGGCAATGATTTAAGCTCAAACACGGGATCACCCTTGGGTGGAGGAGGATCCCCTAGGATTTCAACAGGCAAATTGTGTTTCAAAATAGGTTCCTGTTTAAAGAATACTTCATCTATTTCCCTTCTTTCATTCATAAACATATCATTTTCATGGTCTAGCAAATATTGTTCTAAAGGATCACTAGGAGGTACGGCAATAGAAGCAAGACCAATAATTTCATCCTTACTAGGTAATTCTTCTTCACGGTGTTGTCTACTAAATTTAGAGAAATTAAATTCATGAGACATATCATCTAAACCTATAGTGACAACATCCTTTTTGCAATCTATCTTAGCATTAACAGTGTTTAAGAAGGGTCTTCCAAATATAATGGGACAAAAGCTATCTTGTGGGGAACCAAGAACAAGAAAATCAGTAGGATATTTAGTTTTACCACACAAGACTTCAACATCTCTAACAATTCCCATTGGTGAAATAGTATCTCTATTGGCAAGTTTAATTGTGACATCAATATCTTCTAACTCAACAGGTGCAATATCATGCATAATTTCTCTATATAGGTCAATAGGTATTGCACTAGCACTAGCACCCATATCACATAAGCCATGATAACAATGATCTCCTATTTTAACAGAAATAACAGGCATGCCTACCACAGGTCTAGGTTTATCTTTAGCACAAGGTTTAGCAATTCTAGCAGTTTCTTCACATAAATAAATAACATGCCCATCAATATTATCAGCCAAAAGATCTTTAACAATAGCAATATTAGGTTCAACTTTAACTTGCTCAGGAGGTGTATATGTTCTAATACTGCTTTTACGGACCACAGTTGAAGCTTTAACATGATCCTTTATCCTAACAGGGAAAGGTGGTTTCTCAGCATAAGAAGTAGGAACAATAGGATCATTATAAGTGATAGTATTTTCTTCAACTTTAATAGGTGCAGCTACTTTTACTTCTATAGGAGGATGATATTTAAACCACTTCTCCTTGGGGAGATCAACATAAGTAGAAAAAGATTCATAGAAAGAAGGTACTATCTCAGAGCCAAGTCCATATTTACGGAAAACATCGGTATCCATAAAAGATTTAACACAATCAAACTTAGGTGTCATACCTGACTCCTTACCTTCGTCGAGGTCCCAATCTTCAGAGTTGCGTTTAATTATTTTCAATAAATCCCATTTGAATTCAATAGTCTTCGTCATAAAAGAGCCAGCACAAGAAGTATCGAGCATGGTGCGATTGTTATCAGAAAGCCGAGCATATAATTTTGAATAATCATTTCTCTTGAGAGCTCATGATTGGGGCATGAATATAACATTGATTTAAGCCTCCCCCAAGCTTGAGCGATGCTTTCTCCTTCGTGAGGCCAAAAATTATATATATAATTGCGATCACGATGAACAAGATGCATAGGATAAAACTTCTGATGAAATTCCAATTTCAATCGTTTGTAGTTCCATGACCCCGTATCATTACATAGCCTATACCATGTCAATGCATCTTCCTTCAAAGATAAAGTGAAGACCTTCTTCTTAATAACATCTCCGGGTACACCTGCAAGCTTAAATAATCCACAAACTTCATCAACATATATTAGGTGCTCATCAGGATGCATTGTTCCATCTCCTGCAAAAGGATTAGCTAGCAGTTTTTCTATCATACCAGAAGGAATTTCAAAGCCGACATTCTCATTTTCATTTTCAGTAGGTTCAGTAGGTTGAGGAGCAACTCTTTGCTCTACTGGTCGGGGTGAAGATACCCCGAACAAGCCCCTCAGAGGATTACTTTCCATAGTAACAAGTGACGGTAAATTTCAGCACACTACATAAATTTTCCTTACCCAATTCCACCTACCAAAGGCGCTACACTCCCCGGCAACGGCGCTGGAAAAGATTCTTGATGACCCACAAGTATAGGGGATCTATCGTAGTCCTTTCGATAAGTAAGAGTGTCGAACCCAACGAGGAGCAGAAGGAAATGATAAGCGGTTTCCAGCAAGGTATTCTCTGCAATTACTGAAATAAGTGGTGACAGATAGTTTCATGATAGGATAATTTGTAACGAGCAACAAGTAACAAAAGTAAATAAAGTGCAGCAAGGTGGCCCAATCCTTTTTGTAGCAAAGGACAAGCCTGGACAAACTCTTATATAGAGAAAAGCGCTCCCGAGGACACATGGGAATATCGTCAAGCTAGTTTTCATCATGTTCATATGATTCGCGTTCGGTACTTTGATAATTTGGTATGTGGGTGGACCGGTGCTTGGGTGTTGTCCTTACTTGGACAAACATACCACTTATGATTAACCTTTATTGCAAGCATCCGCAACTACAACAAAAGTATTAAGGTAAACCTAACCATAGCATGAAACATATGGATCCAAATCAGCCCCTTACGAAGCAACACATAAACTAGGGTTTAAGCTTCTGTCACTCTAGCAACCCATCATCTACTTATTACTTCCCAATGCTTTCCTCTAGGCCCAAATAATGGTGAATTGTTATGTAGTCGATGTTCACATAACACCACTAGAGGAGAGACAACATACATCTCATCAAAATATCAAACGAATACCAAATTCACATGACTACTAATAGCAAGACTTCTCCCATGTCCTCAGGAACAAACGTAACTACTCACAAAGCATATTCATGTTCATAATCAGAGGGGTATTAATATGCATAAAGGATCTGAACATATGATCTTCCACCAAATAAACCAACTAGCATCAACTACAAGGAGTAATTAACACTACTAGCAACCCACAGGTACCAATCCCAGACTTGGAGACAAGAATTGGATACAAGAGATGAACTAGGGTTTTGAGAGGACATGATGCTGGTGAAGATGTTGATGGAGATTGCCCTCTCCCAATGAGAGGAGCGTTGGTGATGACGATGGCGATGATTTCCCCCTCCCAGAGGGAAGTTTCTTCGGCAGAACAGCTCTGCCGGAGCCCTAGATTGGATCCACCAAGGTTCTGCCTTGTGGCGGCGGATTTTTGTCCGAGGAGATGGCTTATGATTTTTTTCTCATCGAAAGACTTCATATAGCAGAAGATGGCCATCGAAGGGCCACCAGGGGGCCCACGAGGTAGGGGGCGCGCCCAGGGGGTAGGGTGCGCCCCCACCCTCGTGGGCAGGGTGTGGCCCCCTGGTGAACTTCTTGTGCTCAGTATTTTTTATATATTCTGAAAACGTCTTCCGTGAAGTTTCAGGACTTTTGGAGCTGTGCAGAATAGGTCTCTAATATTTGCTCCTTTTCCAGCCTAGAATCCCAGTTGTCAGCATTCTCCCTCTTTATGTAAACCTTGTTAAATAAAAGAGAATAGGCATAAGTATTGTGACATAATGTGCAATAACATCCCATAATGCAATAAATACCTATATAAAAGCATGATGCAAAATGGACGTGTCAGATCTTTAGATCATGTTGCTTTTAAAGAAAACTTTAGAAAGAAGGTTCCTACCAATGTTCTTGTTGATAGGATTTCTGAACTTAATGATAATTTTGCTATCCAAAAAATGGGTTGGGTTTTCCCCTTGAACAAAGGCTCATGACTTTTTGCCAAAAGAATTCTTATAATGATGAATTGGTTGTGCAATATGAGGGGCCAAAGGAGGAACCAATACCTCCCGAGCTTGATCTTGGGGACTTTTATCCCATTAAATTTAGCCCTTTTGATTATTTTTGCTTGCCACAAAGAAAGCTTGCTTCTGAACGTAGGGAGTGTGAGATGAGTTTTCGCAATTTACCTTATCATTATCATGACAATACCTAGATCTATTCTTGTTTTTATGCCTAGCTAGGGGCGTTAAACGATAGCGCTTGTTAGGAGGCAACCCAATTTTCTTTTTGTTTCTTGCTTTTTGGTTCTGTTTAGTAATAAATAATTCATCTAGCTTCTATTTAGATGTGGTTTTATGCTTTTAATTAGTGTTTCTGCCAAGTAGAACCTTTGGGAAGACTTGGGGAAGTTTTTGCGATCTTGCTGTAAAACAGAAACTTTAGTGCTCACGAGATTTGCTGCCATTTTTTACTGGAGAGTGCTATTAGGTTGATTCTTTTTGCAGATGATTAATAGACAAATGCCGCACGACCACCAATTTATTTCAGAATTTTTAGAGTTATAAAAGTATTCTAAACCTACTGATTACTACAGACTGTTCTGTTTCGACAGATTCCGTTTTTCGTGTGTTGTTTGCTTATTTTGATGAATCTATGGCTAGTATCGGGGGGTATGAACCATAGAGAAGTTGGAATACAGTAGGTTTAACACTAATATAAATAAAGAATGAGTTCATTACAGTAACTTGAAGTGGTGGTTTGTTTTCATATACTAACGGAGCTCATGAGATTTTATGTTGAAGTTTTGTGTTGTGAAGTTTTCAAGTTTTGGGTAAAGATTTGATGAATTTCGGAATAAAGAGTGGCAGGAGCCTAAGCTTGGGGATGCCCAAGGCACCCCAAGGTAAAATTCAAGGACAACCAAAAGCCTAAGCTTGGGGATGCCCCGGAAGGCATCCCCTCTTTCGTCTTCGTCTATCGGTAACTTTACTTGAGGCTATATTTTTATTCACCACATGATATGTATTTTGCTTGGAGCGTCTTGTATGATTTGATTATTTGATTTTTAGTTTACCACAATCATCCTTGCTGTACACACCTTTTGGAGAGACACACATGAATAGGAATTTATTAGAATACTCTATGTGCTTCACTTATATCTTTTTAGAGCACGATGGTGGTTTTATTTTATAGAAACTATTGATCTCTCATGCTTCACTTATATTATTTTGAGAGTATTTTAAAACAACATGGTAATTTGCTTTGGCTATAAAATTAGTCCTAATATGATAGGCATCCAGGATGAGTATAATAAAAACTATCATAAAAAGTGCATTGAATACTATGAGAAGTTTGATACTTGATGATTGTTTTGAGATATGAAGATGGTGATATTAGAGTCATGCTAGTTGAGTAGTTGTGATTTTGATAAATACTTGTGTTAAAGTTTGTGATTCCCGTAGCATGCATGTATGGTGAACCGTTATGTGATGAAGTCGGAGCATGATTTATTTATTGATTGTCTTCCTTATGAGTGGCGGTCGGGGACGAGTGTGAAGGAAATATGCCCTAGAGGCAATAATAAAGTTATTATTTATTTCCTTATATCATGATAAAATTTTATTATTCATGCTAGAATTGTATTAACCGGAAACTTAGTACATGCATGTGTGAATACATAGACAAACAGAGTGTCACTAGTATGCGTCTACTTGACTAGCTCGTTAATCAAAGATGGTTAAGTTTCCTAGCCATGGACAAGAGTTGACATTTGATGAATGGGATCACATCATTAGAGAATGATGTGATTGACTTGACCCATCCATTAGCTTAGCACGATGATCGTTTAGTTTGTTGCTATTGCTTTCTTCATAACTTATACATGTTCCTATGACTGTGAGATTATGCAACTCCTGATTACCGGAGGAACACTTTGTGTGCTACCAAACGTTACAACGTAACTGGGTGATTATAAAGGTGCTCTACAGGTGTCTCCGATGGTACTTGTTGAGTTGGCATAGATCGAGATTAGGATTTGTCACTCCGATTGTTGGAGAGGTATCTCTGGGCCCTCTCGGTAATGCACATCACTATAAGCCTTGCAAGCAATGCAACTAATGAGTTAGTTTCGGGATGATGTATTATGGGACGAGTAAAGAGACTTGCCGGTAACGAGATTGACCTAGGTATTGAGATACCGACGATCGAATCTCGGGCAAGTAACATACCAATGACAAAAGGAACAATGCATGTTGTTATGCGGTTTGACCGATAAAGATGTTCGTAGAATATGTAGGAGCCAATATGAGCATCTAGGTTCCGCTATTGGTTATTGACCGGAGACATGTCTCGGTCATGTCTACATAGTTCTCTAACCCGTAGGGTCCGCACGCTTAACGTTCGGTGACGATCGGTAATATGAGTTTATGTGTTTTGATGTACCGAAGGTAGTTCAGAGTCCCAGATGAGATCGGGGACTTGACAAGGAGTCTCGGAATGGTCGAGACGTAAAGATCGATATATTGGACGACTATATTTGGACATCGGAAAGGTTCCGAGTGATTCAGGTATTTTTTGGGGTACCGGAGAGTTATGGGAATTCGCCGGGGAGTATATGGGCCTTATTGGGCTTTAGGAGAAAGAGAGAGGGGAGGCTGCGCCCTCCAAGGCTTAGTCTGAATTGGACTAGGGGGAGGGGCTGCGCCCCCTCCTTCCTTCTCTTCTCTTTTCCCTTTCATTCTCTCCTACTCCTACTACATGGAAGGGGGGAATCCTACTCCCGGTGAGAGTAGGACTCCCAAGGGCGCGCCATACTAGAGGGCCAGCCCTCCCCCTCCTCCACTCCTTTATATACGGAGGAGGGGGCACCCTAGGACACACAAGTTGATTGTTCCAAGCCGTGTGCGGTGCCCCCCTCCACCATAATCCACCTCGATCATATCGTAGCGGTGCTTAGGCGAAGCCCTGCGTCGGTAGCAACATCATCACCGTCATCACGCTGTCGTGCTGACGGAACTCTCCTGTGAAGCTCTGCTGGAACAGAGTTCGTGGGACATCACCGAGCTGAACGTGTGCTAAATTCGGAGGTGTCATGCGTTCGGTACTTGGATCGGTCGGATCGTGAAGACATAAGACTACATCAACCATGTTCTCATAACGCCTCCGCTTACGGTCTATGAGGGTAGGTAGACAATACTCTCCCCTCTCGTTGCTATGCATCACCATGATCTTGCATGTGCGTATGCATTTTTTTGAAATTACTACGTTTCCCAACAGAGCCATCCAAGCCAGGTCTATGCGTAGATGTTATATGCACGAGTAGAACACAAAGGAGTTGTGGGCGTGGGTATATACATATCGCTTGCCGTCATTAGTTGATTCTTGATTTAGCGGTATTGTTGGATGAAGCGGCTCAGACCGACATTACGTGTACGCTTACGCGAGACTAGTTCTACTGACGTGCTTCGCACACAGGTGGCTAGTGGGTGTCTGTTTCTCCAACTTTAGTTGAATCGGATTCAATGAACATGGTTCTTTCTGAAG
This sequence comes from Triticum dicoccoides, assembly GCF_002162155.2. Taxonomy (NCBI): domain Eukaryota; kingdom Viridiplantae; phylum Streptophyta; class Magnoliopsida; order Poales; family Poaceae; genus Triticum; species Triticum dicoccoides. Next base: position 566,758,988 of record NC_041392.1, on the reverse strand, counting down.
ATCAAAAAGCAATCACTATACCGCATTGTGGTTTTTGATGTGTAGGTAAGAACGGTTCTTGCTCAGCCCGTAGCAGCCACGTAAAACTTGCAACAACAAAGTAGAGGACGTCTAACTTGTTTTTGCAGGGCATGTTGTGATGTGATATGGTCAAGACGTGATGAGATATAAATTGTTGTATGAGATGATCATGTTTTGTTAAAGTTATCGGCAACTGGCAGGAGCCTTATGGTTGTCTCTTTATTGCGTAAGATGCAAGTGCCATGTAATTTCTTTACTTTTTCGCTATGCGATAGCAATAGTTGCAAAACCAATAGCTGGTGAGACGACCATGTGACGACACGTTGATAAAAGATCAAGATGATGGAGATCATGGTGTCATGCCGGTAACAATGGAGATCATGACAGTACTTTGGATAGATCAAAGGCACAAGATGATGATGGCCATATCATGTCACATATTTTTGATTGCATGTGATGTTTATCTTTTATACATCTTATTTTGCTTAGTTCGGCGGTAGCTTATAAGATGATCCCTTACTATAAATTTCAAGGTACAATTGTTCTCCCTGAGTATGCACCATTGCCAAAGTTCGTCGTGCCGAGACACCACGTGATGATCGGATGTGATAAGCTCCACTTTCACATACAACGGGTGCAAGCCAGTTTTGCACATGCAAAAATACTTGCGTTAAACTTGACGAGCCTAGCATATGCAGATATGGCCTCGGAACACTGGAGACCGAAAGCTCGAGCGTGAATCATATAGTAGATATGATTAACATAATGATGTTCACCATTGAAAACTACTCCATCTCACGTGATGATCGGACATGGTTTAGTTGATTTGGATCACGTGATCATTTAGATGACTAGAGGGATATCTATCTAACTGGGAGTTCTTAAGTAATATGATTAATTGAACTTAAATTTATCATGAACTTAGTCCTGATAGTATTTGCATATCTATGTTGTAGATCAATAGCTCGCACATAGCTTCCCCGTTTATTTTTGATATGTTCCTAGAGAAAAATAAATTGAAAGATGTTAGTAGCAATGATGCGGATTGGTTCTATGATCTGAGGATTATTCTCATTGCTGCACAGAAGAATTATGTCCTTGATGCACCGCTAGGTGACGGACCTATTGCAGGAGTATATGCAGACGTTATGAATGTTTGGCAAAGCTCGGTATGATGACTACTTGATAGTTTAGTGCACCATGCTTTACGACTTAGAACCGGGACTTCAAAAATGTTTTGAACGCCACGGAGCATATAAGATGTTCCAAGAGTTGAAATTAGTATTTCAGACTCATGCCCATGTCGAAAGGTATGAGACCTTTGACAAGTACTTTGCCTACAAAATGGAGGAGAATAGCTCAGCTAGTGAGCATGTGCTCAGAATGTCTGAGTGCTACAATCACTTGAATCAAGTGGGATTTAATCTTCCAGATAAGATAGTGATTGACAAAATTCTCTAGTCACTATCACCAAGTTACTAGAACTTCGTGATGAACTATAATATGTAAGGGATAACGGAAACGATTCCCAAGCTCTTCGTGATAAGGAAATCAACGAAGGTAGAAATCAAGAAAAGCATCAAGTGTTGATGGTTGACAAGACCACTAGTTTCAAGAAAAGGGCAAAGGGAAGAAGGGGAACTTCAAGAAGAATGGCAAGCAAGTTGCTGCTCAAGTGAAGAAGCCCAAGTCTAGACCTAAGCCTGAGACTAAGTGCTTCTACTGCAAAGGGACTGGTCACTGGAAGCAGAACTGCCCCAAGTATTTGGCGGATAAGAAGGATGGAAAAGTGAACAAAGGTATATTTGATATACATGTTATTGATGTGTACTTTACTAGTGTTTATAGCAACCCCTCAGTATTTGATACTAGTTCAGTTTCTAAGATTAGTAACTCGAAACGGGAGTTGCAGAATGAACAGAGACTAGTTAAGGGTGAAGTGACGATGTGTGTTGGAAGTGGTTCCAAAATTGATATGATCATCATCGCACACTCCCTATACTTTCGGGATTAGTGTTGAACCTAAAATAAATGTTATTTGGTGTTTGCGTTAAGCATGAATATGATTGGATCATGTTTATTGCAATACGGTTATTCATTTAAGTCAAAGAATAATTGTTGTTCTATTTACATGAATAAAACCTTCTATGGTCATACACTCAATATAAATGGTTTATTGAATCTTGATCGTAGTGATACACATATTCATAATATTCAAGCCAAAAGATGCAATGTTAATAATGATAGTGCAATTTATTTGTGGCACTGCCGTTTAGGTCATATTGGTGTAAAGCGCATGAAGAAACTCCATGCTGATGGGTTTTTGGAATCACTTGATTATGAATCACTTGATGCTTGTGAACCATGCCTCATGGGCAAGATGACTAAGACTCTGTTCTCCGGAACAATGGAGCGAGCAACTGACTTATTGGAAATAATGCATACTGATGTATGCGGTCCGATGAGTGTTGAGGCTCGCGGTGGGTATCGTTATTTTCTGACCTTCACAAATGATTTGAGCAGATATGGGTATATCTACTTGATATAACATAAGTCTGAAATATTTGAAAAGTTCAAAGAATTTCATAGTGAAGTGAAAAATCATCGTAACAAGAAAATAAAGTTTCTGTGATCTGATCGTGGAGGAGAATATTTGAGCTACAAGTTTGGTCTTCATTTGAAACAATGTGGAATAGTTTCGCAACTCACGCCACCCGGAACACCACAGCGCAATGGTGTGTCCGAACGTCATAACCGTACTTTATTAGATATGGTGCGATCTATGATGTCTCTTACTGATTTATCACTATCATGTTGGGGTTATGCATTAGAGACAGCTGCATTCACGTTAAATAGGGCACCATCTAAATCCGTTGAGACGACACCATATGAATTGTGGTTTGGCTAGAAACCTAAGCTGTCGTTTCTTAAAGTTTGGGGTTGCGATGCTTATGTGAAAAAGTTTCAACCTGATAACCTCGAACCCAAATCGAAGAAATGTGTCTGCATAGAATACCCAAAGGAAACTGTTGGGTACACCTTCTATCACAGATCCAAAGGCAAGATCTTTGTTTCTAAAAGTGGATCCTCTCTAGAGAAGGAGTTTCTCTCGAAAGAAGTGAGTGGGAGGAATGTAGAACTTGATGAGGTAATTGTACCTTCTCCCGAATTGGAAAGTAGTTCATCACAGAAATCAGTTCTAGTGATCTCTACACCAATTACTGAGGAAGCTAATGATGATGATCATGAAACTTCAGATCAAGTTACTACCGAACCTCGTAGGACAACCAGAGTATGGTCCGCACCAGAGCGGTATGGTAATCCTTTATGGAAGTCATGTTACTAGACCATGACGAACCTACGAACTATGAGGAAGCGATGATGAGCCCAGATTCCGCAAAATGGCTTGAGGCCATGAAATCTGAGATGGGATCCATGTATGAGAACAAAGTATGGACTTTGATTGACTTGCCCGATGATCGATGAGTCATTGAGAATAAATGGAACTTCAAGAGGAAGACGGACGCTGATAGTAGTGTTACTATCTACAAAGCTCGAATTGTCACAAAATGTTTTCGACAAGTTCAAGATGTTGACTACGATGAGATTTTGTCACTTGTATCGATGCTTAAAAGTCTGTCCGAATCATGTTAGCAGTTGTCACATTTTATGAAATCTGGCAAATGGATGTCAAAACTGTATTCCTTAATGGATTTCTTAAAGAAGAGTTGTATGTGATGCAACCTGAAGGTTTTGTCGATCCTAAAGGTGCTAACAAAGTGAGCAAGCTCCAGCGATCCATCTATGGACTGGTGCAAGCATCTCGGAGTTGGAATATATGCTTTGATAAAGTGATCAAAGCATATGGTTTTATACAGACTTGCGGTGAAGCCTGTATTTGCAAGAAAGTGAGTGGGAGCACTACAACATTTCTGATAAGTATATGTGAATGGCGTATTGTTGATCAGAAATAATGTAGAATTTTTTGGAAAGCATAAATGAGTGTTTGAAAAGAGTTTTTCAAAGAAAGACCTCGATGAAGCTGCTTACACATTGAGCTTCAAGATCTATAGAGATAGATCAAGACCTTGATAAGTTTTTTCAATGAGTACATACCTTGACAAGATTTTGAAGTAGTTCAAAATGGAACAGCCAAAGAAGGAGTTCTTGCCTGTGTTGCAAGGTGTGAAGTTGAGTTAAGACTCAAAACCCGACCACGGCAGAAAATAGAAAGAGAATGAAAAGCCATTCCCTATGCCTCAGTCATAGGTTCTATAAAGTATGCTATGCTGTTTACCAGTCCTATTGTATACCTTAGCATGTTTCTGGCATGGGAGTACAATAGTGATCTAGGAGTAGATCACTGGACAGCGGTTAAAATTATCCTTAGAGGACTAAGGAAATGTTTCACGGTTATGGAGGTGGGTAATGCAACCAAACTTGTGCACCGAGGCCTAGCAGTATCACGATGGCTCCCACCCCTCTCCCCTCCCTCTCCACCACCACCACCACCGTCGGTGATCTACCTCTCCCACGGCGATCATGATCTTTGTGCTTGAATCATGGAGGGTTTACTCCATTGGGACTTTAACCCCGGCCTCAAGGTCGAGGACCAGGTTCATAGGCGCTTCAGATCCACGGTGCATTTCTCTCCATCCCCTACTTCCAAGGAATTCTTCTTGGTGGTCACCTTTTCCTCAGCTTCTTTCCCCCTCTCTTGTGCTTCGGTTGGATTGGCTTTACAATGTTGTATTGGCGGCCTTGCTTCTGGTTTCAATGTGACCCAGATTGGTGCCAAGAATTTTCATTTCTCAGTGGCCTCAAACAAAGTGGGACATTTTATCTATGCCCTAAGGGATAGAATTTGGCCAGACTTTGTCTGCCATTTTGGGTTATTTAAACAGCCATGGAATGCTCCATATGATGGTCAGATCGATGGAGCACGTCACAGGAAATCAATGAGTTATGGACTCAGGATCCCAAAGCTATTCGTTCCAACCTGGGTTTTCTTGAGAAAAGTGCTGCAAAGGATTTTTCTTCTAGCAGCGAGTTGGCGAAATTTGGTTTCTCTAAACAGATTTCAACAAATTTGTTGAGTTCTTTTGAAGATGCTGCCGGCCATATTGCGGAGGACTGCCATGATCCTTACTCCGACGAACCACCAACCAATGCAACGGTGCAGTTCGGAAGTTTGGAAATTCCTTTTTCCGCGATGGACAATAATTTCCTTTCCAAAAGTTTTATTGGAAAGGATCGCAGAGAGAGTAATTGGAGGGACATTCCTTGTGTTGTTTTGGAGAGTATCTTGGATCTGCGGCAGGCTCATTATGAGGAGACGAACATCCAGCAAGTCTGTGATTTAAATGACTTGCCATCTTCGGAAGTCATCCACAATCTTCTGGGATGCTGCTCTAGGTGCTGGGCACCGAACCATAGGGTGGATCAATGTAATGCCAAGTTATGTGACTCTTGTCAAAATTTTGAGAGGGCGTGTTTCTGCCTGAAAATACCCCTTGACTAGCCTAACCTGGCCTGCATGCAACAACCTGGCCCACCGTCGGGCTTCTTGCCCTGGACTCTTATGCTACACACGGTGCTCGTTCCTGGGCCATGACCCACATTGCTGCTCGGATCGATTTTGCCTCCGTTTATTTTGGCGCAAGAAGAAGCTGGAGCGGCAGCATATCTCCACCACACATCCCAGGTGGAGGACATGTAAGCGGAATCCACACTTCCCAAAAGTTAAACAGATTTGGCAACCGAAAAAGAAACCAGAATCTGGGGCCCTTCCCCCAAATGCCATTGGCTTGACAACTCTGCTTCCGGCTCCTCGCCACTTCCCTATTCTGCCACCCCAGTCGACCAACGAGGAGCAAGGAAACACTTTTCCATGCTCGTAATCTCCGACGACTGCAGAAGCGAGCGCAGTCGATCCCCCCAATGCCATGGCCAACTTCTCGGCCTGCCCCTTCCAGTTCGTGCCGATGGGAGCTCAGATCGAGCGGGGGCCAGACAACCGTCTTGCACGCAATATGATCGTTGTTGATGATCCGCCACTAAGGCATGAAAGGTACGCCTTGGTCACTGCTACCCCTCCGGTTCCTGATCATCAGAAGCAGATGGTGCTGAATGAAGTAGTCTGCATCATGACTGAGGATTTTCACCTAGAGGTGCCTGATGCTTTTGTGTATCCCATTGGGGTTGGCTTGGTTGCATTTGCGGATGTAGCGCTCAGGGATCAGTTTATTCAGGAAAGCCCCCACCAGTTAGATCCTATAGATGATGAGATGACCTTCTCTTTTGTGCCCCATGATGAAGGAGAAAATATGCGTTAGTGCCCCTTTCAGTATGTTGCTTGGGTTCTGTTTCTAGCTTTCCAATGGACTATCAGACGGACCACTACATCAACAAGGTTGTTTCTTGCTTTGGCAAATTAGATCTTTGGCACAGGCCGGGGTAGAATAAGGAGAGGATTCTTGTCAGAGTTCTTATCAGTAATATTGCGCAGGTGCCACACAGTCTGATTGTCAAGTGTATCGGCACCTTGCCGGGCATGGGCAGATCCTGGTCCGTTCTGGTGTATGTCCTCAATGGCAGAAATGTTCTCCCTGAACTGGTTGGTAATGAGGATGAGGCTCCTCCAATGAATGCATCAGCCCATCCATATGAGTTGCCCCATTTGACAGCAGCACAACAATGGCTGCTTGATCACCAGCAAATAATGTAGCAGCAGATCGATGCGGCGTGGGAACAGCAAGCTCCTCTTCAACAGCAGCAAAATGATGGCTGGGGAGTTTGGCCTGTGACACCCCTGCCGTACAGAGGATTTAGCTTTAGAACCTTGTTCCAATACACTGGCCCCTCGCTAATGGATGGAGTGGAGCAGGAAAGCAACATATCTGATGATCCACAGGATGAATGGTCTGTCTATTCTGAGGTTGAGGAAGCTGCTGATGCTCTCATTAATGGCAGGGAAGTGCCTGGAGCACATTTCGTCCGAGCTATGGGCACCTCTCACACGATGAGGGTGGGAGTTGAGAAAGATTTCTCTTTTCTGCAGTTTCTCTGGGTGATTTCTCTGGGCAGATTCACTTGCTGCATTGAGGGGCCTGAAGATTACTCTGCTTCATCACTGTGCCATGGGTGCCTGCCGTTAAACCCTCTCACTTTCTGTATTGCTGTTACTCAGGCAGTCACCAGAGGAAGATGTGATGTGAGCATTGCCCTTGGCTGCCCCTTGACTGTTAGTTTTGACATGCCTATCATCATCCCGCTGGAGATCTGGGAAAGGTATGCTACACAGCTCTCTCCTGCAACTGTTGGAGATGGCTTGGTGTCTGAAACATCTGTTGCAGCTCCTGATACTTTAGTGCTGGAATTACCTGCTGCCAAGCCAACCAATCAGTATCTACGGAAGATGGTCGCGGCGGAAAAGGTCCCTATTGACACTGCTTCTCTGCGCTGCAGCTCTCGTTCCACAAAATACGATGGTTTCAGAGTTCCCCAGGTCACTGACATGAAGAAAGGGTAGTTCAGAGTCAAGCAGCATGGTGCACCCTCTGTTGTATGTTCTTCCAAGGCAACGGCTCCACGCACCAACCTACTGATCAGTGTCCCTCCCGTGACAGACGACCAGGTGCCTCCCCCGATTCCTATCCAACAGCTTCAATTTGTTGGCACTACTCTCTGTGGGATTCCACCTGACGATCTGTGTTCCCAGAAGCTCCTAGAGGGCGATCACGGAGAGGCCGACCCGAAGCAGTACTAGGGGGGATGTCACAGAATAAGCACTGGAACGTTCATGGGATCAACTCTGAAAAGAAGTAGTTGGCGATTCATAATACTATCGATATTAGTGGATGTTCAGTGGTTTGTTTACAAGAAACTAAGAGCAATTCTTTTGATGCTTCGTTTGTTAAGCAGTTTTGTCCGAAGAAATTTGATATGTTTGAATATGTACCCTCTGCTGAGAATTCAGGTGGTCTTATTACTATATGGATGAGTTCAGTTTTCACTGGTGTTCCAATTTTCTCTGAAACCTTTGCGCTCGGCGTTAGGCTCACTTCGACGCAGTCTAATGATTCGTGGACGTTAGTTAATATTTATGGGCCATGTGTCGATCCTAATCGGACGATTTTCACCAGTTGGTTGTTTGACCTCGATATCCCCAACAGTGAAGATTGGCCCGTTCTCAGTGATTTTAATTTTATTCATGCACCAGACAACCGAAACAGGGGAGGGGGAGATGTTAACGATATGTTACTCTTTAATGAGTTCATTAGAAGGCAGTCACTAGTTGAATTGCCGATCAAGGGGCATGCAAATGGATCCATTGCTGGAGCAACTCGATTGGCATTTTACTTCTGTTAATTGGGCCGCGAAGTATCCTAACACTGTTGTTATGCCGTTGGGTAAACCCACGTCCGATCATGTACTCTGCTATGTCAGCATCCAATCCAAAATTCCCAAGTCCAAAATCTTTCGCTTTGAAGATTATTGGATCAAACTACCGGGTTTTTTTATGTTGTCAAACGATCATGGGCCAAACGCTGCTATGCCTCGAACGCAGCCGCGGTGCTTTGCAAGAAGCTTAAAACACTTCGATATGACCTCAAGCAGTGGAGCAAGCGAAACTCTAAGCTCTCGATGCTCATTGCTAATTGTAACAAGACCCTCTTGGAGATTGATGGCCTAGAGGACAGAAGAAGATTGTCTGTTCCTGAGACCAACTTCAGATTGATCCTGAGACAACATCTCCTTCATTTGTTGGACTACAAGAAAGCTTATGGAAGAAGCGTTGCATGATCAGATATTTCAAATTTGGAGACGGCAACACGAAATTCTTTCACAGAGTGGGCACTGAGTGGTACCATAGAAACAGTATTGCATCTCTCAGATTGCCCGATGACTCGGTCATACATGATCATGTAGGCAAGGAGGCTGTGCTTTTTCAGCCGTTTAAGGAAAGACTAGGGTGCTCCAACCAGACCGACATGAAATTTGACTTGCCTCGGATCATCAAAAATGTAGAAGGGCTACAAGCTCTGTCTGCTCCTTTCACCCACAAGGAAATTGGCGAGGTGATCACAGAGATGCCGGCCGATCATGCTCCAGGCCCAGATGGTTTCAGTGGTAGTTTCATCAAGTCGTGCTGGCACATCATTAAGGGAGATTTCTATCGACTTTGCTTAGAGGTTCATGCAGGTACTCTGGACCTTGAGAGCCTGAACACGGGATTTATAACTCTTATCCCTAAAATCCAATCACCAGAAACTGCTAATGACTATCGACCAATCACCCTGCTGAACTGTTGCCTTAAGATTCTGACCAAGCTACTCGCTAACCGTTTACAATGGGTCGTCCCCAAGATTATACATCAAAATCAGTATGGATTTCTGAAAGGCCGATCGATTCAAGACTGTGTTGCGTGGGCGTATGAATTTTTTCATCAGTGCCAAGCCTTGGGGCGTGAGATCGCGATCTTGAAGCTAGATTTCGCTAAAGCCTTCGACACGATCGAACATGCTCCGATGATGGAAATTATGAAGTGCATGGGATTTGAGGATCGGTGGCTTGGATGGATCAATTACTTATTTTCGAAGGCCAAATCCTAGGTTCTACTCAATGGGACCCCGGGCAGACAATTCTTCTGCTTGCCTGGAGTGCGCCAAGGAGACCCGTTGTCTCCTCTAATTTTTGTGCTCGCAGCAGATCTGTTACAAGCTGCCATCAATGATGCTTATAGAGCGGGTAATCTCCAGCTGCCCATCCCCGCCCGGGAGGATGACTATACTGTGATACAGTACGCTGATGACACCATTCTTGTGTTGCCCGCAGAGGAGAGCCAAGCTGAAACCATCAAGTCCATGCTACAAGACTATGCGTCGTCTGTGGGGCTGCACATAAATTTTCAGAAATCAACTCTGATTACAGTCAACACAGCCGCGGACACTACCTCTCGTTTGTCACAGGTTTTTGGCTGCTCCATTGGGTCCATGTCGTTTACATACCTAGGGTTAACCATGGGAACAGCCAGGCCGACGGTCATAGACCTCATGCCGTTGGTGTTGTCTGTTGAGCGCAAACTCTCTACGACAGCCTCTCTGCTCGACCTTGGTTCGAAACTTACTCTGGTGAACTCGGTGATTACCTCACTTGCAATCTATGTGATGTGTTCCATCAGGCTCCCGCCGAAAATACTAGATCATCTAGATAAACTGCGGCGATATTGCCTTTGGGCAAAGAACACGGATGATGGTTTGAAAGACGTCTCCATGGCAGCCTAGGAGTTGGTTTGCAGGCCCAAGCACAAGGGAGGACTCGGGGTGCTTGACCTGAAGATCCAAAACCAGGGCCTACTGCTCAAACAGCTACACAAATTCTATAACCGCATGGACATTTCGTGGGTTGATCTTGTTTGGAGCAAATACTATGAAGGCTTGGTCCCGCATGCTTCTGGTCCGTGTGGGTCGTTCTGGTGGAAGGACGTCATGAATCTGGCGCCAACCTACAGAGCAATCACTTCGGTTTAGGTGGGGGATGGGGGTTCAACCTTGTTCTGGAAAGATGACTGGCATGGTGATATTCTGGCTGATAGTCACCCCCGTCTCTTCTCCTTCACCAAACACGAAGACATATCTATCAAAGTACTCCTGATGTCGCCTACGCTCAGCCAAAACTTCTACTTGTCGCTTTCGGTTCAAGCTAGAGAAGAGCTCGATGATCTACAAACCTCTCTGGTTTCCATGGAGCTCACAGAGGTGAATGATGCCTGGCACCCGATCTGGGGATCAGAGGAGCTTGCCTCCAGCAAATTCTATCTGCACTGTTTTCGGGGCATGGAAGCGGATGATGCGTTTAAGTGGATCTGGAAATCAAAATGCACCAACAAATGGAAGGTTTTTGCATGGCTGCTTCTTGCGGATAGGCTGAACACTCGAGGGCTGCTCAAGAGGAAGCACATGAAGCTGAGGGATAACAATTATGCATGCCTGCTGTGTCACCATCCACCCGACGAAATGGTGGAATATTTGTTCTTTCACTGTGAATTTAGTAAAACATGTTGGGGAAGCTAGGGATGGCGTGGCCACTGCATGGCAACCGGGTGCATTTTTTGCATGCAGCTAAAACCACGTGGGGCAAGCCAATGTTCATGGATGTCTTCATCATAGCCTCCTTGAGCATATGGAAGGAACGTAACAATAAACTGTTCAGAAGTGCGGCGCCGACCGTCGAGGGGTGGACCCCAATATTCAAAATGGACTTTGGCATGATGAGACACAGGATCAAACAGGCCTTGGTGCCATTTGTTGATCAGGTAGTTGACCTGATCTAGTTGCATAACCCTATACCTTTGATGTATAGGGATACCCCAACTCCTCCTGCCCCTATGTAATTTCCTTCCCATGTAATCTTGTGTCCTCAAATGTAATAGAAAAGTCAGTGGGGGTTGCCCTCACTGTCCTAAGCTTTCAAAAAATGGTTATGGAGGTGATAAAAGAGTTCGTTGTAAAGAGTTACGTCGATGCAAGCTTTTTACAATCGATCTAGATGACTCTAAGTCTTGATCTGGATACATATTGAAAGTGGGAGCAATTAGCTAGAGTAGCTCCGTGCAGAGCATTGTAGACATAGAAACTTGCGAAATACATACGGATCTGAATGTTGCAGACCCATAGACTAAACTTCTCTCACAAGCAAAACATGATCACTCTTTGGGTATTAATCACATAGCGATGTGAACTAGATTATTGACTCTAGTAAACCCTTTGGGTATTAGTCACATGGAGATGTGAACTAATCACATAAAGATGTGAACTAGATTATTGACTCTAGTGCAAGTGGGAGACTGAAGGAAATATGCCCTAGAGGCAATAATAAAGTTATTATTTATTTCCTTATATCATGATAAATGTTTATTATTCATGCTAGAATTGTATTAACCGGAAACTTAGTACATGTGTGAATACATAGACAAACAGAGTGTCGCTAGTATGCCTCTACTTGACTAGCCCGTTAATCAAAGATGGTTAAGTTTCCTAGCCATGGACAAGAGTTGTCATTTGATGAACGGGATCACATCATTAGAGAATGATGTGATTAACTTGACCCATCTGTTAGCTTAGCATGATGATCGTTTAGTTAGTTGTTATTGCTTTCTTCATAACTTATACATGTTCCTATGACTATGAGATTATGCAACTCCCGATTACCGGAGGAACACTTTGTGTGCTACCAAACATCACAACGTAACTGGGTGATTATAAAGATGCTCTACAGGTGTCTCCGATGGTACTTGTTGAGTTGGCATAGATCGAGATTAGGATTTGTCACTCCGATTGTCGGAGAGGTATCTCTGGGCCCTCTCGATAATGCACATCACTATAAGCCTTGCAAGCAATGCAACTAATGAGTTAGTTGCGGGATGATGTATTACGGAAAGAGTAAAGAGACTTGCCGGTAACGAGATTGAGCTAGGTATTGAGAAACCGACGATCGAATCTCGGGCAAGTAACATACCGATGACAAAAGGAACAACGTATGTTGTTATGCGGTTTGACCGATAAAGATCTTCATAGAATATGTAGGAGCCAATATGAGAATCCAGGTTCCGCTATTGTTTATTGACCGGAGACATGTCTCGGTCATGTCTACATAGTTCTCGAACCCGTAGGGTCCACACGCTTAACGTTCGGTGACGATCGGTAATATGAGTTTATGTGTTTTGATGTACCGAAGGTAGTTTGGAGTCCTGGATGAGATCGAGAACATGACGAGGAGTCTCGAAATGGTCGAGACGTAAAGATCGATATATTGGACGACTATATTCGGACATCGGAAAGGTTCCGAGTGATTCGGGAATTTTTCGGGGTACCGGAGAGTTACGGGAATTCGCCGGGGAGTACATGGGCCTTATTGGGCTTTAGGGGAAAGAGAGGGGGGAGGCTGCGCGCACCCCAAGGCTTAGTCTGAATTGGACTAGGGGGAGGGTCTGCGCCCCTCCTTCATTCTCTTCTCTTTTCCCTTTCCTTCTCTCCTACTCCTACTACATGGAAGGAGGGGAATCCTACTCCCGGTGGGAGTAGGACTCCCCAGGGCGCGCCATAGTAGAGGGACGGCCCTCCCCCTCCTCCACTTCTTTATATACGGGGGAGGGGGCGCCCTAGGACACACAAGTTGATTGTTCCAAGCCGTGTGCGGTGCCCCCCTCCACCATAATCCACCTCGATCATATCGTAGCGGTGCTTAGGCGAAGCCCTGCGTCGGTAGCAACATCATCACTGTCATCATGCCGTCGTGCTGACAGAACTCTCTTGTGAAGCTCTGCTGGATCGGAGTTCGTGGCACGTCACCGAGCTGAACGTGTGCTGAACTCGGAGGTGCCGTGCGTTCGGTACTTGGATCGGTCGGATCGTGAAGACGTACGACTACATCAACCGCGTTCTCATAACGCTTCCGCTTACGGTCTACGAGGGTATGTAGACAATACTCTCCCCTCTCATTGCTATGCATCACCATGATCTTGCACGTGCGTAGGATTTTTTTTGAAATTACTAAGTTTCCCAACAGAGCGATGGTCTTTTTCTACCAATCTATCCCCCTAGGAGCATGCGCGTAGTACTTTGTTTCGATAACTAATAGATTTTTGCAATAAGTATGTGAGTTCTTTATGACTAATGTTGAGTCCATGGATTATACGCACTCTCACCCTTCCACCATTGCTAGCCTCTCTAGTACCGCGCAACTTTCGCCGGTACCATAAACACACCATATACTTTCCTCAAAACAGCTGCCATACCTACCTATTATGGCATTTCCATAGCCATTCCGAGATATATTGCCATGCAACTTACCACTGTTCTGTTTATTATGACATGCTTCATCATTGCCATATTGCTTTGCGTGATCATGTAGTTGACATTGTATTTGTGGCAAAGCTACCACTCATAATTCTTTCATACATGTCACTCATGAGTCATTGCAAATCCCGGTACACCGCCGGAGGCATTCACATAGAGTCATATTTTGTTCTAAGTATCGAGTTGTAATTTTTCAAGTTGTAAGTAAATAAAAGTGTGATGATCATCATTATTAGAGCATTGTCCCATGTAAGGAAAGTATGATGGGGACTATGATTCCCCCACAAGTCAGGATGAGACTCTGGACGAAAAAAAGAGAAAGGCCATAAAAAAAGAAGGACCAAAAAAATGAGAGAAAAAGAGAGAAGGGACAATGCTACTATCCTTTTACCACACTTGTGCTTCAGAGTAGCACCATGATCTTCATGATAGAGAGTCTACTATGTTGTCACTTTCATATCCTAGTGGGAATTTTACATTATAGAACTTGGCTTGTATACTCCAATGATGGGCTTCCTCAAATTGCCCTAGGTCTTCGTGAGCAAGCAAGTTGGATGCACACCCACTTAGTTTCTTTTTGAGCTTTCATACACTTATAGCTCTAGTGTATCCGTTGCATGACAATCCCTACTCACTCACATTGATATCTATTGATGAGCATCTCCATAGCCCGTTGATACGCCTAGTTGATGTGAGACTATCTTCTCCTTTTTTTCTTCTCCACAACCACCATTATATTCCACCTATAGTGCTATTTCCATGGCTCGCGCTCATATATTGCGTGAAGATTGAAAAAGTTTGAGAACACCAAAAGTATTAAACAATTGCTTGTCTTGTCATCGGGGTTGTGCATGATTTAAATACTTTGTGTGGTGAAGATAGAGCATAGCCAGACTATATGATTTTGTAGGGATAACTTTCTTTTGCCAAGTTATTTTGAGAAGACATGATTGCTTTGTTAGTATGCTTGAAGTATTATTATTATTATTATGTCAATATTAAACTTTTATCTTGAATCTTTCGGATCTGAACATTCATGCCACAATAAAGAAAATTACATTGAGAATTATGCTAGGTAGCATTCCACATCAAAAAAATTGTTTTTATCATTTACCTACTCGAGGACGAGCAGGAATTAAGCTTGGGCATGCTTGATACGTCTCCAACGTATCTATAATTTTTGATTGTTCCATGCTCTTATATTATCTGTTTTGGATGTTTAATGGGCTTTAATTTACACTTTTATATTATTTTTGGGACTAACCTACTAACCAAAGGCCCAGTACAAATTGCTGTTTTTTTGCCTATTTCAGTGTTCCGCAGAAAAGGAATATCAAACGGAATGAAACCTTCGGGTAGGGATGGCGGTTTTGCCCGTGGGTATGGGTAACCGCAGGTACCCTACCTGAAAACAATGGGTATGGGCATGACTTTAAAAGATTTTGTACCCACGGGTAATGGGTATACATACCCACAAAATCTATGGGTAGGGCATGGGTATTAACTCCACCCATGTGTAACCCAATGGATACCCAAATATTTAATAAATCAGAATTATTCCTATGACATGTGGGGTAAGCATCTAACTCATATGACCCAACCCTAAATCTTGTATTCCCTAAACCGTCCATAGGTCATAGGCCCACAATCGCCTTCTCAACACTCCTCTGACGTTCTATTTGACTTCTTGAAATGATGAAATCTTGACTCATCGCCATCGGACTCCTCTGAACTATCGATCCAGTGACCCCCAGTTCCAACTGCTCATTCCCACTACGCCGGGCTTCCACCAATCGTTGCTCATACTCCCTTGATACCTCCAAGAACCCACCCATCGGAAGAGGCTATGTTGGTGCTATAATGCTTGCCCATATGGCCATATCACTTAAATTTTAGACTCATTTCTCTATTTTTTTCAAATTTAAATGCTATATATGTTATCCAACGGATACCCATTGGGTATAAGATACCTGATGGGTATGGGTATGGGTATCAATTTATGCCCATGGGTATTAAAGTGGGTGGGTATATAAAGTTCCTGTGGGTATGGGTTTGGGCAGAAGGAGGTTGTACCCGCCCATACCCTACCCATTGCCATCCCTACCTTTGGGAGAGTTATTTTTGGAACAAACGTGATCCAGGAGACTTGGAGTGGCCGTCAAGAAAGAAGCGAGGAGGCCACGAGGCAGGGGGCGCGCCCACAGGGGCAGGCGCCCCCCCACCCTTGTGGGCCCCTCGCAACTCCACCGACGTACTTCTTCCTCCTATATATACCCATATACCCGGAAAACATCCGGGAGCACCATGAAACCCTATTTCCACCGCCGCAACATTCTGTACCCAAGAGATCCCATCTTGGGGGCCTTTTCCGGAGCTCTGCCGGAGGGGGAATCGATCATGGAGGGCTTCTACATAAACACCATAGCATCCCCGATGATGTGTGAGTAGTTTACCACAGACCTTCGGGTCCATAGTTATTAGCTAGATGGCTTCTTCTCTCTCTTTGGATCTCAATACAAAGTTCTCCTCGATTCTCTTAGAGATCTATTTGATGTAATTCTTTTTGTGGTGTGTTTGTCGAGATCCGATGAATTGTGGGTTTATAATCAAGATTATCTATGAACAATATTTGATTCTTCTCTGAATTCTTTTATGCATGATTTAAATATCTTTGCAAGTCTCTTCGAATTATCAGTTTGGTTTGGCCTACTAGATTGATCGTTCTTCCAATGGAGAAGTGCTTGGCTTTGGGTTCAATCTTGCGGTGTCCTTTCCTAGTGACAGCAGGGGCAGTAAGGCACGTATTGTATTGTTGCCATCGAGGATAAAAAGACGGGGTTTATATCATATTGCTTGAGTTTATCCCTCTACATCATGTCATCTTGCCTAATGCGTTACTCTGTTCTTATGAACTTAATACTCTAGATGCATGCTAGATAATGGTCGATGTGTGGAGTAATAGTAGTAAATGCAAAATCGTTTCGGTCTACTTGTCGCGGATGTGATGCTATATACATGATCATGCCTAGATATTCTCATAATTATGCACTTTTCTATCAATTGCTCGACAGTAATTTGTTCACCCACCGTAATACTTATGCTATCTAAAGGAAATATGCCCTAGAGGCAATAATAAAGTTGTTATTTATATTTCCTTACCATGATAAATGCTTATTATTCATGCTAGATTTGTATTAACCGGAAACTTAGTACATGTGTGAATACATAGACAAACAGAGTGTCACTAGTTTGCCTCTACTTGACTAGCTCGTTGAATCAATGATGGTTATGTTTTCTAACCATAGACATGAGTTGTCATTTGATTAATAGGATCACATCATTAGAGAATGATGTGATTGACTTGACCCATTCCGTTAGCTTAGCACGATAATCGTTTAGTTTGTTGCTATTTCTTTCTTCATGACTTATACATGTTCCTATGACTATGAGATTATGCAAGTCCCGAATACCGGAGGAACACTTTGTGTGCTACCAACCGTCACAACATAACTGGGTGATTATAAAGGTGCTCTACAGGTGTCTCCGATGGTACTTGTTGAGTTGGCATAGATCGAGATTAGGATTTGTCACTCCGATTGTCGGAGAGGTATCTCTAGGCCCTGTCGGTAATGCACATCACTATAAGCCTTGCAAGCAATGTGACTAATGAGTTAGTTACGGGATGATGCATTACGAAATGATTAAAGAGACTTGCCGGTAACGAGATTGAACTAGGTATTGAGATACCGACGATCGAATCTCGGGTAAGTAACATACGGATGACAAAGGGAACAACGTATACCGTTATGGAGTTGACCAATAAAGATCTTCGTAGGATATGTAGGAGCCAATATGAGCATCCAGGTTTCGCTATTGATTATTGACCGGAGACATGTCTCGGTCATGTATACATAGTTCTCGAACCCATAGGGTCCACACGCTTAACGTTCGGTGACGATTGGTATTATGAGTTTATGTGATTTGATGTACTGATGGTTGTTCGGAGTCCCGGATGAGATCACGGACATGACGAGGAGTGTCGAAATGATCGAGCCGTAAAGATCGATATATTGGAAGGCTATATTCGGACATCGGAAAGATTCCGAGTGATCCGGGTATTTTTCGGCGTATCGGGGGAGTTACGGGAATACGGGAGTACATATGGGCCTTAGTGGGCTTTAAGGGAAAAAGAGGAGAAGCCACGAGGGCTGGCCGTGCGCCCCCCATGGGCCTAGTCCGGATTGGACTAGGGGAGGGGCTACGCCCCCTCTTTCCTTCTCCTCCCCTTCTCCTTCCTTCCCCCTCCTAGTAGGACTAGGAAAGGAGGAATCCTACTCCTACTAGGAGGAGGATTCCTCCCCCCTTGGCGCGCCTAGAGAGGTCGGCCGGCCTCCCCTCCCTCCTTTATATACGTGGGAAGGGGGGCACCCTAGAACACACAAGTTGACATTGTTCTTAGTCGTGTGCGGTGCCCCCCTCCACCATATTCCACCTCGGTCATATCGTCGTAGTGCTTAGGCGAAGACCTGCGCCGGTAGCTTCATCATCACCATCATCACGCCGTCGTGCTGATGGAACTCTCCCGCGAAGCTCTATTGGATCGTGAGTTCGTGGGACATCACAAAGCTGAACGTGTGCAGATCGCGGAGGTGTCGTACGTTCGGTACTAGGATCGGTCGATCGTTAAGACGTACGACTACATCAACCGTGTTGTCATAACGCTTCCGCTTATGGTCTACGAGGGTACGTGGATGACACTCTCCCCTCTTGTTACTATGCATCACCATGATCTTGCGTGTGCGTAGGAAATTTTTTAAATTACTGCGTTCCCCAACGGTGGCATCCGAGCCAGGTTTATGCATAGATGTTATATGAACGAGTAGAACATAAAGGAGTTGTGGGCGTGGGTATATACATATTGCTTGCCGTCACTAGTTGATTCTTGATTCAGCGGCATTGTTGGATGAAGCGGCCCAGACCAACATTACGCGTACGCTTACGCGAGACTGGTTCTACCGACGTGCTTCTCACACATGTGGCTAGTGGGTGTCTGTTTCTCCAGCTTTAGTTGAATCGGATTCAATGAACATGGTTCTTTCTGAAGATCAAAAAGCAATCACTATACCGCATTGTGGTTTTTGAAGCGTAGGTAAGAACGGTTCTTGCTCAGCCCGTAGCAGCCACGTAAAACTTGCAACAACAAAGTAGACGACGTCTAACTTGTTTTTGCAGGGCTTGTTGTGATGTGATATGGTCAAGACGTGATGAGATATAAGTTGTTGTATGAGATGATCATGTTTTGTTGAAGTTATCGGCAACTGGCAGAAGCCTTATGGTTGTCTCTTTATTGCATAAGATGCAAGCGCCAAATAATTGCTTTACTTTATCGCTATGCGATAACAATAGTTGCAAGAGCAATAGTTGGCGAGACGACCATGTGATGACACGTTGATAGAGATCAAGATGATGGAGATCATGGTGTCATGCCGGTGACCATAGAGATCATGATGGTACTTTGGAGATGGAGATCAAAGGCGCAAGATGATCATGGTCATATCATGTCACATATTTTGATTGCATGTGATGTTTATCCTTTATGCATCTTATTTTTCTTAGTTCGGTGGTAGCATTATAAGATGATCTCTCACTAAATTTCAAGGTATAAGTGTTCTCCCTGAGTATGCACCGTTGCGACAGTTCGTCGTGCCGAGACACCACGTGATGATCGGGTGTGATAAGCTCTACGTTCACATATAACGGGTACAAGCCAATTTCACACAAGCGAAATACTCGGGTTAAACTTGACGAGCCTAGCATATGCAAGTAGGGAAAAATTTGTTTTTGCCACTCTAGCTTTTGCCAATTTTTCTTATGCCACTCTAGAATTTGACATCTCACTTTTGCCACTCTTAGCTTTTGACAATACATCACAAATGTCATTCCGTGGCAAAACCAATAATTTTTCATTTCACTTTTGCCACTCTTAGCTTTTGACAATGTATCACAATTGCCACTCTAAAAATTTTGCTTTTGCCACTGAATGGCAAAAGTGATATATTGTCAAAAGCTAAGAGTGGCAAAAGTGGAATGTCAAATTCTAGAGTGGCATAATCAAAGTGGGCAAAAACTAGAGTGGCAAAAACAAAGTTTTCCCTATGCAGATATGGCCTCGGAACACTGAGACCGAAAGGTCGAGCGTGAATCATATAGTAGATATGATCAACATAGTGATGCTCACCATGGAAAACTTCTCCATCTCACGTGATGATCGGACATGGTTTAGTTGATATGGATGACGTGATCATTTAGATGACTAGAGGGATGTCTATCTAAGTGGGAGTTCTTAAGTAATATGATTAATTGAACTTTAATTTATCATGAACTTAGTCCTGATAGTATTTGCATATCTATGTTGTAGATCAATAGCTTGCGATGTAGCTCCCCGTTTATTTTTTCATATGTTCCTAGAGAAAACTATGTTGAAAGATGTTAGTAGCAATGATGCTGACTAGCTCCGTGATATGAGGATTATCCTCATTGCTGCATAGAAGAATTATGTCCTTGATGCACCACTAGGTGATGGACCTATTGCAGGAGCAGATACAGACGTTATAAACATTTGGTAAAGCTCGGTATGATGACTACTTGATAGTTTAGTGCACCATGATTTATGGCTTAGAGCTGGGACTTCAAAAATGTTTTGAACGCCATGGAGCATATAAGATGTTCCAAGAGTTCATATTGGTATTCATACTCATGCCCATGTCAAAAGGTATGAGACCTTTGACAAGCACTTAGCCTACAAGATGGAGGAGAATAGCTCAGCTAGTGAACATGTCCTCAGAATGTCTGAGTACTACAATCACTTGAATCAAGCGGGAGTTAATCTTCCAGATAAGATAGTGATTGACATAGTTCTCTAGTCACTATCACCAAGTTACTAGAACTTCGTGATCAACTATAATATGCAAGGGATAATGGAGACGATTCCCAAGCTCTTTGTGATGCTGAAATCGACAAAGGTAGAAATCAAGGAAAGCATCAAGTGTTGATGGTTGACAAGACCACTAGTTTCAAGTAGAAGGGCAAGGGAAAGAAAGGGAACTTCAAGAATAATGGCGAGCAAGTTGCCACTCCCATGAAGAAGCCCAAAGCTAGACCCAAGCCTGAAACTGAGTGCTTCTACTGCAAAGGAAATGGTCACTAGAAGTGGAACTGCCCTAGATACTTGGCAGATACATGTTATTGATATACATGTTATTGATGTGTAATTTACTAGTGTTTATAGCAACCCCTCAGTATTTGATACTAGTTTAGTTGCTAAGATTAGTAACTCAAAACGGGGTTGCAGAATGAACAGAGATTAGTTAAGGGCGAAGTGACAATGTGTGTTGGAAATGGTTCCAAGATTGATATGATCATCATCGCACACTCCCTATACTTTCGGGATTAGTGTTGAACCTAAAAAAAGTTATTTGGTGTTTGCGTTGAGCATGAATATGATTGGATCATGTTTGTTGCAATATGGTTATTCATTTAAGTCAAAGAATACTTGTTGTTCTATTTACATGAATAAAACCTTCTATGGTCATACCCTCAATATAAATGGTTTATTGAATCTCGATCATAGTGATAAACATATTCATAATATTGAAGCCAAAAGATGCAAAGTTAATAATGATAGTGCAACTTATTTGTGGCACTGTCGTTTAGGTCATATTGGTGTAAAGCGCATGAAGAAAATCCATGCTGATGGGTTTTTGGAATCACTTGATTATGAATCACTTGATACTTGCAAACCATGCCTCATAGGCAAGATGACTAAGACTCCGTTCTCCGAAACAATGCAGCGAGAAACTGACTTATTGGAAATAATACATAGTGATGTATGCGGTCCGATGAGTGTTGAGGCTCATGGCGGGTATCATTATTTTCTGACCTTCACATATGATTTGAGCAGATATGGGTATATCTACTTGATGAAACATAAGTCTGAAACATTTGAAAAGTTCAAAGAATTTTAGAGTGAAGTGGAAAATCATCGTAACAAGAAAATAAAGTTTCTACGATGTGATCGTGGAGGAGAATATTTAAGTTACGAGTTTGGTCTTCATTTGAAACAATGCAGAGTAGTTTCGCAACTCACGCCACCTGGAACACCATGGGGTAATGGTGTGTGATGACCCACAAGTGTAGAGGATCTATCGTAGCCTTTTCGATAAGTAAGAGTGTCGAACCCAGCGAGGAGCAGAAGGAAATGATAAGCAGTTTTTAGTAAGGTATTCTCTGCAAGCACTGAAATTATCGGTAACATATAGTTTTGTGATAAGGTAATTTGTAACGAGTAGCAAGTAATAAAAGTAAATAAGGTGCAGCAAGATGACCCAATCCTTTTTGTAGCAAAGGACAAGACTGGACAAACTCTTTTATGAAGTAAAGCGCTCCCGAGGACACATGGGAATTATCGTCAAGCTAGTTTTCATCACGATCATATGATTCGCGTTTGGTACTTTGATAATTTGATATGTGGGTGGACCGGTGCTTGGGTGTTGTCCTTACTTGGACAAGCATCCCACTTATGATTAACCCCCATTGCAAGCATCCGCAACTACAACAGAAGTATTAAGGTAAACCTAACCATAGCATGAAACATATGGATCCAAATCAGCCCCTTACGAAGCAACGCATAAACTAGGGTTTAAGCTTCTGTCACTCTAGCAACCCATCATCTACTTATTACTTCCCAATGCTTTCCTCTAGGCCCAAATAATGGTGAATTGTTATGTAGTCGACGTTCACATAACACCACTAGAGGAGAGACAACATACATCTCATCAAAATATCAAACGAATACCAAATTCACATGACTACTAAAAACAAGACTTCTCCCATGTCCTCAGGAACAAACGTAACTACTCACAAAGCATATTCATGTTCATAATCAGAGGGGTATTAATATGCATAAAGGATCTGAACATATGATCTTCCACCAAATAAACCAAAAATGTTGGGAATTGGTGAGGGCCTCTGAATATTATATCGAGATGCCACAAATATTTTCAGCATTTATGGAAATGTTTTAACATTTCTTTTAGAGTCAAAACAAATGTCAGAAATAGAAAAAGAAAACAAAAAAAGGGAATAGACTTACCTGGCGCTCACCTGGCAGCCCATCTGGCCGGCCCAGCCCACCAGGGGCAGGGAGGTCTTCTTCCTCCCGCCAGTCGGATGCACGGCGCGTGCCCGACGTGTGCCGGCACACGCACGGCCACCTCCTGCTTCCCGCCGCTCCCTCGATGCTCTGGAGATGCCACGCGACCCCCTGGAGCCGTATGGATCCCCCACACCTCCTCTCCCCTCTCTGTTTCGCTCTCTCTCCCGCAGCCGAACATCACGGTCGCCGCCGATCGCTGCCACCGCGGCCACCGGCCTGCCCTAGCCTCACGGACATGCCCCAGAGCTCCGCCTCGCCGCCTGCTACGTCCTCAACGAGCCAGGCGACCCGAGAAGCTCTGCATTAACGCCATCTTCATCTTCTTCATCGCCGGCCACCGGAGATCCTCCTCGTTGCTCCGCTCGCTCCGGGCTTTCCCCGAGCCCGCTGGCCTGCTCTGCGTGATCCCCGTGAGCTCCCTGTCTTTTCCCCTTAACCACGTCATCATTTTCGTCCTGTAACCACTGCCCCGTGAGTAACCGGAGCCACCGTCCGCCATGGCCGGCGAGCTCCGTGCCCCTGAGCCCCTCCGCTCCTGCTAGTTGCTCCGACGGGCTCCTGTTGCCCATTAGGTGCTGCCTAGCACCCCCCGTTCGCTCGCCTCGCGCTGCAGCCGCAATCCGCATCAACCGAGCTCTGACCGCCGCCGCGAGCCCTACTTCGGCGAGCTCCGTCCACCCCACGGCCTCCCACATGCTCCGTTAGATGCGCGCGAGCGCCAGCCACCCTCAGCACCCATCCGCGCGTCGAATGGACGCCGGAGCAGCGTTTCCGGCGAGCGTCCGCCGCGGTTTTGGTCATCGCCGGTCGAACTCCGGCGAGGCTGACGTGGCGGCTTAATTAGCGCTAATCCCACAGCCTAATCCCCCCCTGAGACTGACAGTGGACCCCAGAGCCAAGTCAAACCCTAGTCAGTGTAGGTTTGACCAGGGGTTAACCCCAGTGTCACTGACGTGTGGCCCCCACACGTCAGGTTTGACCTGATCAGCCCTGCTGACGCCTCTGTGACGTCACGCTGACACAATAATTGATTTCTGGATTTTAAATAATTCAGAGAATTCCAGAAAATAGTTAAAACTTCTAAAAATCATAGAAATTAAACCGTAGCTCAGAATGAAATAATTTATATATGAAAAATCATCAGAAAAATACAAGGAATCCATTTATGCCAGTTTCATGCATGAAAAACCAACTTATACTTGCTGTATAAGTGAAAATGTAATAATGGCATGTTATCTACTTAATTTGGGGTTTGCATATGAACCCTTTGTTCATATGGACTCCAACCAAATTGATGCTAGATGCATTAGGAAAATCATAGCATCTTTGAAATGTCATATTCATGCATCATATTGTTGCATATGGTTGTTTATTGATTGTTGGCACCGTCCCTTCTCGATAGGTTCTACTCCGAAAGGCGTCCCGAGTACCTGTCTGAGGAGCAGTGCTTCGTCGTGGATCTATCAGGCAAGCAAACCCCCTTGATCATCTCGATAAATCCCACTCTCTCGCTCCTGCTCCTTTACTGCATTAGGACAACAACGATTCAAACTGCTACTTTTCTGCTGCGATAGTTGAACCCATTCCTCTGCATGACCTGTCATTGCCACAGTAAATAGTTGAAAATCCACTAACATGAGTAGGAGTTGCTTGAGTCTTGATGTGCCTACTCATCCATGCTTGATTTCTTTATGCCAGCTATGCTTAGAGTTGTGTCAGGTCTGATTCACCGGGAATGAATCGGAGTGGTGAACATGTCCTATCGGTAAAGGCTAAGTGTGTGAACACGTTTTGGTAAAGGTAGCGATGAGAGGCCATGTAGGAGTACATGGTGGGTTGTCTCATTGGAGCCGTCCCTAAGCATTGAGTTCTGTGTATGTTATCCAAGTCCAGTTACTACCACGCATTGGGTTCCGGTTATCCGGCCCCTCTCGGCTTATTAACCCACTTGATCTCTGTCCAGGAGTTGCAACTAGTTTCTGGCGTTGTAGGTAGTGCTACTTGTCTACCAGGTGGTGTCTGACGGGACGGGCTTGGGACAGACTAGGCACCATGGCACGGTGTACCAAGTGGCACCCGGATGGTGGGCTTGGGAACCCTGCACACATCGTTTGGGGCCGTGAGCGACACCCCGGCCGGATCTCCTTGCGGATGGAACCCGAATAGGCGATAAACCTGGATGAGAGACTTGTGTGGTTAGTCAGGTCGTGGCCGACACCCTCGCCCAGCTTCCGCTTGAAGGTTGCCGAGGTACATGACGTGTACAGGGCTATAAGTGGCGAGAGCGTGTGTGAAGAAGTACACCCCTGCAGGGTCAATATTATCTATTCGAATAGCTGTTTTCCTCGGATATGGAAACTTGGAGGACTTATGTAGTACATAGACAACTTGAAGTGGATACTCTAAAATACGCAAGATAAGTGTGAGTGCTATGGATGGCCTTCTCGTAGGGAGACGGGAACGGATACATAGTGGAGTATTGATATGGCGAATATATGGACTCATGTGCGTCTTCTCACCTCAAAGAAGTTTCTGATACTTGTAGTATAGATTAGCCATTGAGTCAAAGCTGGCTTGCTGCTGTTAAACTCCACCACCCCCTTTGTTGATAATGTTGCATATGTAGATAGTTCTGATGTAAGACTTGCTGAGTACCTTTGTACTCACGTTTGCTTATTTATGTTTTGCAGTTGGTTACCCTAGTGACTTCGACGAGTAGCTTGTATCCCAGCTACGATCTTGTACCCTTGGGAGGGTCGTGTTTAGTCAGGCTTCTTAGTCTTTTCCTTTTGTAGTTGTCTGTACTCAGACATGTAATGCTTTCGTTGCTTGTATGCTCTGAATGATGGGTCATGAGACCCCTGTTTGTATTGAATGCTATGTGGCTCTTCTGGGCCTTTATCTATATGAGTTTGAGTTATGCTGTGATGCCAAGTTGTACAGCCCATACTTGCATGTTATGCGTACGTGTAACGTGTATTACTATGTGTGGGATCCGACAACCTAGCTGTTTACCTCTGGTAGCCTCTCTTATGGGGAAACATAGTCTTGTGCTTCCATGAGCCATAGTAGTCCGCTACAGCCCGGTTCACCGGAGTCCTACTAGCCCAGCACTACTGCTCCAAAACATTTGACTGGCCGGCATGTGATTCACTTCGTTCCTGTGTCTGTCCCTTCGGGGAAATGTCATGCGGTGACATCCGGAGTCCTGCCTAGCCTGCTACAGCCCG
This sequence comes from Triticum dicoccoides, assembly GCF_002162155.2. Taxonomy (NCBI): domain Eukaryota; kingdom Viridiplantae; phylum Streptophyta; class Magnoliopsida; order Poales; family Poaceae; genus Triticum; species Triticum dicoccoides. Next base: position 566,732,664 of record NC_041392.1, on the reverse strand, counting down.
GATTCATACGCTGTTGACCGACATGCTCGATGTTGATTCATGTATGCCTGTCCCTGTAAGTTAGTGCTACTTTGGGTTCACGACTAGTCATGTCGGCCCGGGTTCTTTGTCATATGGATGCTAGCAACACTATCATATACGTGAGCCAAAAGGCGCAAATGGTCCCGGGCCAGGTAAGGTGGCACCAGTGGGAATACCGTGCGTGAGGCCACAAAGTGATTTGAAGTGTTACATGCTAGATCGGTGTGACTTAGGATCGGGGTCCCGACACCCGATGAGAGGATCATTGGTGATGATGATGGTGATGATTTCCCCCTCCCGGAGGGAAGTTTCCCCGGCAGAACAACTCTGCTGGAGCCCTAGATTGGTTCCGCCAAGGTTCCGCCTCATGGCAACGGAGTTTTGTCCCGTGAGCTAGCTTATGATTTTTTTCTCGGACAAAAGACCTCATATAGCAGAAGATGGGCATCAGAGGGCCACCAGGGGGCCCACGAGGCAGGGGGCGCGCCCCCCACCCTCGTGGCCAGGGTGTGGACCCCCTCTGGTGGATTCTTTCTCCAGTAATTTTTATTAATTCCAAAAATGACTTCCGTGAAGTTCCGGGACTTTTGGAGCTGTGCATAATAGGTATCTAATATTTGCTCCTTTTTCAGCCCAGAATCCCAGCTGTCGGCATTCCCCCTCTTCACGTAAACCTTGTAAAATAAGAGAGAATAGGCATAAGTATTGTGACATAATCCCATAATGCAATAAATATCAAAAGCTATGCAGAATGGACGTATCAGTGTGTCTGAACGTCGTAATCACACTTTACTAGATATGGTGCGATCTATGATGTCTCTTACTGATTTACCGCTGTCATTTTGGGGTTATGCATTAGAGACAGCTGCATTCACGTTAAATAGGGCACCATCTAAATCCGTTGAGATGACACCGTATGAACTATGGTTTGGCAAGAAACCAAAGTTGTCATTTCTTAAAGTTTGGGGTTGTGATGCTTATGTGAAAAGGTTTCAAATGATAAGCTCGAACCCAAATCGGAGTAGTGCATCTTCATTGGATACCCAAAAGGAAACTGTTGGGTACACCTTCTATCACAGATCTGAAGGCAAGATATTTTGTTGCTAAGAATGGATCCTTTCTAGAGAAGAAGTTTCTCTCGAAACAAGTGAGTGAGAGGAATGTAGAACTTGATAAGGTAATTGTACCTTATCCGAATTGGAAAGTAGTTCATCACAGAAATCAGTTCTAGTGATCTACACACCAATTAGTGAGGAAGATAATGATGATGATCATGAAACTTCAGATCAAGTTACTACCGAACCACGTAGGACAACAAGAGTATGGTCCGCACTAGAGTGGTACGGTAATCCTTTCTGGAAGTCATGTTACTAGACCATGACGAACCTATGAACTATGAGGAAGCGATGATGAGCCCAGATTCCGTGAAATGGCTTGAGGCCATGAAATCTAAGATGGGATCCATTTATGAGAACAAGGAATGGACTTTGATTGACTTGCCCGATGATCGGTGAGTCATTAAGAATAAATGGATCTTCAAGAGGAAGACAGACGCTGATAGTAGTGTTACTATCTACAAAGCTGGAATTGTCGCAAAAATGTTTTCGACAAGTTCAAGGTGTTGACTACGATGAGATTTTCTCACTCGTATTGATGCTTAAAAGTATGTCCGAAACATGTTAGCAGTTGCGCATTTTATGAAATCTGGCAAATGGAAGTCAAAACTGTATTCCTTAATGGATTTCTTAAAGAAGAGTTGTATATGATGCAACCTGAAGGTTTTGTCAATCCTAAAGGTGCTAACAAAGTGTGCAAGCTCCAGCAATCCATCTATGGACTGGTGCAAGCATCTCAGAGTTGGAATATATACTTTGATAAAGTGATAAAGCATATGGTTTTATACATACTTGCGGTGAAGCTTGTATTTACAAGAAAGTGAGTGGGAGCACTACAACATTCCTGATAAGTATATGTAAATGACATATTTGTTGATCGGAAATAATGTAGAATTTTCTGGAAAGCATAAAGGAGTGTTTGAAAGGAGTTTTTCAAAGAAAGACCTCGGTGAAGCTACTTACATATTGAGCATCAAGATATATAGAGATAGATCAAGACGCTTGATATATTTTCAATGAGTATATACCTTGACAATATTTTGAAGTAGTTCAAAATGGAACAGTCAAAGAAGGAGTTCTTGCCTGTGTTGCAAGGTGTGAAGTTGAGTAAAGACTCAAAACCCAACCATGGCAGAAAATAGAAAGAGAATGAAAAGTCATTCTCTATGCCTCAGTCATAGGTTCTATAAAGTATGCTATGCTGTTTACCAGTCATATTGTATACCTTAGCATGATTCTGGCAAGGGAGTACAATAGTGATCTAGGAGTAGATCACTGGACAACGGTCAAAATTATCCTTAGAGGACTAAGGAAATATTTCTCGGTAATGGAGGTGATAAAGAGTTCATCGTAAAGAGTTACGTCGATGCAAGCTTTGACACCGATCTGGATGACTCTCAGTCTCGATCTAGATACATATTGAAAGTGGGAGCAATTAGCTAGAGCAGCTCCGTGCAAAGCATTGTAGACATAGAAAATTTGCAAAAATACATACGGCTCTTAATGTGGCAGATCTGTTGGCTAAATTTCTTTCACAAGCAAAACATGATCACTCTCTGGGTGTTAATCACATAGTGATGTGAACTAGATTATCGACTCTAGTAAACCCTTTGGGTGTTAGTCACATGGAGATGTGAACTAATCACATAAAGATGTGAACTATTCGTGTTAAATCACATGACGATGTGAACTAGATTATTGACTCTGGAGACTGAAGGAAATATGCCCTAGAGGCAATAATAAAGTAGTTATTTATATTTCCTTATATCATGATAAATGCTTATTATTCATGCTAGATTTGTATTAACCAGAAACTTAGTACATGTGTGAATACATAGACAAACAGAATGTCACTAGTTTGCCTCTACTTGACTAGCTCGTTGAATCAATGATGGTTATGTTTCCTAACCATAGACATGAGTTGTCATTTGATTAACGGGATCACATCATTATAGAATGATGTGATTGACTTGACCCATTCTGTTAGCTTAGCACGATGATCGTTTAGTTTGTTGCTATTGCTTTCTTCATGACTTATACATGTTCCTATGACTATGAGATTATGCAAATCCCGAATACCGGAGGAACACTTTGTGTGCTACCAAACGTCACAACGTAACTGGGTGATTATAAAGGTGCTCTACAGGTGTCTCCGATGGTACTTGTTGAGTTGGCATAGATCGATATTAGGATTTGTAACTCCGATTGTCGGAGAGGTATCTCCGGGCCCTCTCGGTAATGCACATCACTATAAGCCTTGCAAGCAATGTGACTAATGAGTTAGTTATGGGATGATGCATTACGGAACGAGTAAAGAGACTTGCCGGTAACGAGATTGAACTAGGTACTGAGATACCACGATCGAATCTCGGGCAAGTAACATACCGATGACAAAGGGAACAACGTATACCGTTATGCGGTTTGACTGATTAAGATCTTCGTAGAATATGTAGGAGCCAATATTAGCATCCAGGTTCCGCTATTGGTTATTGACCGGAGACATGTCTTGGTCATGTCTACATAGTTCTCGAACCCGTAGGGTCCACACGCTTAACGTTCGGTGACGATTGGTATTATGAGTTTATGTGATTTGACGTACCGAAGGTTGTTCGGAGTCCCGGATGAGATCATGGACATGACGAGGAGTCTTGAAATGATCAAGCCATAAAGATCTATATATGGGAAGGCTATATTCGGACATCAGAAAGGTTCCGAGTGATCCGGGTATTTTTCGGAGTACCGGGGGAGTTACGGGAATACAGGAGTACATATGTGCCTTACTGGGCTTTAAGGGAAAAAGAGGGGATGCGCCCCCTCTTTTTGAGAACCAAGGTATCAATCCAGTAGGAGGTAACACACAAGTCACCTAGTACCTGCACAAACAAACAAGAACCTCGCAACCAACACGGTAAAGGGGTTGTCAATCCCTTCAAGGTCACTTACGAAAGTGAGATCTGATAGAGATAATAAGATAAATATTTTTGGTATTTTTATGATATAGATTGGAAAATAAAGATTGCAAAATAAACGGTAATAGAAATAGGAAGTTGATATGAAAATAATATGATGGAAGATAGACCCAGGGGCCATAGGTTTCACTAGTGGCTTCTCTCAAGATAGTGTTAGGGAACGCAGTAATTTCAAAAAAATTCCTACGCACACGCTAGATCATGGTGATGCATAGCAACGATAGGAGAGAGTGTTGTCCACGTACCCTCGTAGACCATAAGTGGGAGCGTTATGACAATGTGGTTGATGTAGTCATACGTCTTCACGATCGACCGATCTTAGTACCGAAAGTACGGCACCTCCGTGATCTGCACACGTTCGGCTCGGTGACGTCCCATGAACTCACGATCTAGCAGAGTGTCGAGGGATAGCTTCATCATCACGACGACATGTTGACGGTGATGATGAAGCTACCGGCGCAGGGCTTCGCCTAGGCACTGCAACGATATGATTGAGGTGGATTATGGTGGAGGGGGCACCGCACACGGCTAAGAGATCAATGTATGTTGTGTGTTCTAGGGTGCCCCTGCCCCCGTATATAAAGGAGCAAGGGGGAGGCCGGCCGGCCTTGGGGCGCACCAAGGAGGGGAGAAGTCCTCCTCCTAGTAGGAGTAGGACTCCCCCTTTCCTAGTCCAACTAGGAAGAGGGAGGGGAAGGAAGGAGAGGGAGGGAAAGAGGGGGCGCCGCCCCCTGCTTGTCCAATTCGGACTCCCAAGGGGGGCGGCCAGCCCTATGGCCCCTCCTCTCTCTCTCTCTCTCACAAGGCCCATGTTGGCCCATTAGTTCCCCCGGGGGTTCCGATAACCCCCGGCACTCCGATAATTATCCGGTGACCCCCGGAACTCATCCGATGTCCGAATATAGTCATCCAATATATCAATCTTTTTGTCCCGACCATTTCGAGACTCCTCGTCATGTCCGTGATCACATCCGGGACTCCGAACTATCTTCGGTACATCAAAACACATAAACTCATAATACCGATCGTCACCGAACATTAAGCGTGCGGACCCTATGGGTTCGAGAACTATGTAGACATGACCGAGACACGTTTCCGATCAATAACAAATAGCGGAACATGGATGTTCATATTAGCTCCTACATATTCTATGAAGATCTTTATCGGTCAAACCGCATAACAACATACGTTGTTCCCTTTGTCATTGGTATGTTACTTGCCCGAGATTCGATCGTCGGTATCTCAATACCTAGTTCAATCTCGTTACCGGCAAGTCTATTTACTCGTTCGGTAATGCATCATCCCGCAACTAACTCATTAGTCACATTGCTTGCAAGGCTTATAGTGATGTGCATTACCGAGAGGGCCCAGAGATACCTCTCCGACAATCGGAGTGACAAATCCTAATCTCGATCTATGCCAACTCAACAAACACCATCGGACACACCTGTAGAGAACCTTTATAATCACTCAGTTACGTTGTGACATTTGGTAGCACACAAAGTGCTCCTCCGGTATTCGGGAGTTGCATGATCTCATAGTCATAGGAACATGTATAAGTTATGGAGAAAGCAATAGCAACAAACTAAATGATCATTGTGCTAAGCTAACGGATGGGTCAAGTCAATCACATCATTCTCTAATGATGTGATCCCGTTAATCAAATGACAACTCATGTCTATGGTTAGGAAACATAACCATCATTGATTCAACGAGCTAGTCTATGTATTCACACATGTATCAAGTTTCCGGTTAATACAATTCTAGCATGAATAATAAACATTAATCATGATATAAGGAAATATAAATAACAACTTTATTATTGCCTCTAGGGCATATTTCCTTCAATTACGACATATATTTTGTTTCTTGTTTGGGTCTTAGGATGTATTCCTTGATGTTTCTTAGATATAATGAAATACTAGCATGGATGTTGCAACACCACAGAGTAGGAATGGACGGGTGGCCTCGTGATGTGGGAAGCGGCCGGATCTGGCCTCCCAATGTCCGGCGGCTATAGCGTCTGTTGGGCGTCATGGCTGCGGTCAGGTGCTCTCCAACTTAGGTCCGTGTGGTGGCAGGCAACGAATGAGTGTCGCTTTGAGGCCTCCAGATTAGTTTTGGCCTGTGGCGGCGCCTTTCATGTGGCTGTCGAGTGAGTTGCAGTCCATGGTCGGCGGCTTGACACAGAGGGTATGGGTGTGCAGCGGTAGCAACGAGATTTCTAACCCAACGCATGCAACTTTTGTTATCGTGGAAAAGCAATGGCAACAACACATGATTGACTTTGAATTGGTGGTGCTTCTCGAGTACCACCGGTCTTGAGCTTTGGGGTGAAAATCCTAGGTCTGACCTAGTTGGTTATACTTGGCAATGGCGATGACTTGCGCCGTTACCTTGTGAAGGAAATATGCCCGAGAGGCAATAATAAAGTTATTATTTATTTCCTTATATCATGATAAATGTTTATTATTCATGCTAGAATTGTATTAACCGGAAACATAATACATGTGTGAATACATAGACAAACAGAGTGTCACTAGTATGCCTCTACTTGACTAGCTCGTTGATCAAAGATGGTTATGTTTCCTAACCATAGACATGAGTTGTCATTTGATTAACGGGATCACATCATTAGGAGAATGATGTGATTGACTTGGCCCATTCCGTTAGCTTAGCACTTGATCGTTTAGTTTGTTGTTATTGCTTTCTTCATGACTTATACATGTTCCTATGACTATGAGATTATGCAACTCCCGTTTACCGGAGGAACACTTTGTGTGATACCAAACGTCACAACGTAACTGGGTGATTATAAAGGTGCTCTACAGGTGTCTCCAAAGGTACTTGTTGGGTTGGCGTATTTTGAGATTAGGATTTGTCACTCCGATTGTCAGAGAGGTATCTCTGGGCCCACTCGGTAATGCACATCACTATAAGCCTTGCAAGCATTGCAACTAATGAGTTAGTTGCAGGATGATGTGTTACGGAACAAGTAAAGAGACTTGCCGGTAACGAGATTGAACTAGGTATTGAGATACCGATGATCGAATCTCGGGCAAGTAACATACCGATGACAAAGGGAACAACGTATGTTGTTATGCGGTTTGACCGATAAAGATCTTCGTAGAATATGTAGGAGCCAATATGAGCATCCAGGTTCCGCTATTGGTTATTGACCGGAGATGTGTCTCGATCATGTCTACATAGTTCTCGAACCCATAGGGTCCGCACGCTTAAAATTCGATGACGGTTATATTATGAGTTTATGTGTTTTGATGTACCGAAGGAGTTCGGAGTCCCAGATGAGATCAGGGACATGACGAGGAGTCTCAAAATGGTCGAGACGTAAAAATTGATATACTGGACGACTATATTCGGACATCGGAAAGGTTCCGAGTGATTCGGGTGTTTTCGGGAGTACCGGGGAGTTACGGGAATTCGTATTGGGCCTTAATGGGCCATACGGGAAAGGAGAGAAAGGCCTCAAAGGGTGGCCGCACCCCTCCCCATGGGCTGGTCCGAATTGGACTAGGGAGGGGGGCGCCCCCTTCCTTCCTTCTCCTTTTCCCTTCCCTTTCCTTCCCTCCTACTCCTACTACTTGGAAGGGCTCCTAGTTCTACTAGGAAAGGGGGAATCCTACTCCCGGTGGGAGTAGGACTCCCCTAGGGCGCGCCATAGAGAGGGCCGGCCCTCCCCCTCCTCCACTCTTTTATATACAGGGGCAGGGGGCACCCCAAAGACACAACAATTGATCATTTGGATCTCTTAGCCGTGTGTGGTGCCCCCCTCCACCATAATCCACCTCGCTCATATCGTAGCGGTGCTTAGGCGAAGACCTGTGTCGGTAGAACATCATCATCGTCACCACGCCGTCGTGCTGATGGAACTCTCCCTCAAAGCTCGGCTGGATCGGAGTTCGAGGGACGTCATCGATTTGAACGTGTGCAGAATTTGGAGGTGCCGTGCGTTCGGTACTTGATCGGTCAGATCGTGAAGACGTACGACTACATCAACCGTGTTGATATAACGCTTCTGCTAACGGTCTATGAGGGTACGTAGACAACACTCTCCCCTCTTGTTGCTATGCATCACCATGATCTTGCGTGTGCGTGGGAATTTTTTTGAAATTACTGCGTTCCCCAACAGTGGCATCCGAGCCAGGTTTTATGCGTTGATGTAATATGCACGAGTAGAACACAAGTGAGTTGTGGTCGATATATGTCATACTACTTACCAGCATGTCACACTTTGGTTCGGCGGTATTGTTGGATGAAGCGGCCCGGACCGACATTACGCGTACGCTTACGCGAGACTGGTTTTACCACCGTGCTATGCACACAGGTGACTAGCGGGTGTCAGTTTCTCCAACTTTAGTTGAATCGAGTGTGGCTACGCCCGGTCCTTGAGAAGGTTAAAACAACACTAACTTGACAAACTATCGTTGTGGTTTTGATGCGTAGGTAAGAACGGTTCTTGCTCAGCCCGTAGTAGCCACGTAAAACTTGCAACAACAAAGTAGAGGACGTCTAACTTGTTTTTGCAGGGCATGTTGTGATGTGATATGGTCAAGACATGATGAGATATAAGTTGTTGTATGAGATGATCATGTTTTGTTGAAGTTACCGGCAATTGGCAGAAGCCTTATGGTTGTCTCTTTATTGCATAAGATGCAAGTGCCAAATAATTGCTTTACTTTATCGCTATGCGATAGCAATAGTTGCAAGAGCAATAGTTGGCGAGTCGACCATGTGACGACACATTGATATAGATTAAGATGATGGAGATCATGACGATGCTTTGGAGATAGAGATCAAAGGCACAAGATGATGATGGCCATATCATGTCACATTTTTTGATTGCATGTGATGTTTATCTTTTATATGTCTTACTTTGCTTAGTTATGACGGTAGCATTATAAGATGATCTCTCACTAAATTTCAAGATAAAAGTGTTCTCCCTGAGTATGTACCGTTGCCAAAGTTCGTCGTGCCCAGACACCACGTGATGATCGGGTGTGATAAGCTCTACGTCCATCTACAACGGGTGCAAGCCAGTTTTGCACACGCAGAATACTCAGGTTAAACTTGACGAGCCTAGCATATGCAGATATGGCCTCAGAACACTAAGACCGAAAGGTCGAGCGTGAATCATATAGTAGATATGATCAACATAATGATGTTCACCATTTAAAGCTATTCCATTTCACGTTATGATCGGTTATGGTTTAGTTGATTTGGATCACGTGATCACTTAGATGATTAGAGGGATGTCTATCTAAGTGGGAGTTCTTAAGTAATATGATTAATTGAACTTTAATTTCTCATGAACTTAGTCCTGGTAGTATTAGCATATCTATGTTGTAGATCAATAGCTCGTGTTTAGCTCCGCTGTTTTATTTTGATATGTTCCTAGAGAAAACTAAGTTGAAAGATGTTAGTAGCAATGATGCGGATTGGATCCATGATCTGAGGTTTATCCTCATTGCTGCATAGAAGAATTATGTCTTTGATGCACCGCTAGGTGACAAACCTATTGCAGGAAGCAGATGCAGATGTTATGAACATTTGGCTAGCTCAATATGATGACTACTTGATAGTTTAGTGCACCATGCTTAAACGGCTTAGAATCGGGACTTCAAAGACGTTTTGAACGTCATGGACCATATGAGATGTTCCAGGAGTTGAAGTTAATATTTCAAGCAAATACCCGAGTTGAGAGATATGAAGTCTCCAACAAGTTCTATAGCTAAAAGATGGAGGAGAATAGCTCAAGCAGTGAGCATGTGCTCAGATTGTCTGGGTACTAAAATCGCTTGAATCAAGTGGGAGTTAATCTTCCAGATAAAATAGTGATTGACAGAATTCTCTAGTCACCATAACCAAGTTAGTAGAACTTCGTGATGAACTATGATATGCAAGGGATAACGGAAACGATTCCCAAGCTCTTCGTAATGCTGAAATCGACAAAGGTAGAAATCAAGAAAAATATCAAGTGTTGATGGTAGACAAGACCACTAGTTTCAAGAAAAGGGCAAAGGGAAGAAGGGGAACTTCAAGAAGAACGGCAAGCAAGTTGCTGCTCAAGTGATGAAGCCCAAGTCTGGTCCTAAGCCTGAGACTAAGTGCTTCTACTGCAAAGGGACTGGTCACTGGAAGCGGAACTGCCCTAAGTATTTGGCGGATAAGAAGGATGGCAAAGTGAACAAAGGTATATTTGATATACAGATTATTGATGTGTATTTTACTAGTGTTCGTAGCAACCCCTCGGTATTTGATACTGGTTTAGTTGCTAAGAGTAGTAGCTCGAAACGGGAGTTGCAGAATGAACATAGACTAGTTAAGGGTGAAGTGATGATGTGTGTTGGAAGTGGTTCCAAGATTGATATGATCATCATCGCACACTCCCTATACTTTTGGGATTAGTGTTGAACCTAAATAAGTGTTATTTGGTGTTTGCGTTGAGCATGAATATGATTTGTTCATGTTTATTGCAATACGGTTATTCATTTAAGTAAGAGAATAAATTGTTGTTCTGTTTACATGAATAAAACCTTATATGGTTACACACCCAATGAAAATGGTTCGTTGGATCTCGATCGTAGTGATACACATATTCATAATATTGAAACCAAAAGATGCAAAGTTAATAATGATAGTGCAACTTATTTTTGGCACTGCCGTTTAGGTCATATTGGTGTAAAGCGCATGAAGAAAATCCATGCTGATGGGCTTTTGGAATCACATGATTATGAATCAGTTGATGCTTGCGAACCATGCCTCATGGGCAAGATGACTAAGACTCCGTTCTCCGGAACAATGGAGCGAGCAACAAATTTGTTGGAAATCATACATACTGATGTATGTGGTCCGGTGAATATTGAGGCTCGCGGCAGGTATCATTATTTTCTGATCTTCACAGATGATTTGAGCAGATATGAGTATATCTACTTGATGAAACACAAGTCTAAAACATTTGAAAAGTTCAAAGAATTTCAGAGTGAAGTGGAGAATCATCGTAACAAAAATAAAAGTTTCTACGATATAATCGCAGAAGTAAAATATTTAAGTTACGAGTTTGGCCTTCAGTTAAAAACAATGTGAAATAGTTTCACTACTCACGCCACCTGGAACACCACAGTGTAATGGTGTGTCTGAACGTCATAACCGTACTTTATTAGATATGGTGCGATCTATGATGTCTCTTACCGATCTAACACTATCGTTTTGGGGTTATGCATTAGAGACAGCTGCATTCACGTTAAATAGGGCACCATCTAAATCCGTCGAGACGACACCGTATGAACTATGGGTTGGCAAGAAACCTAAGCTGTCGTTTCTTAAAGTTTGAGGTTGCAATGCTTATGTGAAAAATTTTCAACCTGATAAGCTCAAACCCAAATCGGAGAAATGCGTCTTCATAGGATACCCAAAAGAAAATGTTGGGTACACCTTCTATCACAGATCCGAAGGCAAGATATTCGTTGCTTTGAATGGATCCTTTCTAGAGAAGGAGTTTCTCTCGAAAGAAGTGAGTGGGAGGAAAGTAGAACTTGATGGGGTAACTGTACCTGCTCCCTTATTGGAAAGTAGTTCATCACAGAAATCTGTTCCTGTGACTACTACACCAATTAGTGAGGAAGCTAATGATGATGATCATGTAACTTCAGATCAAGTTACTACCGAACCTCGTAGGTAAATCGGAGTGAGATCCGCACCAGAGTGGTACGGTAATCCTGTTCTGGAGGTCGTGTTACTTGACCATGACGGGCCTATGAACTATGAGGAAGCGACGATGAGCCCAGATTCCGCGAAATGGCTTGAGGCCATGAAATCTGAGATGAGATCCATGTATGAGAACAAAGTATGGACTTTGATTGACTTGCCCAAAGATCGGCGAGCCATTGAGATTAAATGGATCTTCAAGAGGGAGACGGATGTTGATAGTAGTGTTACTATCTACAAAGCTAGAATTGTCGCAAAAGGTTTTCAACAAGTTCAAGGCGTTGACTACGATGAGAGTTTCTCACTCGTATCTATGCTTAAGTCTGTCCAAATCATGTTAGCAATTGCCACATTTTATGAAATCTGGCAAATGGATAAACAAAACTGCATTCCTTAATGGATTTATTAAAGAACTGTTGTATATGATGCAACCAGAAGGTTTTGTCAGTCCTAAAGGTGCTAACAAAATATGCAAGCTCCAGCGATCCATCTATGGACTGGTGCAAGCATCTCGGAGTTGGAATATACGCTTTGATAAGTTGATCAAAGCATATAGTTTTATACAGACTTGCGGTGAATCCTGTATTTACAAGAAAGTGAGTGGGAGCACTACATCATTTCTGATAAGTATATGTGAATGACATATTGTTGATCGGAGATAATGTAGAATTATTCTGCAAAGCATAAAGGAGTGTTTGAAAGGAGTTTTTCAAAGAAAGACCTCGGTGAAGCTGCTTACATATTGAGCATCAAGATCTATAGAGATAGATCAAGACGCTTGATAAGTTTTTCAATGAGTACATACCTTGACAAGATTTTGAAGTAGTTCAAAATGGAACAGTCAAAGAAAGAGTTCGTGCCTGTGTTACAAGGTGTGAAACTGAGTAAGACTCAAAGCCCGACCACGGCAGAAGATAGTAAGAGAATGAAACTCATTCCCTATGCCTTGGCCATAGGTTCTATAAAATATGCCATGCTGTGTACCAGATCTATTGTATACCCTACACTGTTTTTGGCAAGGGAGTACAATAGTGATCTAGGAGTAGATCACTGGAGAGCGGTCAAAATTATCCTTAGTGGAATAAGGATATGTTTCTCGATTATGGAGGTGACAAAAAGGTTCGTCGTAAAGGGTTACGTCGATGCAAATTTTGACACTGATCCAGATGACTCTAAATCTCAATCTGGATACATATTGAAAGTGGGAGCTATTGGCTAGAGTAGCTCCGTGCAGAGCATTGTTGACATAGAAATTTGCAAAATACTTACGGATCTGAATGTGTCAGACCCGTTGACTAAACTTCTCTCACAAGCAAAACTTGATCACACCTTAGTACCCTTTGGGTGTTAATCACATAGCGATGTGAACTAGATTATTGACTCTAGTAAACCCTTTGGGTGTTGGTCACATGTCGATGTGAACTATGGGTGTTAATCATATGGTGATGTGAACTATTGGTATTAAATCACATGGCGATGTGAACTAGATTATTGACTCTAGTGCAAGTGGGAGGCTGAAGGAAATATGCCCTAGAGGCAATAATAAAGTTATTATTTATTTCCTTATATCATGATAAATGTTTATTATTCATGCTAGAATTGTATTAACCGGAAACATAATACATGTGTGAGTACATAGACAAACAGAGTGTCACTAGTATGCCTCTACTTGACTAGCTCGTTGATCAAAGATGGTTATGTTTCCTAACCATAGACATGAGTTATCATTTGATTAACGGGATCACATCATTAGGAGAATGATGTGATTGACTTGACCCATTCCGTTAGCTTAGCACTTGATCGTTTAGTTTGTTGCTATTGCTTTCTTCATGACTTATACATGTTCCTATGACTATGAGATTATGCAACTCCCGTTTACCGGAGGAACACTTTGTGTGCTACCAAACGTCACAACGTAACTGGGTGATTATAAAGGTGCTCTACAGGTGTCTCCAAAGGTACTTGTTGGGTTGGCGTATTTCGAGATTAGGATTTGTCGCTCCGATTGTCGGAGAGGTATCTCTGGGCCCACTCGGTAATGCACATCACTATAAGCCTTGCAAGCATTGCAACTAATGAGTTAGTTGCAGGATGATGTGTTACGGAACAAGTAAAGAGACATGCCGGTAACGAGATTGAACTAGGTATTGAGATACCGACGATCGAATCTCGGGCAAGTAACATACCGATGACAAAGGGAACAACATATGTTGTTATGCGGTTTGACTGATAAAGATCTTCGTAGAATATGTAGGAGCCAATATGAGCATCCAGGTTCCGCTATTGGTTATTGACCGGAGACGTGTCTCGATCATGTCTACATAGTTCTCGAACCCGTAGGGTCCGCACGCTTAAAGTTCGATGACGGTTATATTATGAGTTTATGTGTTTTGATGTACCGAAGGAGTTCGAGTCCCGGATGAGATCGGGGACATGACGAGAAGTCTCGAAATGGTCGAGACATAAAAATCGATATATTGGACGACTATATTCGTACATCGGAAAGGTTCCGAATGATTCGGGTGTTTTCGGGAGTACCGAGGAGTCACGGGAATTCGTATTGGGCCTTAATGGGCCATACGGGAAAGGAGAGAAAGGCCTCAAAGGGTGGCCGCACCCCTCCCCATGGGCTGGTCCGAATTGGACTAGGGAGGGGGGGTGCCCCCTTCGTTCCTTCTCCTTTTCCCTTCCCTTTCCTTCCCTCCTACTCCTACTACTTGGAAGGGCTCCTAGTTCTACTAGGAAAGGGGGAATCCTACTCCCGGTGGGAGTAGGACTCCCCTAGGGCGTGCCATAGAGAGGGCCGGCCCTCCCCCTCATCCACTCCTTTATATACAGGGGCAGGGGGCACCCCAAAGACACAACAATTGATCCTTTGGATCTCTTAGCCGTGTGCGGTGCCCCCCTCCACCATAATTCACCTCGGTCATATCGTAGCGGTGCTTAGGCGAAGCCCTGCGTCGGTAGAACATCATCATCGTCACCACGCCGTCGTGTTGATGGAACTCTCCCTCAAAGCTCGGCTGGATCGGAGTTCGAGGGACGTCATCGAGTTGAACGTGTGCAGAACTCGGAGGTGCCGTGCGTTCGGTACTTGATCGGTCGGATCGTGAAGATGTACGACTACATCAACCGCGTTGATATAACGCTTCCGCGAACGGTCTATGAGGGTAAGTAGACAACACTCCCCCCTCTCGTTGCTATGCATCACCATGATCTTGCGTGTGCGTAGGAAATTTTTTGAAATTATTGCGTTCCCCAACACCTTGTTGAAGATATTGGTCGGATATGCCCAGACTTGTTTTCAGAATGAAAACCTATATTCTACCTTTGGTGATTGGATCTGGTAACAGTGGCGCTTGAGCATCGTTTCCTTCATACAGGCATTGTTGTTGAAGAACCTCAATGTCCTTGTGGTGTCAAATGATGGTTTGGTGCGGATACGGTTGTTGATGTAGTTCGTTGATCGCTTCGTGTTTTTTTTCGTTTTCCTCGCTTGGGCATAGCATTGGTTTTGTATGACTTTGCTGGGCATAGCATTGGTCTTGTATGACTTTGCTCTTCCCCGGCATTTTTTGTGTATGTGTGTTGGTGTTGGATGTGTGCGTCCTAGCTATGCATAAGCGGGTGTGTGCTCATCATGTTTGTATTCGCTTGATGCTTTTTTATTTTGAGTCAATAAAATCCACACTTTGTTGAAAAACTACCATGGATGTTTCTTCTGGAGAAAAATACACATTCCACGTTTCATCTTCCATCAGTTTCTTTTCGCCCACCGGTTTTCTCTAAATACCTTTTCCATCTTGGTTTTTATTCCCGCCACATGACATGCCTCCCAAATTTCCCAGTACTGATTTTCACCGAACACCAAACATGGGGTTAGGCACTAATAATCAACTTCTCAAGCCTAGGTTAGGTGAATGTTTGATTCCACGTGTAAACTCTCGTTCCCTTTCCCCAAAGTAGGCAAACACAAGTAAACAAATTTGACCAACTGTCAGGACCCCGACTCAATGCCACATCGATCTAGCATGTAACACCTCATATCACTTTGCGGCCTCACGCATGGTATTCCCACGGGTGTCACCTTACCTTTGCCCGGGACCGTTTGCGCCTTTTGGCACACGTATATGACAGTGTCGCTAGCATCCATATGATAAGGAGCCCGGGCTGACATGGCTAGTCGTAAATCCAAAGTGGCACAGACTTACAGGGACAGGCATCCATGACCCAGCATCGAACATGTCGGTCATCAGCGAGTGAATCCAGGCTGTAGCACTGGGCTAGCGGGACTCCGGTGAACCGGGCTGTAGCGGGCTAACAGGACTCCGGTATTCATCGCGTGACATTTCCCCGAAGGGACAGACACAGGAACGAAGAAGGACACATGCCGGCCAGCCTAAGTGCTCCGGAGCAGTAGCAAGCTACCATGGCTCGGTGGAAACACTAGGAGACATTTCCCTGTAAGAGAGGCTACTAAAGATAAACAACTAGATGGTCAGATCCCACACATACCAAGCATTTCAATAACATACACACAATATGCTCGATATGTGCAAATACAACATGGCATCACAACATGACTCTATGACTCAAGTAATTTATCAATAGGCTCCGAGGAGCGAGATATTACAAACAGGGGTCTCACGACCCAACATTCAGAGCATACAAATCAAAGCACAAGCGGAAGCTATCATGTCTGAGTACAGACAACTAAAAATGAAAAAGGCTGAGAAGCCTGACTATCTACCAGATCCTGCCGAGGGCACAAGATCGTAGCTGAGGTAACAAGCTAAACGTCGAAGTCCAAGCGGAACTACTAGTGAGACTGAAGTCTCTCTGCAAAAACATAAAATAGGCAAACGTGAGTACAAATGTACCCAGCAAGACTTACATCAGAACTAACTACATATGCATCATTATCAACAAAGGGGTGGTGGGGTTTAACTGCAGCAAGCCAGCTTTGACTCGGTGGCTATCCTAAACTACGACTGTAATGTAACTCTTTTGAGATGGCGCACACGAGTCCACATAATCACCATATCAATACACCACTATGGAACCGCTCCCGTCTCCCTACGAGAACGCCATCCATAGCACTCACGCTTATCTTGCGTATTTTAGAGTATCCACTTTCACTTGTCTATGAACTGATATAAGCAACCCAGAAGTCCTTTTCCGCGGACACGGCTATTCGAATAGATGATGTTAACCCTGCAGGGGTGTACTTCTTCACACACGCTCTCACCACTTACCGCCGTTTACATGACATGTACTCGGCAACCTTCAAGCGGAAGCCCAACGTGGGTGTCGGCCACGGCCTGCCTAAACACTCAAGTCTCTAGTCCAGGTTTATCGCCTATTCGGGTTCCATCCATGAGGAGATCCGGCCGGAGTTTCGCTCACAGCCCCGAACGATGTGAACAGGGTTCCGTGACACCAAACGGGCGCCCGGTTTACCCGGCCACGTGCCTACCGCATCACACCCCTACGGTCAGCGCTGCGCACGGCCTCCAGCATACTACAAACACCAGAAACTACTTGCAACTCCTGGACAGAGGACAAGGGTGATCAAGAAGCCGAGAGGGTCCATTGGTTTCGGGCCCAATGCGTGGTAGTAGCTGAATCATGGATCACAAACACAGAACTCAGTTCCTGAGGACGGCTGCAATGAGACAACCCACCATGTACTCCTACATGGCCTCTCACCGCTACCTTTACCAAATCGTATTCACACACTTAGCTCACACACAGTAGGACATGTTCACACACCTCTGATTCATCCCGGATGAATCAGACCTGACTCAACTCTAAGCAGTAGCAGGCGTGACAAACAAGCATGAATGAGTAGGCACAACAGGGCTCAAACAACTCCTACTCATGCTAGTGGGTTTCATCTATTTACTGTGGCAAGGACAGGTCATGCAGAGGATAAAGGGGTTCAGCTACCGCAGCAAGTAACAGATGAATCGATGTTGTCCTAATGCAGTAAAAGAGAGCAGGAGCGAGAGAGTAGGATTGTATCAGAATGAACAAGGGGGTTTTGCTTGCCTGGCACTTCTGAAGATAGCATTGAGTCTTCATCAGTGTCAACGATCACATCATCGGTATCGCGTCTATCGAGAGGGGACAAATACCGGCAAACAAAAAGAACACAATCAATGCAATGCACAATATGATGCATGCTATGACATGGCAATATGAATGTGTTTTGGGCTAATGCAACTAGCAATAGATTAAATGAAGTTGGTTTGAATACAAGATTCAAATTCAAACTCCATAGGTGATTATTTAAATGCCCTTTAATTGATTTGTGCTAAACAGCAGCTATAAGTTGTTCTAACATGCATGAAAATGGTACAGATGGATTCCTTGAATTTTTCTGATAATTTTTCATATATAAATTATTTAATTTGGAGTTACGGTTGATTTTCTATGAATTTTAGAAGTTTATACAATTTTCTGGATTTTCTGATTTATTTTAAATCCAGAAAATCATTTAATGCGTCAGCATGACATCACCTTGACGTCATCAGGTCAACGGGGCAGATTCAGGTCAAACCTGACCAGTGGGGTCCACTGGTCAGTGACACAACTAATTAACCAAGTTAATTAGCCTTAAGTTAATTCTAACTAAACTGTTTGTGGGGCCAGGGCCCACTGGTCAGCGACTAATCAGCTAACTAACCTAGGTTAATTAGTGTTAAACTAATACTAACTAAAATGTCAGGGGGGGTGGCCCACACGTCAGTGACACACGGGGAAGGTCAAACCTGGGTCAACTCGCCGGAGTTGACCCGCGACTCGTCGCCGGCGGAGCCAGAGACGGCGGAGGGGTGCGGGTTTCCTCCTCCGGCGACCAAATGGCCGGCGGAGAGCGTCTACGTGACGCGGGCGCTCGTCCGCGTCGAGTAGTGGCAGCGGCTGGGCCTAAGATGGCCGGAGTCGTCACCGGCGTCGAGCGTGGCGGTCGCCGGAGCTCGGGCGAGCTCGGGGTTGACGCTACGGTGGCCGGGGAGGCTCGTGCGGGGCACCTACGTGTTCCAGGCAGCGCGGGGAGGAAGCTGAGCACGACAGCCGGGCCACTAGGTGGCCGGAGGCA
>NC_041392.1:566710345-566712947 GCF_002162155.2 Triticum dicoccoides | reverse complement strand
GGTTATGGCGAGCGGCGGCGACGGGCTCCGCTCGGTGAGGAGAACAGAGGAGGGGGGGGAGAGGGTTCCGGGGAGAGGATGAGGACGCGGGAGAGAGGGAGAAGGGAGAGGGGGTCGGGGACGTCTCCGTGGCGTCGCGAGGAAGTCGGGGAGGCTGCCACGGCGAAGCAGGAGGTGGAGGCCTCCGCGTGCGCGCATGCGTGCGTGCTACTTCGCCTCTGCCTACTGGCAGAGGTTGAAGACAGCCGCTCTGCCCCGGTGGGCTGGACTGGTGCAGCTGGGCCGGCTACAGGTAAGTGGCCCAGGTACGGGTCTTTCTCTCTCTCTCTCTTTTTCTAATTATCTCAGTTTTCTATTATTCTGTAAATTTAGGGCTTTAATAAAAATGCTCAGACACTTTCAAAAATCATGAAACTAATCATGGCTACTGTTTAGAATATATCCAACAGTAAACATTTTAGTTTATGATTATTTGAGCATTTGAAATATTTAATAGCATTTAAATGCCCAAATGAAAATACTATATGATTTAATTCAGTGACCAAATATGTCCTGCAAAAATATAGACCATTTTTGGTAGATGCTTCCACCTCAAACCAGAAATGTTGAACATTTTTAGAGGACATTTTGAGTTCAATGAAAAGGTTTTATTTTGACCCTAGTTGAATTCATTTGGTGCTAGGGCTTAGTCAATCTCCATCTCAGGTTTAAATGAAATTTAAACATGATGTAACACTCTAATGCATGCACTAGGCATTGTCGGAACTAGGGATGTGACACCAACTTAGGTGAATGTTCAGTTCTAGTCATACATTTGGCAAGATATTTCCTTTTTTACAACCATGCCTCATGCATCTTTCACTCAAAAGCTGTGACAGGATTCTATTAACCAAGCCAAAGGGTAGGTCAATTTCTGAAAGAAAAAACACAACTATGCCAAAGTTAGCTCCCAACTAAACAGGCCCTAAATCTACACACTTATTAGCCTAACTTAAGCCAATCAATCAATTAATCAATTGGGCACACTACATGTGTTCGCCGCCTGAACCCAACATGAGAATCCTATGCCATAATAATCTACATTATTGTCGACCTCCTGCATACGGTTAGACCGCCATAGTCGATTCTTTGCTTCTGACTCAATCGCTCAAAGAGGAAATCCTCGCTCCTCCGCAGATGCAGATAGTCGTCCATATGGAACGATGTGCCTCGCTTACTATCGGGGCAGCTGCTTAGGCGAGTCGCGGCCTCGTCGAACCTGGAAAGTAGTCCATCTTTCGAGCCAGCTGAGCTATCATGGTCTCCAGGGCTCCAGCTCCCACGGCTGCTCATGGTGTGACTGCTGGTGCTGCATGCAGTGCTTGCGTCCTGAAAGGAATGGTCCATCAGGGACTTGAAACAAGATTGTATGCTATAGCATACAGGACAGACAAGATTAATATAAGCTTGTCCATTTGTATAGTAGAACCCAATGGATTGTTGTCTGAAGGTTTACCTTAGAACAAGATAAATATAAGCTTGTCCATTTCCTTGTGTAAAATGAATTGTTGAAAACAACTACACAAGCGGTGCAACATAGTAGAAACTAACAGATTGATTTGCTATTCCACAAGAAATAGTTTAGACCATTTTACCTGTGTCTTGATTGTGGTTGGGGAGGCATGTAGATCGTTGCTAGTTTCCCATTGCAACCAGGGAAGGACAACACCATCTGACACAACAGGTGGTGCAACTTTCGGAAGGACTACATGAGTTTCCGCCATAGCACGAAGTACCACATCTCTTCTAGTTGAACTCGTGTCACTTCTTTCACCATCAAACGATGAAAAATCGGTATCTTCAACATTTGACAGGAAATCTTCAAAGTATAGCTCGGCCTCTTTGGTAAGGCATTTCGACATCCTTGCTCTATCATTGCTCCTCTGAAACAAATATACATGAAAAATTGAATTGTAGATTCTCAATAATAGAAGGGAGTATACAGCAAACGACCAAGAAAGCATACTCTTCTGCGTGGTGGCGGCCTCTCCGGTTTAACGTTCTTCTTAGTAGTAGGCAGTAATTCTTTAACTTTTTTTGTGAGTTCATGACCACGTTGTTCTTCGGCCGCCAATTGAGCTAGTAATTCCTGCTTCCTCTTCTCTGACTGCAAGACATTGAAAGAATTGAGCCTAAACACAGAAAGGAAAAACTTCTGGGTTCCATCAAATCATACCTCTTCCAACTTGCTAGTGTAGTTCCTACGGAGCTCACCAATAACCTGGGTTGGTTGCGCATTATCACTTCTTGCCTTTTCTGAAGGTTCAGATTTTGTCACGGCCTGGACAATGTATGGTCAAAGAAAAGATAATCGGAGTTACTGAATCGTATAATTAAATATGTATGAGTAACACTGAATATAATTACTGTAGGCAGCAGATGAGCAAGATAAGAGCTTTCAGTGTGGACAAACAGAAGGCATGAGTGATGACTATTCAACAGCTAAACTTTTTAGAATCCAGCTCCAAAGTATACTACAAACAGATTAGATTAAAGTTCATATTGATCAAAAGAGATGCTTTTGAAGCATCAATGTCATTAGTTAGTCCTCAACATTGCTTAC
>NC_041392.1:566660850-566710166 GCF_002162155.2 Triticum dicoccoides | reverse complement strand
GCTATGTTGTCTCAACTTTTTGTTAAGTTTTCTGCTTATTTGTCAGTAGAAAAAAAAAGACATTTTCAGTTCTAAGATATAGACTTTAGGACAACCACACCGAGCAGGTTGACTGATGATTTGTTTTTACACTTTTTACTGATGATTTTGAGAAGTCAGTGTAGCAACATAAGCATGTTGTAACCCTATTCTCTTCAGTCATTTCTGAAAGCACTACAATCAAGGTGGAAACAAAGACAATTTTGATGATATTTCATCGTCCTACCACCTCAGCATAACCAATGTAATCCTAGCCATCAACCAGTAATATCATCCATGCTCAACATGGTAGCACTAATGTGAAATATTTGAAAATCTATAAAAGGAGGAGGGGCCATTGTTGCACCTTGAATTCATCCCATTCATTGTAACAATCAAACCATAGAAAATATAAGCTGCTTGAAAGAACTGGTGCAGCACAAGAAAATAAACAAAGGTTTCTAGAAAAGTTAACGTCAAAAGGTACCTTTTCAAGCTGAGTTCTGATTTCTTCAACAGCTTGCCTCACTTCTTTACGCATCACATCATACAGCACATTTGAATCATTATTTTCAATTGGCTGCTCCAATGATAACAAAAAACACATATCTATTAAATGCTAGGTCTTCCAAAAACTCTAGCTGTGGGAATTTCAAATAATATTGTGAAAGCAACCTTCTCCTGGGAATAAACAGCCTGATTTCCACTGTGACTTCTGCTATGAAAAGAATGAGCATCCCTAGATTCATCATCAGTTAACGAAGAATGGCTCTGCGAAAATAAACATGGAGATATTCAATGTCGAATTTCAACCACAAAAAACAAATAAATTAAGCCCACAACACATGACGGTGTCAATTGTTATTATGCACCAAGAAACAGACTGCACAAATTTCCTCCCCCCAAAAAAGCACAGCACAAATAGAACTATTACGCACCATGTTACATCACTGCAACAGAAAATAATTGCGCTGTGCACCAGCTACATTGCAACTTTTCGTGTAGATGCTAACGCTCAATAGATGATTCAATTTTCACATCCATAAATAGCAAGGGCATTATCAGTGACCAATAGTTTCTAGCACCGCAGAAAACACAAGATGAGAGGTACTCACTGAGCCGCTATCTCGTAAATGTACAAAATCATTTTGACTTGTACACCTTGTCAGAGTTTGATTCACTTTAGACTTATTAAATGAATTCTGCAGACTCTGGCCACTGCTAGATTTGGTATTTGTCCCCCTAGAACCAGACTGGCAAGAAAAGTCCATATCATTCTGCAACCAGAAATGCAAAAGAAAATTAGAAGCAGAATTAAACATACTAGATGCAATGAATACAGGTTAAGTATTCTAGGTTGTTCAAGCAGAATAAGCCGGAAGGTGATGATGGGAACAACAAAGTGCAGGATGAAAAGGCAAAATAAGGAATCAGGTGATTACTAACTTTGATGAAAATTAAAGAAGTTAAAATTAAAAGGCACATTGGCAATGATAAAGCAGAGTATTAGCCTGGTTTTGAACTCATGTATTCAAAAACTCATAGATAACATCAGGGCATTCTTAATTTCATTCTACTCAATTTCAAGCTATCAATGGCATTATGTTTATCTACGTGTGAAGTAGCAGAGAATCAAACAGAGTGACTTCACAGTGATTCCAGTCACTTGTTTTGTTACAAGAAGAATTGACATTGTATAGGAATTCTGCTGTTGAATTTGAAGTAATAAACTGTCTTCTTTCCAAGGAAAACATCCAATTGTCAGACATACAATTGACAACGTACATCTGTTGTATAACACAATTCCCCCCTTCCTAAAATCTTATATTAATTTCAGATTGTCCATAAATAGACTTAAACAAGAACACAAATAATACCAAGAAAAAACAGCAAGGCATGTGAATGTCAATTGCAAAGAATGCACCAAGAAACACAAAATAATGGCAGAAATACTTGATCATTATTTCAAAATACGAAATATCAGTGTTTATTCCTAGTGTATCTGATACTGCGTCTACATACTCCATCTCATGTATTCAATCTAGTCAAATAGACTTGGGTACGAAATTAATAACACTGATAAATTCAAACACCAAATAGACTCAGATAATAAAACTTAAATGAGATTGCTATTTTGGGTTAAGAAAATACTTCTAGATTCAAACGTGAAATGGTACTGGAACTTACATCCGATTCACACCACCGCTGCCGGTCCGTGGAGGCACGGCGGTCCACCGAGGCATACCGTTGCCGACCAATCGAGGCCCGCCGATCCACCGAGGCATACCTCTGCCTCCTGGCGGCGGCAGCGCCATTTTCAGCCGCGGCAGCTCCGCCACGCCGCTCCGGCGGGGGCCGCGACACCGAGCGCTCGCGCTGCCTGGACGACGCCGTCTCCCTGGCGTACCGCGCGGTGGAGCTCCGCCGGCCCCCGCGGCCCTTCTCCGCGGGCGCCGGGAACCTGAGCCGCCCGCGCGAGTCGTCCTCCCCGCGCTGCACCACCACCTCCTCGTCGTCGTCCTCGGACTCCACCCTGGCCCGGAAGAACTCGTCCGCCAGGTCGTCGAGGCTGATCTCCGGGAACCCGCCCGACGGCCCCCCGCCCCGCACCTTGGTCACGAACCTCGAGGAGGGCGTCGGCGCGTCCTCCGGGGACGGCGACGGCGGCGGGAACCGGCTCAGGCTCCTCGACCGGCGGAGGCTGCTGCCCCCGCCGCCCGCGCCGTCGGGCGTCCGGCCGCGCGCGGCCGAGCCGCCGCCGCCGCCGTCGCCCTCCGAATCCCTCCTCGCCGCCGACCGGAACGCCGTCATCGTCGCCATCGAGCCCAGCGGCTAGGGTTTTGGAGCTGCCGCCGCTAATCCCCAGCGAAGACGGTCGCAGCAGAGCGCTACGGTACCAGATAACGAACGGGAATGGCGAGGCGAGCGAGCCTCGAGCGCACCGAGCGAAATCTACACGAAAATTCGTTTCCCCCACTTCGGACTTCGGCAGCACCGCCGCGCCCCCGGGCCCGCCTGTCATCGTGCGTTCGGTGGGCCGGGCGCGTGGGACCCGGGACGATGGCGTGCGGGTCGGGGGGGTTTCGAAATTTGAAACCCGGCCGGGTTTTGAGGGGGGATTCGAATTTCAAACGATCCTCAGTCGTCGGCACATGAATGAAATCGTAACTGTGCTGTGCCCGCTGCTGCAGGAAAGGAGATGATTGTCCAGCCGTGCAAGCATTTACGCCGAGGGGGGAAACGTTGCGGGCACGGGGGACGGGGTGTGGGTCGTTGGACGTTGCTGTTGTGCCGGCACGTCGGCGTCGGTCGGTCGGTCGCCCGTGGGCTGGCCTCGTGTGCTCCGCCCGCCAACCACCGCCACTCGACGAGCCACGCACACCGCCTGCGGTACGGAGTTCAGTGGGCCGAGCCGGGGGGGAAACTAGCGGGAAAATTTGAAGTTGCCGGGCACAGCACAGCTCGTAGCTCGACTTCTCTCCGTGGATCAGTGGGCCGGTCAGCTTTCCGAAGGCAGCTGCAGCCTGCAGGGGGGAGAATAGTTGCGCCTCGGGACCTCCTGCCCTGCTGTCCCCCCGCCTGCGCCTCGTCCTGATCATTTTGCTTTGGCACGCACGAACCGCGACTCCTGGGCACCGGAGGAGCATGGAACCATGCTACTCTCTCCTTTTCCAGTTTATAGGGTTTATTTCAGAATTTTAGTTTTTTCATTTTATAAGGCTTAATTTGGTTGTTCCCCATCACATGTTCAAACTTCAAAATGCATTAAATCATTGCATGTAAGTATTAAAAGAAAACTGACCAATGCATGCACTTTATGCATGCATGCATTGCAATTAATGTATTCGTAAACATAATTTTTTGAAGAAAATAAAAGCATTAATTGAGTGCTTTTGCAAACTATAAAAAATATTCCACCACTCATCATCTATCTTGGTTGATGAAATTTTTAAATTGAGCCTTATAAACCGAAAAGGAGTGAGTATGCGTTTTTTTTTCCTTATATAGTACTTCAAGATGGGAATGGGCCGACCCGGACCTAGCCTTGGACCTGGCTCTGTGGCCCCAAGGTCAATATGTGAGGCCATGGGTCGGCCCATTTCGTCAAAAATTTATGGCCTCACTGACCCCTTGGGTAAATGAGGCCGACCTAAAATTCAGTGAATTCACACTTACTTCTCTGAAAAAATGCCTATGATACACCACCAAACAGCAAGTAAGGAGTGGTCTTTGCCTACACCAAAAATATCCCATGTGTGCAATCTACAAGATTCACATACATATACGCACCGAAACTACTGCAGAACTAACACTGAAACTATAGTAGTCTCACCTGTACGTACTGAAACCCCAACTGGATCTACACTGAATTCTGCAGTACTGTAGTTTATAGAATCTACTACACTGAAGCTCCTACTACAGAATCTACACATATACGCACTGACCAAGAACCAAAAGAGGATGATCTAGTCTGATATGTGCTTGGCTGGCAGTTGCGCTGGGAAGGGGAGGAAGCCGTCAAGTGAGCACAATCCAGAGACCGCGAAGGCTAGCGTGTGGCGAGCTGGACAGTTGGACGGCTACCGGGACGGCGAGCTCGACGGCATCAGGAACGCAGGACGGCAAGCTCGACGGCAACCGGGGCCGCAGGACAATGAGCTCAACGGCGACTGAGACGAAGAACGGGAGCGCACCAGGAGTGGGAGGAACGACGACGGCGACAACGATGCTCGGGCCGGCCGACGGTGGCAGAGATGCTCAGGGGCGGCCAGCATCGACTAACGATCTGACTGGGTCGACCCGTCTGATCCATCGGGTCGGACAGAGCCGGCTCCATTGACCCGTTTATCACTTAGGGCCAACCCATTTGGCCCATTGGCCTCGACTTTTTGGGTCGGGTCAATGACCCAGTGGGCCGACCCGGCCCATTCCCATCTTGAATAGTACTCCCTCGGTCGTATAATGTAAGACGTTTTTTAACATTTTGACACTAAGTAGTGTTAAAAAACGTCTTACATTATGGAACGATGGGAGTAGTATATTGTATAAAATGACAAATGATGTACACAGAGCATAACCAATGCATAACCTCAGTATATTTTATTTTTTTGAGAATTCATAGCCTCAGTATGTTGTTTAGTGCATGGCCAATCCATAGCCTCGTAGTGTTGCTTTCGTTGAGAGGGAAAACAAATGGAGCCGCTTTGACCAATATTTTTCATCGGGCAACTGCATGGTGATACTTCCATAGTTCGTGCCCTTCGGCCAACTCCAATGTAGGGACGCAGATGGACATATTTTTCATCCGTTTGGGTCACCAGCTTGGCCTGTGTCCGTCGTTGTCCGTGCTAATCTGGATGGTGCACCCAACCAGCCAACCCATTTAGTCTGTTTGGCTAGTGCGCCCACCCAGTTGGCCATCTTGGCCATTTTTCAGCTTGCATACACTCATAACCAAACATAGCAAATAGATAGCATTTTTGTCTAAATACCATATGCCATGCCGACATACAACATTGCACCAAAAGGATTGCCGCGACTATAGCCAATGCATCTCGTCCCTACTTCAAAGTAGCATATGTCATGCCGGCACATAACAACATGATCATTTCTGATGCCTACACCTGAAATGTTGCGACCACGGCGACCGCGAGGGCAGGGTTCTTTCTCCTTGCCCGCTTCCTCTGTCTGGCTCTCTTCAGCGACTCGACGACCGTCTCCACCATGGTGAGCACCTTCTTCGGCTTCTTCGAGGCCACGACGCAGGCGACCGCGGCAGGATTTGGCGTGTCCGGCATGACGGGAGGGTTTTGGTAGAGAGAGGAGAGAATGGGGTGGGTGTCCCACAGACGGACGGGCCAGGAGACGACAAGGGGCGGGCGTCCGGGCGTGTCAGCATGGACACATCTCTAACCCAAATTTGCGTTGTGGGTCGCGGCAAACAAAAAAACGGACAACAGTTCATTTGACGGGGGCAAAGGTTGGGCTAATCCAACTAGAACAAAATCGGGTCACGCCCAACTTTAACAATTACATGGGCTGATATTTTGTGTGGCCCATTAACTTGAACATTTACCCCTAAAAAGTAAGTTGATTATTTTTGCTTCTTTACATATCCAAAAATAATGAAGTAATTTCACATACAACAGTTTAATACTCCTTCATTCCACAATATACTGTGCCCGTGCTTCCCGAGATTTAAGTTTGACAATGAATTTAACCAACGAGACCGATTGCGGCGGGAACAAAAAATATATCACTGAATTCATATCAAAAATACGAATTCAGTGGTATAATTTTTGCTCCAGCCACAATTGGTCTTGTTGGTTAAATTTACAGTCAAAGTTGAATCTCGGAAAACGCGGTCGCACTACATTGTGGAACGGAGGGAGTAATTACAAAATGTTTCATGTGTTGCAAAAACCAAGAAGGAAATGTTCATGCATACCAAAGTAAATGTACATGTACTCCTGATAACCCACAAGTATAGGGGATCGCAACAGTTTTTGAGGACAGAGTATTCAACCCAAATTTATTGATTCGAAACAAGGGGAGCCAAATAATATTCTCAAATATTAGCAGCTGAATTGTCAATTCAACCACACCTGGATAACTTAATATCTGCAGCAAAGTGTTTAGTAGCAAAGTAATATGATAGTAGTAGTAACGATAGTAAAAGATAACGATGGCAAAAGTAATATTTTTGGTGTTTTGTAGTGATGATAACAATAGCAACGAAAAAGTAAATAAGCAAAGAACAATATATGGAAAGCTCGTAGGCAATGGATCGGTGATAGAGAATTATGCCGGATGCGGTTCATCATGCAACAGTCATAACCTAGGGTGACACAGAACTAGCTCCAATTCATCAATGTAACGTAGGCATGTATTCCGAATATAGTCATATGTGCTTATGGAAAAGAACTTGCATGACATCTTTTGTCCTACCCTCCCGTGGCAGCGGGGTCCTAGCGGAAACTAATGAATATCAAGGCCTCCTTTTAATAGAGTACCGGACCAAAGCATTAACACATAGTGAATACATGAACTCCTCAAACTACGGTCATCACTGGAAGTGGTCCCGATTATTGTCACTTCGGGGTTGCCGGATCATAACACATAGTAGGTGACTATAGACTTGCAAGATAGGATCAACAACTCTCATATATTGATGAAAACATAATAGGTTCAGATCTGAAATCATGGCACTCGGATCCTAGTGACAAGCATTAAGCATATGAAAGTCATAGCAACATCAATCTCAGAACATAGTGGATACTAGGGATCAAAGCCTAACAAAACTAACTCAATTACATGATAAATCTCATCCAACCCATCACCGTCCAGCAAGCCTACGATGGAATTACTCACGCACGGCGGTGAGCATCATGAAATTGGTGATGGAGGAAGGTTGATGATGACGATGGCGATGGATTCCCCTCTCCGGAGCCCCAAATGGACTCCAGATCAGCCCTCCCGAGAGAGTTTAGGGCTTGGCGGCGGCTCAGTATCGTAAAACGCGATGAATCCTTCTTCTTTATTTTTTCTCCCCGAACACGAATATATGGAGTCAAGGTTGAGGTTGGTGGAGCTCCAGGGGGGCCACGAGATAGGGGGCGCGCCCAGGGGGCAGGCGCGCCCCCCACCCTCGTGGCTAGGGTGTGGGCCCCCTGGCCTTGATTCTTTGCCAGTATTTTTTATTATTTCCAAAAATACTCTCCATGGAGTTTCAGGTCATTCCGAGAACTTTTATTTCTGCACATAAATAACACCATGGCAATTCTGCTGAAAACAACGTCAGTCTGGGTTAGTTCCATTCAAATCATGCAAGTTAGAGTCCAAAACAAGGGCAAAAGTGTTTGGAAAATAGATACGACGGAGACGTATCAACTCCTCCAAGCTTAAACATGTGCTTGTCCTCAAGCAATTCAGTTGACAAACTGAAAGTGATAAAGAAAAACTTTTACAAACTCTGTTTGCTCTTGTTGTTGTAAATATGTAAAGCCAGCATTCAAGTTTTCAGCAAAGATTATGAACTAACCATATTCACAATAACTCTTAGGTCTCATGTTTACTCATATCAATTAGCTATCAATGGCATAATCAACTACCGAGCAATAATAATAAATCTCGGATGACAACACTTTCTCAAAACAATCATAATATGATATAACAAGATGGTATCTCTCTAACCCTTTCTGAGACCGCACAACATAAATGCAGAGCACCTTTAAAGATCAAGGACTGACTAGACATTGTAATTCATGGTAAAAGAGATCCAGCCAAGTCATACTCAATGTAAACTAACAGTAATAAATGCAAATAACAGTGGTGCTCTCCAACCATTGCTTTTTAATAAGAGAATGATGACTCAACATAAAAGTAAATAGATAGGCCCTTCGCAGAGGGAAGCAGGGATTTGTAGAGGTGCCAGAGCTCGATTTTGAAATAGAGATGAATAATATTTTGAGCGGTATACTTTCATTGTCAACATAACAACCAAGATATGGCGATATCTTTCATGCTACACACATTATAGGCGGTTCCCAAACAGAATGGTAAGTTTATACTCCCCCTTCACCAACAAGCATCAATCCATGGCTTGCTCGAAACAACGAGTGCCTCCTGAAGGAAATATGCCCTGGAGGCAATAATAAAGTTATTATTTATTTCCTTATTTCATAATAAATTTTTATTATTCATGCTAGAATTGTATTAACCGGAAACATAACACATGTGTGAACACATAGACAAACATAGTGTCACTAGTATGCCTCTACTTGACTAGCTCGTTGATCAAAGATGGTTATGTTTCCTAGCCATTGACATGAGTTGTCATTTGATTAACGGGGTCACATCATTAGGAGAATGATGTGATTGACTTGACCCATCCGTTAGCTTAGCATGATGATCGTTTAGTTTATTGCTATTGCTTTCTTCATGACTTATACATGTTCCTTTGACTATGAGATTATGTAACTCCCGTTTACCGGAGGAACACTTTGTGTGCTACCAAACATCACAACGTAACTGGGTGACTATAAAGGTGCTCTACAGGTGTCTCTGAAGGTACTTGTTGATTTGGCGTATTTCGAGATTAGGATTTGTCACTCCGATTGTCGGAGAGGTATCTCTGGGCCCACTCGGTAATGCACATCACTATAAGCCTTGCAAGCATTGTAACTAATGAGTTAGTTGCGGGATGATGTATTACGGAACAAGTAAAGAGACTTGCTGATAACGAGATTGAACTAGGTATTGAGATACCGACGATCGAATCTCAGGCAAGTAACATACCGATGACAAAGGGAACAACGTATGTTGTTATGCGGTTTGACCGATAAAGATGTTCGTAGAATATGTGGGAGCCAATATGAACATCCAGGTTCCGCTATTGGTTATTGACCAGAGACGTGTCTCGGTCATGTCTACATAGTTCTCGAACCCGTAGGGTCCGCACGCTTAAAGTTCGATGACGATTATATTATGAGTTTATGTGATTTGATGTACCGAAGGTAGTTTGGAGTACCGGATGAGATCGGAGACATGACGAGGAGTCTCTAAATGGTCGAGACGTAAAGATCGATATATTGGACGACTATATTCGGACATTGGAAAGGTTCCGAGTGATTCAGGTATTTTCGAAGTACTCGGGAGTTACGGGAATTCATCGGGAGAAGTATTGGGCCTTATTGGGCCATATGGGAATAGAGGAGAGAGGCCAAAAGGAAGGAGGTGCCCCCCCTCTGGTCCGAATTGGACAAGGGGTGCAGCCCCCTTTTCCTTCTCCCTCTCCCCCTCTTTCCTTCTCTCCTACTCCGGAAAAGGAAGGGGAATCCTACTAGGACTTGGGAGTCCTAGTAGGACTCCCCACACTTGGCGCGCCCCCTCTAGGGCCGGCCTCTCCCTCCCTCCTTTATATACGGGGGCAGGGGGCACCTCTAGACAACAATTGATCTCTTGAATCTCTTAGCCATGTGCGGTGCCCCCCTCCACCATAGTCCACCTCGATAATATCGTAGCGATGCTTAGGCGAAGCCCTGCGTGGGTAGAACATCATCATCGTCATCACGCCGTCGTGCTGACGAAACTCTTCCTCAAAGCTCGGCTGGATCGGAGTTCGAGGGACGTCATCGAGCTGAACGTGTGCTGAACTCGGAGGTGACGTACGTTCGGTACTTGATCGGTCGGATCGTGAAGACGTACGACTACATCAACCGCGTTGTGCAAACGCTTCCGCTTTTGGTCTACGAGGGTACGTGGACAACACTCTCCCCTCTTGTTGCTATGCATCACCATGATCCTGTGTGTGCGTAGGAATTTTTTTGAAATTACTACGTTCCCCAACAGTGGCATCCGAGCCTGGTTTTATGCGTAGATGTTATATGCATGAGTAGAACACAAGTGAGTTATGGACGATATAAGTCATACTGCTTACCAGCATGTCATACTTTCGTACGGCGGTATTGTTGGATGAAGCGGCCCAGACCGACATTACGCTTACGCTTACGCGAGACTGGTTCTACCGACGTGCTTTGCACACATGTGGCTGGCGGGTGTCAGTTTCTCCAACTTTAGCTGAACCAATTGTGGCTACGTCCGGTCCTTGAGAAGGTTAAAACAGCACTAACTTGACAAACTATCGTTGTGGTTTTAATGCGTAGGTAAGAACGATTCTTGCTAAGCCCATAACAGCCACGTAAAACTTGCAACAACAAAGTAGAGGACGTCTAACTTGTTTTTGCAGGGCATGTTGTGATGTGATATGGTCAAGGCATGATGCTATATTTTATTGTATGAGATGATCATGTTTTGTAACCGAGTTATCGGCAACTGGCAGGAGCCATATGGTTGTCGCTTTATTGTATGCAATGCAATCATCCTGTGATGCTTTACTTTATCACTAAGCGGTAGCGATAGTCGTAGAAGCATAAGTTGGTGAGACGACAACGATGCTACGATGGAGATCAAAGTGTTGCGCCAGTGACAATGGTGATCATGAAGGTGCTTTGGAGATGAAGATCACAAGCACAAGATGATGATGGCCATATCATATCACTTATATTGATTGCATGCGATGTTTATCTTTTATGCATCTTATCTTGCTTTGATTGACAGTAGCATTATAAGATGATCCCTCACTAAATTATCAAGGTATAAGTGTTCTCCCTAAGTATGCACTGTTGCGAAAGTTCTTCGTGCTGAGACACCACATGATGATCGGGTGTGATAGGCTCTACGTTCAAATACAATGTGTGCAAAACAGTTGCACACGCGGAATACTCAGGTTAAACTTGACGAGCCAAGCATATGCAGATATGGCCTCGGAACACTGAGACTGAAAGGTCGAGCGTGAATCATATAGTAGATATGGTTAACATAGTGATGTTCACCATTGAAACTACTCCATCTCACGTGATGATCGGACATGGTTTAGTTAATTTGGATCACGTGATCACTTAGAGTATTAGAGGGATGTCTATCTAAGTGGGAGTTCTTCAGTAATATGATTAATTGAACTTAAATTTGTCATGAACTTAGTCCTGGTAGTATTAGCATATCTATGTTGTAGATCAATAGCTCGCGTTTAGCTCCTCTGTTTTATTTTTGATATGTTCCTAGAGAAAACTAAGTTGAAAGATGTTAGTAGCAATAATGCGGATTGGATCCGTGATCTGAGGATTATCCTCATTGCTGCACAGAAGAATTATGTCCTTGATGCACCGCTAGGTGACAGACCTATTGCGGGAGCAGATGCAGACGTTATGAACGTTCGGCTAGCTCAATATGATGACTACTTGATAGTTTAGTGCACCATGCTTAACAGCTTAGAATCGGGACTTCAAAGATGTTTTGAACGTCATGGATCATATGAGATGTTCGAGGAGTTGAAGTTAATATTTCAAGCAAATACCCGAGTTAAGAGATATGAAATCTCCAACAAGTTCTATAGCTAAAAGATGGAGGAGACTAGCTCAAGCAGTGAGCATGCGCTCAGATTGTCTGGGTACTACAGTCTCTTGAATCAAGTGGGAGTTAATCTTCCAGATAAAATAGTGATTGACAGAATTCTCTAGTCACCATCACCAAGTTAGTAGAACTTCGTGATGAACTATGGTATGCAAGGGACGACGAAAACGATTCCCGAGCTTTTCATGATGATGAAACCGATGAAGGTAGAAATCAAGAAAGAGCATCAAGTGTTGATGATTAACAAGACCACTAGTTTCAAGTAAAGGGCAAAGGGAAAGAAAGGGAACTTCAAGAAGCACGGCAAGCAAGTTGCTGCTCAAGTGAAGAAACCCAAATCTGGACCTAAGCCTGAGACTATGTGCTTCTACTGTAAAGGGACTGGTCACTGGAAGCGGAACTGCCCCAAGTATTTGGCAGATAAGAAGGATGGCAAAGTGAACAAATGCTATATTTGATATAAATGTTATTGATGTGTACTTCACTAGTGTTTATAGCAACCCCTCGGTATTTGATACTGGTTCAGTTGCTAAGAGTAGTAACTCAAAATGGGAGTTGCACAATGAACAGAGACTAGTTAAGGGTGAAGTGATGATGTGTGTTGGAAGTGGTTCCAAGATTGATATGATCATCATCGCACACTCCCTATACTTTTGGGATTAGTGTTAAACCTAAATAAATGTTATCTGGTGTTTTCTTTGAGCATGAATATGATTTGATCATGTTTATTGCAATATGGTTATCCATTTAAGTTAGAGAATAATTGTTGTTCTGTTTACATGAATAAAACCTTCTATGGTTATACACCCCATGAAAATGGTTCGTTGGATCTCGATCGTAGTGATACACATATTCATAATATTGAAGCCAAAAGATGCAAAGTTAATAATGATAGTGCAACTTATTTGTGGCACTGCCGTTTAGGTCATATTGGTGTAAAGCACATGAAGAAACTCCATGTTGATGGGCTTTTGGAATCACTTGATTATGAATCATTTTGATGCTTGCGAACCATGCCTCATGGGCAAGATGACTAAGACTCCATTCTCCAGAACAATGGAGCGAGCCACTAACTTATTGGAAATAATACATACCGATGTATGCGGTCCAATGAGTGTTGAGACTCACGGCGGGTATTGAAGGAAATATGCCCTAGAAGCAATAATAAAGTTATTATTTATTTCCTTATATCATGATAAATTTTTATTATTCATGCTAGAATTGTATTAACCAGAAACATAATACATGTGTGAATACATAGACAAACAGAGTGTCACTAGTATGCCTCTACTTGACTAGCTCATTGATCAAAGATGGTTATGTTTCCTAACCATAGACATGAGTTGTCATTTGATTAACGGGATCACATCATTAGGAGAATGATGTGATTGACTTGACCCATTCCGTTAGCTTAGCACTTGATCATTTAGTTTGTTGCTATTGCTTTCTTCATGACTTATACATGTTCCTATGACTATGAGATTATGCAACTCCCATTTACCGGAGGAACACTTTGTGTGCTACCAAACATCACAACGTAACTGGGTGATTATAAAGGTGCTCTACAGGTGTCTCCGAAGGTACTTGTTGGGTTGGCGTATTTCGAGATTAGGATTTGTCACTCCGATTGTCGGAGAGGTATCTCTGGGCCCTCTCGGTAATGCACATCACTTAAGCCTTGCAAGCATTGAAACTAATGAGTTAGTTGCGGGATGATGTATTACAGAATGAGTAAAGAGACTTTCTAGTAACGAGATTGAACTAGGTATTGAGATACCGACGATCGAATCTCGGGCAAGTAACATACTGATGACAAAGGGAACAACGTATGTTGTTATGCGGTTTGACCGATAAAGATCTTCGTAGAATATGTAGGAGCCAATATGAGCATCCAGGTTCCGCTATTGGCTATTGACCGTAGACGTGTCTCGGTCATGTCTACATAGTTCTCGAACCCATAGGGTCCGCACGCTTAACGTTACGATGAGAGTTATATTATGAGTTTATATGTTTTGATGTACCGAAGGTTGTTCGTAGTCCCGGATGTGATCACGGACATGACGAGGAGTCTCGAAATAGTCGAGACATGAAGATTGATATATTGGAAGCCTATGTTTGGATATCGGAAGTGTTCCGGGTGAAATCGGGATTTTACCGAAGAACCGGGAGGTTACCGGAACCCCCCGAGAGGTAAATGGGCCTTAGTGGGCCTTTACGGAGAAGAGGAGAGGCGGCCAGGGCTGGGCCGCGTGCCCCTCCCCCCTAGTCCGAATAGGACAAGGAGAGGGGGGCGGCGGCCCCCCTTTCCTTCTCTCCCTCCTCTTTCCCCTCCCGAATCCTATTCCAACTAGGAAAAAGGGGGGAGTCCTACTCCCGTTGGGAGTAGGACTCCTCCTGGCGCGCCCTCTCCCTGGTCGGCCACACCCCCCTTGCTCCTTTATATACGGGGGCAGGGGGCACCCCATAGACACAACAATTGATCAAGTTAATCTTTTAGCCGTGTGCGGTGCCCCCCTCCACCATAGTCCACCTCGATAATACTGTAGCGGTGCTTAGGCGAAGCCCTGCGTCGGTAGAACATCAACATCATCACCATGCCGTTGTGCTGACAAAACTCTCCCTCAACACTCGGCTGGATCAGAGTTCAAGGGGCGTTATCAGGCTGAACGTGTGCTGAACTCGGAGGTGTCGTGCGTTCGGTACTTGATCGGTTGGATCGTGAAGACATACGACTACATCAACCGCATTGTGCTAACGCTTCCGCTTTCGGTCTACGAGGGTACATGGACAACACTCTCCCCTCTCGTTGCTGTGCATCACCATGATCTTGCGTGTGCGTATGAATTTTTTTGAAATTACTACGTTCCCTAACAGGTATCATTGTTTTATGACCTTCACAGATAATTTGAGCAGATATGTGTATATCTACTTGATGAAACATAAGTCTGAAATATTTGAAAAGTTCATATAATTTCAGAGTGAAGTAGAAAATAAAGTTTCTACGATCTGATCGTGGAGGAGAATATTTCAGTTACGAGTTTGGTCTTCATTTGAAACAATGCGAAATAGTTTCGCAACTCACGCCACCTGGAACACCACAACGTAATGGTGTGTCCGAACATCATAACCGTACTTTATTAGATATGGTACAATCTATGATGTCTCTTACCGATTTACCACTATCATTTTGGGGTTATGCATTAGAGACAATTGCATTCACGTTAAAAAGTGCACCATCTAAATCCGTTGAGACGACACCGTATGAACTGTGGTTTAGCAAGGGACCTAAGCTGTCGTTTCATAAAGTTTGGGGTTGCGATACTTATGTGAAAAAGTTTCATCTTGATAAGCTCAAACCCAAGTCGGAGAAGTGAGTCTTCATAGGATACCCAAAAGTAACTGTTGGGTACACCTTCTATCACAGATCCGAAGGCAAGATATTTGTTGCTGAGAATGGATCCTTTCTAGAGAAGGAGTTTCTCTCCAAAGAAGTGAGTGGGAGGAAATTAGAACTTGATGAGGTAACTGTACCTGCTCCCTTATTGGAAAGTAGTTCATCACAGAAATATGTTTCTGTGACTCCTACACCAATTAGTGAGGAAGCTAATGATGATCATGATGTAACTTCAGATCAAGTTACTACTGAACCTCGTAGGTCAACCAAAGTGAGATCCGCACCAGAGTGGTAAGGTAATCCTATTCTGGAGGTCATGTTAATTGACCATGACGAACCTACGAACTATGAGGAAGCGATGATGAGCCCAGATTCCGCGAAATGGCTTGAGGCCATGAAATCTGAGATGGGATCCATGTATGAGAACAAAGTGTGGACTTTGGTTGACTTGCCCAATGATCGGCAAGACATGGAAAATAAATGTATCTTCAAGAGGAAGATGGACGCTGATAGTAGTGTTACTATCTACAAAGCTAGACTTATCGAAAAAAGGTTTTGACAAAGTTCAAGGTGCTGACTACGATGAGATTTTATCTCTCGTAGCGATGCTTAAGTCTGTCCGAATCATGTTAGCAAAATTGCCGCATTTTATGAAATCTGGCAAATGGATGTCAAAACTACACTCCTTAATGGGTTTCTTAAGGAAGAGTTGTATATGATGCAACCAAAAGGTTTTGTCGATCCTAAAGGTGCTAACAAAATGTGCAAGCTCCAGCGATCCATCTATGGACTGGTGCAAGCATCTCAGAGTTGGAATATACGCTTTGATGAGTTGATCAAAGCATATAGTTTTATACAGCATTTCTGATAAATATATGTGAATGACATATTGTTGATCGGAAATAATGTAGAATTTTCTGGAAAGCATAAAGGAGTATTTGAAAGGAGTTTTTCAAATAAAGACCTCGGTGAAGCTACCTTGACAAGATTTTCAATGTACATACCTTGACAAGATTTTGAAGTAGTTCAAAATATAATAGTCAAAGAAAGAGTTCTTACCTATGTTACAAGGTGTGAAATTAAGTAAGACTCGAAGCCCGACCACGGCAGAAGATAGAAAGAGATTGAAAGTCATTCCCTATGCCCCAGCCATAGTTTCTATAAAGTATGCCATGTTGTGTACCAGATCTATTGTATACCCTACATTGTGTTTAGCAAGGGAGTACAATAGTGATCTAGGAGTACATCACTAGACAGCGGTCAAAATTATCCTTAGTGGAATAAGGATATGTTTCTCGATTATGGAGGTGACAAAAGGTTCGTCGTAAAGGGTTACGTCGATGCAAATTTTGACACTGATCCAGATGACTCTAAGTCTCAATCTAGATACATTTTGAAAGTGGGAGCAATTAGCTAGAGTAGCTTCGTGCAGAGCATTGTTGACATAGAAATTTGAAAATACATACGGATCTGAATGTGGCAGACCCGTAGACTAAACTTATCTCACGAGCAAAACATGATCACACCTTAGTACTCTTTGGGTGTTAATCACATAACGATGTGAACTAGATTATGACTCTAGTAAACCCTTTGGGTGTTGGTCACATAACGATGTGAACTATGGGTGTTAATCACATGGTGATGTGAACTATTGGTGTTAAATCACATGGCGATGTGAAATAGATTATTGACTCTAGTGCAAGTGGGATACTGAAGGAAATATGCCCTAGAGGCAATAATAAAGTTATTATTTATTTCCTTATTTCATGATAAATGTTTATTATTCATGCTAGAATTGTATTAAACGGAAACATAATACATGTGTGAATACATAGACAAACATAGTGTCACTAGTATGCCTCTATTTGACTAGCTCATTGATCAAAGATGGTTATGTTTCCTAGCCATTGACATGAGTTGTCATTTGATTAACGGGATCACATCATTAGGAGAATGATGTGATTGACTTGACCCATCCGTTAGCTTAGCACGATGATCATTTAGTTTGTTGCTATTGCTTTCTTCATGACTTATACATGTTCATATGACTATGAGATTATGCAACTCCCGTTTACTGGAGGAACACTTTGTGTGCTAGGAAACGTCACAACGTAACTGGGTGATTATAAAGGTGCTCTACAGGTGTCTCCGAAGGTACTTGTTGAGTTGGCGCATTTCGAGATTAGGATTTCTCACTCCGATTGTCAGAGAGGTATCTCTGGGCCCACTCGGTAATGCACATCACTATAAGCCTTGCAAGCATTGTAACTAATGAGTTAGTTGCAGGATGATGTATTACGGAACGAGTAAAGAGACTTGCCGCTAACGAGATTGAACTAGGTATTGAGATACCGACGATCGAATCTCGGGCAAGTAACATACCGATGACAAAGGGAACAATGTATGTTGTTATGCGGTTTGACCGATAAAGATCTTTGTCGGTGTCAAAACCGACGGATCTCGGGTAGGGGGTCCCGAACTGTGCGTCTAGGCCGGATGGTAACAGGAGGCAAGGTACACGAAGTTTTACCCAGGTTCGGGCCCTCTCGATGGAGGTAAAACCCTACGTCCTGCTTGATTAATATTGATGATATGGGTAGTACAAGAGTAGATCTACCACGAGATCGGAGAGGCTAAACCCTAAAAGCTAGCCTATGGTTTGATTGTTGTTGTGTATGTTGTCCTACGGACTAAAACCCTCTGGTTTATATAGACACCGGAGAGGGTTAGGGTTACACAAAGTCGGTTACAATGGTAGGAGATCTGCATATCCGTATCGCCAAGCTTGCCTTCCACGCCAAGGAAAGTCCCTTCCGGACACGGGACGAAGTCTTCAATCTTGTATCCTCATAGTCCAGGAGTCCGGCTAAGGTATAGTCCGGCCATCCGGGCACCCCCTAATCCAGGACTCCCTCAGTAGCCCCTGAACCAGGCTTCAATGACGACGAGTCCGGCGCGCAGATTGTCTTCGGCATTGCAAGGCGGGTTCCTCCTCCAAGTACTTCATAGAAGATTTTGAACACAAAGATAGTGTCTGGCTCTGCAAAATAAGTTTCCACATATTACCATAGAGAGAATAACATTTACACAAATCTAATCTGCTGACGTATTCCGTAGTGTGACACACCACGGCCAAGCCTTTATCCGAGTCGTTTCATTATCCCACCTCAGCGCGTCATGCGAGGCGGTTTCCTTGGCATGTCTTGTTAAAGCAGAGATCGTGTCCCCTTATTCCGGGATTCTCATCAATACGGGCGTGGGTAACCCAACCGCTTCTAGGACTCCTAGATTATAGGCAAGTCCAAACGGACACAGAGAGGACGCTTGATATTCACCCTCTTTATAAAGGGACAAGGCTTTTATTTTTCCCTCCCGTGCTCAATCGAATCCTTCCCCCACCTCAAGCTCAAGCGCCCAAAGTTCAGGTCAGGTGCTCCGAACCTTTAGTCATGTCCGGATCTAGCCTTCAAGGCCGATGGGTCCTTCCTCCGTCACGGAAGAAGACATCAAAAAGTTGAGGGAGGCCAGATATCTGACCGCCGAGATTTTGCATCGGCTGCCTCCCCGAGGGCAGGCCGTCCCCACCCCCGAACCCAACGAGAACGTTGTGTTCGTCTCCCACTTCCTCCAAGGTCTAGGCCTTGCTCTGGATCCTTTCGTCAGGGGTTTGATGTTTTACTACGGGCTAGACTTCCATGATCTAGCTCCGGACTCCTTTCTTCATATCACGACATTTATTGTCGTGTGCGAGGCCTTCCTCCGGGTTACCCCTCACTTTGGCCTATGGCTCAAGACCTTTGAAGTGAAGCCGAAGATGACCGAGGGGCAACATGCAGCGTGTGGAGGTGCCTCAATACGCAAGATGACGGGAGCTCCGTGGCCCAAAGGTTCCATCCCAGAGGTGTTTGAATTGTGGCAATAGGAGTGGTTCTACATCACGGCTCCTAGAAGTGCCAAGTGGGCGCCCCCCCCTGTTTTCCGCTCGGGCCCTCCACCACAGCTGATGCCATGGATCAGCAGAGGTCTGAGCTGGGGTCCAGCCAAGGACGTGCTTATACTCCAAAGCCGCATTCGAGATCTCTTCAATGGAGATTTCAGTTTGGTTACGGTAATACAAGTTATGCTGGTTCGTCAAGTCCAGCCTTGCAAACGCCGGCCTCTTCGACTGTGGGAGTTCAATCCCGAGGGACCGCGTGTCATTCAAAATTTTCTCAGCCTAACGCACGAGGAGATGTACAAGTCATTCTTCGGACCTCAGGTGGAGTGTCCGGAAATCACCAAGGACGTGGGCCTGAGTAGTAACCGCGCCGCCGAACAGGTAAGGCATCTTCCGGCCGAACATACTATCTCTCCTTTGTTACGAAGTTATTTCTGAGAGTTTGCTTTTTGACCAGGACTGGCTAACAAAGGCGAAGTTGATTCGGTGTTCGGCCCCCCTCCCTGAGGGTTTGGAAAATCCGGTATTGGAAAAGGTGCTCCAGACCGCACCTTGCCCGGAGCCCTTGAAGAAAGATACTGTGGAGGATAATGCGGGCGGACGCGGGCCCCCAACGCTGCCCATTCTAGCCGAGGGAGCAAGCGTCTCCATGAAGGAAGACGACCAGAAGAGGAAAAGGACTGCGCCCGGGGATTCGGAAGCCGAAGCTTCCAAACGGGAGAAGAAGTCTCCCACAGAGGGTCCTACCTTGGGGGGCGCTGTTGCCGCACAAAGTCCGCGGGGGGATCAATTCTCCCGCGAGTCGTAAGTGACCCGAAATACTTTAATAGTATAGATATGCCATCTTTTTCTTCTGAGAAAATAACCACCGCATATATTTTTGCAGTTCGGGCCTTAGCCCTCTCAAATGAGCTCGTCTTCGAGGGATCTTCTTCCAGAGATGATGGAGAGCGAAACGCCTCCTCCGGACTCCTCCGCTCCGGAAGCAGGCGACCCTGAAGTGTCGTCGCGGAGGGCCTTTCCGAGTCCGGTGAGACTAGAAGATAATCCCATTGACCCCCGAAGCTCCCAGTGTCCGGCTCCCGAAGAAAGCAGACAAAAGAGTCCGGCACCATATAGTGTGCGATTGGATGTTCTGTGGGAGTTGGTGGGGCGAGCGGCCATCTCGGATGAACACCGTGTGCTGATGAATACGGTGATGGAGAGAATATCGTCCGCCGAAAGCGGATTGCATGAAGCTTTTATGAGTCTACTGACAGGCTTTGAGGTACGTAAAAGAATGTATGATAGTCCTGCACATGCTAGGTGTGCCTTGTGTAGATAGTAGCCCCTGAGACTCTGGTTGTCGTCAGAAATGACGACGAACAGAGGATCATATTCCCAGGTAATAACCATACCGCCTCTATGTGCAGGTGATGGAAGCTCCGGTGGCTAGCCGGACTAGCGAATTTGCCCATTTAGAACGGCAGTTGGATGCGGCAGACGCCGACATCGAGCTTGTTAACAAAAGGCTTGACGAGGCACAGGGTAAGTGTCATTATCTAGTAAAGGCCACATAGGAAGAGCAGCATGATGCCAGTATCTTTAATATGTTGTGACTGCAGATGGAGCTGCCACTGTTGAAGCCTTGCGGGCAGAACTTGCCCGAGCCAAGGAACAAGCGAGGTTGGGTAATGCGGCTGCTTTGAAGGCGGTCGAAGAGTTGCAAGCCGAGAAAGCCGCGCATGGCAAGAGCCGAGACAAGATGGCCAAGATGGCCATAGAATTAAAAGCCGCCGCCGACCGTTGCCAGGTTCTTGAAAAGGAAAACCAAGCGAAGGCGTCGGACCTTGAGAAGGCTGCTGCGACGAAAAAGGACCTCCGCTCTGCTATGAGGGCAAAGAAGGAGGAGCTGCGGGAAGCCGGGGATATTGTAGCTGGGAAATCCTTTATGTTGCGGAGGAAGTTCGGAGATCCATGGTATGCCCCTCTGGATCGGCTGTGGAGTTCGGAGGATCTATGTATGGATTTGGCGGCGAGCGCTGCCGATGCGGCCAAGTATTTCCAGGGTCAGAAGGACCGTGAAGTAGACCAGCTGTTTTGGAGACAATTCCATTCTCCCGAGCGTCCGCTTTCATTGACTGACCAATTAGCCGAATGGGCCGAACTAAATAGGTTGTCCGGACTTTCCATGAGGTCTGTTGTGGATCAGCTATGGCCGGAAAGGTCAAAACCGAACAGCTATTTCAGCTTGGTGCAGCAGTTCCTTGACGTGGTGCCGCGCATTAATGCGATGAAGAGGTCGGCGTGCATAGAGGGCGCAC
Source organism: Triticum dicoccoides (assembly GCF_002162155.2). NCBI lineage: Eukaryota > Viridiplantae > Streptophyta > Magnoliopsida > Poales > Poaceae > Triticum > Triticum dicoccoides. Next base: position 566,688,544 of record NC_041392.1, on the reverse strand, counting down.
GGATGGCCTTTGCCCGTGTTAAAGCATACTGGGCGGAGATGGATGCTACCACTGTTGCAGCGCGGGATTCGGCCATAGGTCGAAGGGCTGCTGGGCACTACTTTGAAGAAGTTCTTGAGGGTGCTCATTTGATAGAGACCGAGTGCTCAAAAAATATTATGTTTGAGTGATATGTAATCTCATTGTAAGCGAAATGCTTTTATAAATTTTTATAAGGCTATTTTTATACTTTTGCCTGAAAGTAATATGATGCCTCCTGGGCGGCCGTTTATGTATACACGTGTATAACCTGAAAGATTGCAGCCGCCGGCTTCAACCCTCACGCATATAATGCAGAGGTGCTCACAAAAACACGCGTTCACACTTAACCCAACGTCTTGGTCCTATCAAGGAGGTGACAGCGAAGCGAGCGAGGCAACCGGACTATAATGCTTTAGCACTTTCACTTAGCCATAGGAGTTTGACAGTGGGGCTACTAGATAGCCCCTGGTGGCTCCGCACTCTCCCGATCTCGGGGTGCGTACATGCCTGGCCGGAAAACGGCCCTTCGTTAAGGCGGAGGAATTCTAACATTCCCACAGGTCATCGAGTGGTTGACCAGTCTCACGCTGTATCATGACAGTCAGTTTTCGGCTTTCTCTACTGAGGTGCTTGTCCGGATGAACCAGGGCACAATCGCAGTAGTTCTCTTGGTGCTACCTTAGCCGGTAAAGCGGAACGTAAGGCACCAAAACACAGGAGCCGGGAAAACCCAACATTTGACCAAAGACAATGATTCGGAGCTGATGCATATAGGGCCAAACTCGCGACGCCGAACACTCCCTAAGGTACTCGGTCTTTGTGGTATAAATCGGGCCTAAATAATGGCCTTTGTAAGAAGTCCCTTGTGTCCAGGTACGTGCATTGTTCTAGCGTGGCCACATGCCAAGACGTCAGCATCCTTCTCAACGGTGGATATGTATCAACAAGAGACAGTAAAAAAGGTTTACACAGGGTCTTAATCCAAAAAGAATCCTTGGAGCGGGTCCCTGCTGCACGTTTGCGCCTGTGTCTCCGTTGTGCCGTATCCTGGACGGGTGTAGCACGATGATCGTCTGTAAAAGAGAGGAATTTAGGTGAAAAGAGTTATCGTGCAAAAAGATAGTTTTTTAAAGAAACCATGTATAATTCAAGGTGGGAAGAAATTGCCACTTGTCTGCGCGTGTTGAGCCCCTTGTATTGACAAATAGGGGTGTGACCGTTTATTCGGTATAAGTAGCGGCGTGTCAGGACCCCGACTCGATGTCACATCGATCTAGCCGGTAACACCTCATATCACTTTGCGGCCTCACGCACGGTATCCCCACGGGTGTCGCCTTACCTTTGCCCGGGACCGTTTGCGCCTTTTGGCTCACGTATATGATAGTGTCGCTAGCATCCATTTGATAAAGAGCCCGGGCTGACATGACTAGTCGTAAACCCAAAGTGGCACAGACTTACAGGGACAGGCATCCATGACCCAGCCTCGAACGTGTCGGTCATCAGCAAGTGGGTCCGGGCTGTAGCACTGGGCTAGCAGGACTCCGGTAAACCGGGCTGTAGCGGGCTAACAGGACTCCGGTACTCAAAGCGTGACATTCCCCGGAGGGACAGACACAGGAACGAAGAAGGACACATGCCGGCCAGCCTAAGTGTTCCGGAGCAGTAGCAAGCTACCATGGCTCAGTGAAACACTAGGAGACATTTCCCGGTAAGAGAGGCTACTAAAGATAAACAACTAGATGGTCAGATCCCACACATACCAGGCATTTCAATAACATACACACAATATGCTCGATATGTGCAATACAACATGGCATCACAAAATGACTCTACGACTCAAGTAATTTATTCAATAGGCTCCGAGGAGCGAGATATTACAATCATGGGTCTCATGACCCAACAATCAGAGCATACAAGTCAAAACACAAGCGGAAGCTATCATGTCTGAGTACAGACATCTATAAATGAAAAAGGCTGAGAAGCCTGACTATATATCAGATCCTGCCGAGGGCACAAGATCGTAGCTGAGGTAACAAGCTAAACGTCGAAGTCCACGCGAAACTACTAGTGAGACCGAAGTCTCTCTGCAAAACATAAAATAGGCAAACGTGAGTACAAATGTACCCAACAAGACTTACATCAGATCTATCTACATATGCATCATTATCAACAAGGGGGTGGAGGGGTTTGACTGCAGCAAGCCAGCTTTGACTCGGTGGCTATCCTAAACTACGACTGCAAGCGACTCTTTTGAGGTGGCGCACACGAGTCCACATATTCACCAACCAATACACCACTATGGATCCGCTCCCGTCTCCCTACGAGAACGCCATCTATAGCACTCACGCTTATCTTGCGTATTTTAGAGTATCCACTTTCACTTGTCTATGAACTGATATAAGCAACCCAGAGGTCCTTTTCCGTGGACACGGCTATTCGAATAGATTAGGTTAACCCTGCAGGGGTGTACTTCTTCACACACGCTCTCACCACTTACCGCCGTTTACACGACATGTACTCGGCAACCTTCAAGCGGAAGCCCAACGTGGGTGTCGGCCACGGCCTGCCTAAACACTCAAGTCTCTAGTCCAGGTTTATCGCCTATTCGGGTTCCATCCATGAGGAGATCCGGCCGGAGTTTCGCTCACAGCCCCAAACGATGTGTACAGGGTTCCGTGACACCAAACGGGTGCCCCGTTTACCCGGCCACGTGCCTACCGCATCACAGCCCACCCCTACGGTCAGCGCTGTCCACGGCCTCCAGCATACTACAAACACCAGAAACTACTTGCAACTCCTGGACAGAGGACAAGGGTGATTAAGAAGCCGAGAGGGTCCATTGGTTTCGGGCCCAATGCGTGGTAGTAGCTGAATCATGGATCACAAACACAGAACTCAGTTCCTGAGGACGGCTGCAATGAGACAACCCACCATGTACTCCTACATGGCCTCTCACCGCTACCTTTACCAAATCGTGTTCACACACTTAGCTCACACACAGTAGGACATGTTCACACACCTCTGATTCATCCCCGATGAATCAGACCTGACTCAACTCTAAGCAGTAGCAGGCATGACAAACAAGCATGAATGAGTAGGCACATCAGGGCTCAAACAATTCCTACTCATGCTAGTGGGTTTCATCTATTTACTGTGGAATGACAGGTCATGCAGAGGATAAAGGGGTTCAGCTACCGTAGCAAGTAACAGATGAATCGGTGTTGTCCTAATGCAGTAAAAGAGAGCAGGAGCGAGAGAGTAGGATTGTATCGGAATGAACAAGGGGGTTTTGCTTGCCTGGCACTTCTGAAGATAACATTGAGTCTTCATCAGTGTCAACGATCACATCATCGGCATCACGTCTATCGAGAGGGGACAAATACCGGCAACACAGAAGGGAACACAATCAATGCAATGCACAATATGATGCATGATCATGACATGGCAAAATGAATGTGTTTTGGGCTAATGCAACTAGCAACAGATTAAATGAAGTTGGTTTGAATACAAGATTCAAATTCAAACTCCATATGTGATTATTCAAATGCCATTTAATTGATTTGTGCTAAACAGCACCTATAAGTTGTTCTAACATGCATGAAAATGGTACAGATGGATTCCTTGAATTTTTCTGATAATTTTTCATATATAAATTATTTAATTTGGAGTTACGGTTAATTTTCTATGAATTTTAGAAGTTTTAGGCATTTCTGAAATTAATAAATCATTTTAGATTTATTTAAATTCCAGAAAGGAATTATTGCGTCAGCACTAGGTCATGCTGACCTCAGCATAGTCAACAGGGGCTGGTCCGGGTCAAACCTGACCAGTGGGGCCCACTGGTCAGTGACACACCGCTGGCATGAGTCACTAACGTGTGGGGCCAGTCAAAAGCCACGTCAGCAAGTCAAACTGACATCGAGGGCCACATGTCAGTGAGATAGAGAGCTAACAGGGGGTTATTTAACTTAACCCGTGTTTTTAACAGCAGCGGTCCCACATGTCATGCACAAGGGTTTAATTAGCTGAGTGATTAGCACCTAACCTAATGCTCCACGTCAGCTAGTGACGCCGGCGACCACGGCGACGGCGAGACCTCGCCGGAGTTGCTCGGGACGGTGCTACAGGCTGCGGTTGGGCACCCTGAGGGCACCAGGAGGGAGCCCGTGCTCCTGCGCATCCAGCGGAGGCAGCGGAAGGTCGCGGGGCGGCCGGGGCTGACGGCGGCGAGCTCGGCAGCGGCGGCCGGAGCGAGGGTTCGGGGCGCTAGAGGGCTGGCTGAGGGGCTATGCGGACTCCTGGGGCAGCTAGGAGCACGCTAGGCTCGTCGGACTGGCCGCAACAGCACGTCAGTGCCACGCCCGGCGTCCATGGCGGACGGCGGCGCTCGGTACGGTGGCTAGCATGGCTACTGCACGGGAAAACCAACGGGGAGAGAGGGGAAACGTAGGAGAGCTCACGGAGGGGCTAGCGGAGGAGACGACGAAGTCGGGGAAGCTCTGGACGCGCCGAATCGGTGGAGTCGATCTCCGGGCACCGGAGGTGAAGACGATGATGCTCCGGTCGATTTCGGCCTCCTCTGATCGCGTGCGTCGGTGGGTAGCCCCACGGGGTCAGGGCGGAGTTCGGGTACGCAGAGAGGGGGCGAGGGAGTGGCTGAGGTTGCGGTGGTTGCGAGCGGCGGCGGCGGAGGCGTTCGGGTGTGCGAGAGGGAGAGGCGAAGGAGAGACGAAGGGGACGAGTGAGGGGGTCCAGGGGTTCGAGGCGGCGCCGAGGAGAAGGCCCGAGGCGTCGCGGTGGCGAGGGACGCAGGCAGGCAGGGAGGTGGCGTGTCGCCACGGCGCGCGCGTGCGCTGTCTCCCTCCTCTGCCTACTGGCAGAGGTAGAGGACGACTGGCACCAGGCCAGTGGGCTGGGCTGTCCACTGGGCCAGCCAGGTAAGGCCCAGGTAAGACTCTGTTCTATTTTTTTTTTATTTCTGTTCTGTTTTGTTTTCTTTTAATTCTTTTGCCACTGTTTTTCAAATTTAAACAAATTCAAAACAGTGCCAAATATCCTCTGAATAATTTATGTTGCTAGATGGACTTTTCCAAAAACTCATAAAATATTTTAGAGGTATTTGAAATTATATTCTAATTATATGAATATAATTCAAATTCAAATAGCTAATGATTTAAATTCAAAGTCCCAAAAATAAATCCTTAAAAATGTTCAATATTTTGGTTGGGACCAGAACCCTTACCAAAAATTATCAAACATTTGAGAAGAGCCTTTTGGAGCAATGAATGAGATTTCTAGGGTTTTTGCCCCTCTTTTATTTAGGGTTTTGAGGCTTCCAATATTCCTCAATTCAAGTTTCAAAAATATAGACATGATGCACACATGAAGCTAGCCTAGAGCAATGCCAGAAGCTAGGGATGTGACACGGCGCCGGACTCGATTAGTTGTGCCTGAGGTCTTGACGACCTATTGGATGCTTTCGCTGGTCCAGGCGCCTTTAGTGTGCGGCTGCCAAGGCAGCATCACTCTCTTCGGCGCGCAGAGATCGCTTGATATTTCTGTGCACTGTAATGATGCCACGTGGATGGGGCATCTTGAGTGTGAGGGAGGCGTAGTGTGGTATTGCATTAAAGCGAGCGAAAGCTTCTCGTCCGAGCAGTGCTTGATAGCCGCATTGAAACGGAGCAATGTGGAAAGTTAAATGCTCGTGACGGAAGTTATCGGGGGAGCCGAATATAACTTGTAGTAGGAGGGAGCCCGTACAACGAGCCCCTGGGCCTGGCGTTACTCCTTTAAAGGTAGTATTGCTATGGAGAATTTGTGTTGGGTCTAACCCCATCCCGTGGATTGTATCCTGATATATTAGGTTTAGGCTACTGCCGCCGTCCATCAAGACTCGTGTGAAGTGATATCCGCCAATTACTGGGTCTAATACCAGGGCGGCCCATCCTGCGTGTCGGATACTTGCTGAGTAATCGCGATGGTCGAAAGTGATCGGTTGAGACGACCAGTGGCAGGACTTCGCGGTGACAGGCACTTGGGTATATTTTCCTGGGGGTGCCGCGTTGTTTTTTCCCTTGATCACGTGTAACACGTTTACTGTTTTGACTTCTGGTGGAAATTTCTTTTATTCCCCCGTGTCTTGCTTGGGGGGCTCGTCCTCGTCTTCACTTGGTGTATCCTCCCCCTTGTGTACGGCGTTGAGCTTGCCGGACTGCTTGAAGACCCAACATTCTCTGTGGGTATGATTAGCAGGTTTACCAGGGGTACTATGGATCTGATATACTTGGTCCAGAATTTTGTTGAGGCTGGACAGTTCATCCCTGGTGCCTTTAGGGGGCGGCTTTTGACCTGGCCGAGAGCTTTTGAATCCGGCATTTATTGTCGTGCCCTTCGTGATGTCTTCTTTATTCCGGCGTTTGTTATTGCTGTTGCGCCGTGATTTCCCGTTTCCATCTCTAACTTCAGATGTACTGGGATCGCTGGTGCTGCATCTGGCTAGCCAGCTGTCCTCACCCGTGCAAAAGCGGGTCATGAGGTTTGTTAATGCGGCCATCGTTCTCGGCTTATTTTGGCCGAGGTGTCTGGCGAGCCATTCGTCACGGACGCTATGCTTGAAAGCTGCCAAGGCTTCGGCGTCCGGATAGTCGACAATCTGGTTCTTTTTAGTAAGAAACCTGTTCCAAAGCTTTCGGGCTGACCCTCCGGGCTGTTGAGTTATATGACTCAAATCGTCCGCATCCGGAGGTCGGCATAAGTCCCTTGAAAATTTGCCCGAAAGGCGTCTTCGAGCTCTTCCCAACTTCTAATGGAGCTTTCGGGGAGGCCTTTGAGCCATTGACGAGCTGGCCCTTTGAGCTTGATGGGTAAGTACTTGATGGCGTGGAGATCATCTCCTCGATCCATATGGACGTGAAGGATGTAGTCCTCAATCCAGACCCTAGGGTCTATTGTTCCGTCGTATGCCTCTACGTTTACGGGCTTGAATCCCTCTGGAAATTCATGGTCCAGCACCTCATCGATGAAACATAGGGGGTGTGCGGCACCCCTGTAGCTGGGTGTACCGCGTTGTTCGGATGTTTGTTGTGTTGCATTGTATGCTGGGGCGCGCTTGCATGGTCCATAGATGGATCTTGTTGCGCCGTCCTTTAGGTGTGAGCCCTCGCATGGGTCGCGTATTGTATTGTGAGCGGCGTTGTATGCCGCTCTGTGTTGGTAGAGGGGTCGTCTATCCGACCAGGTGGCTGCTTTGATATTTGGTTGTGGGGGGACTGAGGCCTCCTCATCGAATCCGGGTAGCAGCTTCCGCTTTGGGTAGCTCTTGGAGGGGCGATTGTCGCTGTACCTTGCTGCAGTGTTGAGTATTTTACTCCATCTGATTTGGAGTGTGTCTTGCGCGGCCTTGAGCCTTTGCTTCTGCTTTTTTAAGACTCCTCACGGTGGCGACAAGCCTTTTACGGGCATTCTGCTGCTCCGGGTGCCTGTCCGGCGTTATGTCGTCCGGACCATTATCCTTGATAGAATTTGTTTGTTCGTTTTGATTATCCGGATTGCCGTTGTCCGACAGCGGTTCGCCCTGCTCCAGCGCTGGGTCTGTGTGATCACTATTTCTGTCGAGGCGGGATTTGGGGTGGCGCTTGCGTCGCCGCTTTGACTGCCTTTCGAGGGAACAAGCCTTCGGTGCGTCCTTCCGCTCCTCGTCGTCATCTTTTGGTGCGTCCACCATGTATACGTCATATGACGAGGTGGCGTTCCAGGGCCCGATAGGCGCTGGTTCTTTATCGTCTCCTTCATCGGTGTCCATACCGTCGATGTCTTCGGAGTCGAAGTCGAGCATGTCGGTTAAATCGTTGACATTGGCTACAAAGTGGGTGGTGGGTGGGTTTTTGAATTTCTTCATCGTCTGTATCCCAACCTTGCTGACCGTAGTTTGGCCAAGGCTCTCCTGATAAAGAGAGAGACTTTAGTGTCTTCAGAATATCGCCGAAAGGCGAGTGCCGAAGGATGTCCGCGGCAGTAAACTCCATGATCGGCGCCCAATCGGATTCGATCGGCAGGGGCGCGGAGGGTTCGGAGTCCGAAGAGGAGTCCGACTCCTTGGAGTCACGAGTCTCGCAGAGTGCGGGGCGGGTGTTCGGCTCGATCGTCGTTGGGATCGCAGCCCCCAAGGCGGCATCCCACCACCCATCCTCGATCGGCGCGGTCGGCTCCGAATTAAGGGTCGAAGCCGATGCGGGTGCGGCCTCCAGGGCACTGTTCAGCGGCAGAGCTAGATCATGCTTGTCGTGACAGTGCGGCGCGCTCGGCAATGGCTCGAATCTGTCGAAGATCAAGTCCCCGCGGATGTCAGCCGTGTAGTTTAAGCTTCCAAATCTGACCTGACAGCCAGGGGCATAGATTTCGATCTGCTCTAGATGGCCAAGTGAATTGGCCCGCAGTGCGAAGCCGCCGAAGACGAAGATTTGTCCGGGGAGGAAGGTCTCACCCTGGACTGCATCGCTGTTGATGATCGTAGGAGCCATCAAGCCTGACGGCGACGACACAGAGGAACTCTCAATGAAAGCACCAATGTCGGTGTCAAAACCGGCAGATCTCGGGTAGGGGGTCCCGAACTGTGCGTCTAGGCCGGATGGTAACAGGAGGCAAGGGACACGAAGTTTTACCCAGGTTCGGGCCCTCTCAATGGAGGTAAAACCCTACGTCCTGCTTGATTAATATTGATGATATGGGTAGTACAAGAGTAGATCTACCACGAGATCAGAGAGGCTAAACCCTAGAAGCTAGCCTATGGTATGATTGTTGCTGTGTATGTTGTCCTACGGACTAAAACCCTCCGGTTTATATAGACACCGGAGAGGGTTAGGGTTACACAAAGTCAGTTACAATGGTAGGAGATCTGCATATCCGTATCGCCAAGCTTGCCTTCCACGCCAAGGAAAGTCCCTTCCGGACACGGGACGAAGTCTTCAATCTTGTATCTTCATAGTCCAGCCCGGCCGAAGGTATAGTCCGGCCATCCGGACACCCCCTAATCCAGGACTCCCTCAATCTTCATAGAATATGTGGGAGCCAATACGAGAATCCAGGTTCTGCTATTGGTTATTGATCGGAGACGTGCCTCGGTCATGTCTACATAGTTCTCGAACCCGTAGGGTCTGCACGCTTAAAGTTCGATGACGGTTATATTATGAGTTTATGTGATTTGATGTACCGAAGGTAGTTTAGAGTCCTGGATGAGATCGGGGACATGACGAGGAGTCTCGAAATGGTCGAGACATAAAAATCAATATATTGGACGACTATATTCGGACATCGGAAAGGTTTCGAGTGATTCGGGTATTTTCGGAGTACCGGGAAGTTACGGGAATTCACCGGGAGAAGTATTGGGCCTTATCGGGCCATACGGGAATAGAGGAGAGAGGCCAAAAGGAAGGAGGCGCGCACCCCCCCCCCTTGGTACAAATTGGACAAGGGGTGCAACCCCCTTTTCCTTCTCTCCTACTCCGGAAAAGGAAAGGGGAATCCTACTAGGACTTGGGAGTCCTAGTAGGACTCCCCACACTTGGCGCGCCCCCTCTAGGGCCGGCCTCTCCCTCCCTCCTTTATATACGGGGGTAGGGGGGCACCTCTAGACAACAATTGATCTCTTGGATCTCTTAGTCGTGTGCGGTGCCCCCCTCCACCATAGTCCACCTAGATAATATCGTAGCGGTGCTTAGGCGAAGCCCTGCATCGGTAGAACATCATCATCGTGACCACGCCGTCATGCTGACGAACTCCCCCTCAAAGCTCGGCTGGATCGGAGTTCGAGGGACGTCATCAAGCTGAACATGTGCTGAACTCGGAGGTGCCGTACGTTCGGTACTTGATCGGTCGGATCGTGAGGACATACGACTACACCAACCATGTTGTGCAAACGCTTCCGCTTTTGGTCTACGAGGATACGTGGACCACACTCTCCCCTCTCGTTGCTATGCATCACCATGATCCTGTGTGTGCGTAGGATTTTTTTTGAAATTACTACATTCCCCAACACCTCCAACTAACAACAGTCCCGAGGGAGTTTTGTTTGTATTTATTTTGATTTGATTTGCATAAAGCATGGGACTGGGCATCCCGGTGACAAGCCATTTTCTCGTGAGTGAGGAGCGGTGTCCACTCCTCTTGAGAATAACCCACCTAACATGGAAGATACAGACAGCCCTAGTTGATACATGAGCTATTCGGGCATACAAAACAGAATGTTTATTTGAAGGTTTAGAGTTTGGCACATACAAATTTACTTGGAACGGCAGGTAGATACCGCATATAGGAAGGTATAGTGGACTCATATGGAATAACTTTGGGGTTTATGGGATTGGATGCACAAGCAGTATTCCCACTTAGTACAGGTGAGGGCTAGAAAAAGACTGCGAAGCGACCAGCTAGAGAGCGACAACAGTCATGAACATGCATTAAAATTAATCAACACCGAATGCAAGCATGAGTAGGATATAATGCACCATGAACATAAATATCGTAGAGGCTATGTTGATTTTGTTTCAACTACATGTGTGAACATGTGCCAAGTCAAGCCACTCGAATCGTTCAAAAGAGGATACCACCCTATCATACCACATCACAACCATTTTAATAGCATGTTGGCACGCAAGGTAAACCATTATAAGCTCCTAGCTAATTAAGCATGGCATAAGCAACTATAATCTCTAATTGTCATTGCAAACATGTTCATTCATAATAGGCTGAATCAGGAACGATGAACTAATCATATTTACAAAAACAAGAGAGGCCGAGTTCATACCAGCTTCTCTCATCTCAATCAGTCCATCATATATCGTCATAATTGCCTTTCACTTGCACGGCCGAATGATGTGAATAATAATAACAATGCACATGCATTGGACTAAGCTGGAATCTGCAAGCATTCAATTCAAGAGAGAAGACAAGGTAATATGGGCTCTTTTGTCAGATCAACAATAATGCATATAAGAGCCACTTTAAAATTTTAATTATGGTCTTCTCCTATCGAGCCCCAAAGAAAGGAAAAGAAATAAAACTATTTACATGGGAAAGCTCCCAACAAGCAAAAGAAGAACAGGGAATCTTTTTGGGTTTTCTTTTTAATTACTACTACAAGCATGGAAATTAAAACTAGCTAAAAGCGACAACTATTTTTTTTGGTTTTTCTTAAGGTTTATCAAACACACAAGAAGAAAACATAAAAAGGAAATAAACTAGTATGGATGATACAATGAAAAAGTATGAGCACCGTGCTACCTCTTGAGCACTGCGTTGGATTTCCCCGAAGAGGAAGGGATGATGCAGCAAAGTAGCGTAAGTATTTCCCTCAGTTTTTGAGAACCAAGGTATCAATCCAGTAGGAGGCTACGCTCGAGTCCTTCGTACCTACACAAAAACAATAGCTCAACGCAACCAACGCGCTTAGGGGTTGTCAATCCCTTCACGGTCACTTACGAAAGTGAGATCTGATAGAGATGATAAATAATATTTTTGGTATTTTTGGTATAGAGATGCAAAGTAAAAAGTAAAAGCAAAGCAATAATAAAGTGAAGGAGATTGATATGATGAGAAGAGACCCAGGGGCCATAGGTTTCACTAGTGGCTTCTCTCAAGAGCATAAGTATTCTACGGTGGGTGAACAAATTACTGCCAAGCAATTGACATAATTGAGCATAGTTATGAGAATATCTAGGTATGATCATGTATATAGGCATCACGTCCGAGACAAGTACACCGAAACGATTCTGCATCTACTACTATTACTCCACTCATCGACCGCTATCCAGCATGCATCTAGAGTATTAAGTTAAAAACAGAGTAACGCCTTAAGCAAGATGACATGATGTAGAGGGATAGTTTCATGCAATATGACAAAACCCCATCTTTTTATCCTCGATGGCAATGATACAATACGTGCCTTGCTGCCCCTTCTGTCACTGGGAAAGGACACCGCAAGATCGAACCCAAAGCTAAGCACTTCTCCCATGGCAAGAAAAACCAATCTAGTAGGCCAGACCAAACTGATAATTCGAAGAGACTTGCAAAGATAACCAATCATACATAAAAGAATTCAGAGAAGATTCAAATATTATTCATAGATAGACTGGATCATAAACCCACAATTCATCAGTCTCAACAAACACAACGCAAAAAGAAGATTACATCGAATAGATCTCCACGAGAGAGGGGGAGAACATTGTATTGAGATCCAAAAAGAGAGAAGAAGCCATCTAGCTACTAGCTATGGACCCGTAGGTCTCAAGTAAACTACTCACACTTCATCGGAGGGGCTTGGATGATGATGTAGAAGCCCTCCGTGATTGATACCCCCTCTGGCGGAGCTCCAGAACAGGCCCCAAGATGGGATCTCGTGGATACAGAAAGTTGCGGCGGTGGAATTAGGTTTTTGGCTCCGTCCCCGATCGTTTGGGGGTACGTGGATATATATAGGAGGAAGAAGTACGTAGGTGGAGCTTCGAGGGGCCCACGAGGCAGGGGGTGTGCCCTGGGGGGGCGCCCTCCACCCTCGTGACCACCTCGTGGCTTTCTTGACGGAGGGTCCAAGTCTCCTGGATCTTATCTGATGAGAAAATCATGTTTCCGAAGGTTTCATTCCGTTTGGACTCCGTTTGATATTCCTTTTCTTCGAAACCCTAAAACAGGCAAAAACATCAATTCTGGGCTGGGCCTCCGGTTAATTGGTTAGTCCCAAAAATAATACAAACGTGGAAAATAAAGCCCAATAATGTATAAAACAGTAGATAATATAGCATGGAGCAATCAAAAATTATAGATACGTTGGAGACGTATCAAGCATCCCCAAGCTTAATTTCTGCTCGTCCTCGAGTGGGTAAATGATAAAAAGAGAATTTTTGATGCGGAGTGCTACTTGGCATAATTTTAATGTAATTCTTCTTAATTGTGGTATGAATATTCAGATCCGAAAGATTCAAGACAAAAGTTCATATTGACATGAAAATGATAATACTTCAAGCATACTAACTAAGCAATTATGTCTTCTCAAAATAACATGGCCAAAGAAAGTTCATCCCTACAAAATCATATAGTTTAGTCATGTTTCATTTTCGTCACACAAGAATGCTCTCATCATGCACAACCCCGATGATAAGCCAAGCAATTGTTTCATACTTTAGTAATCTCAAACCTATAAACTTTCACACAATATATGAGCGCGAGCCATGGACATAGCACTATGGGTGGAATAGAATATAATGAGGGGGTTGTGTGGAGAAGAAAAAATAGGACAAAGTCTCACATCAACGAGGCTAATCAATGGGCTATGGAGATGCCCATTGATTGATGTTAATGCAAGGAGTAGGGATTGCCATGCAACGGATGCACTAGAGCTATAAATGTATGAAAGCTCAACAAAAGAAAATAGTGGGTGTGCATCCAACTTGCTTGCTCACGAAGACCTAGGGCACTTCAGGAGGCCCATTGTTGGAATATACAAGCCAAGTTTTATAATGAAAAATTCCCACTAGTATATGAAAGTGATAACATGAAAGACTCTCTACTATGAAGATCATGGTGCTACTTTGAAGCACAAGTGTGGTAAAAGGATAGTAACATTGTCCCTTCTCTCTTTTTCTCTCATTTTTTGGGCCTTCTCTTTTTTATGGCCTTTCTTTTTTTTGGGCCTTCTTTTTTTATGGCCTTTCTCTTTTTTTATATACCTCACTTGGGACAATGCTCTAATAATGATGATCATCACACTTCTATTTATTTACAACTCGATACTAGAACAAAGATGACTCTATATGAATGCCTCCGGCGGTGTACCGGGATATGCAATGAACCAAGAGTGCCATGTATGAAAGAATTATGAACGGTGGCTTTGCCACAAATACTCTGTCAACTACATGATCATGCTAAGCGATATGACAATGATGAATGTATCATGATGAACGGAATGATGGAAAGTTGCATGGCAATATATCTCGGAATGGCTATGGAAATGCCATAATAGGTATATATGGTGGCTGTTTTGAGGAAGATATAAGGAGGTTTATGTGTGAAAGAGCGTATCATATCACAGGGTTTGGATGCACCGGCGAAGTTTGCGCCAACTCTCAATGTGAGAAAGGGCAATGCACGGTACCGAAGAGGCTAGCAAGGATGGAAGGGTGTGAGTGCGTATAATCCATGGACTCAACATTAGTCATAAAGAACTCACATACTTATTGCAAAAATCTACAAGTCATCAAAAACCTCGGCACTACGTGCATGCTCCTAGGGGGATAGATTGGTAGGAAAAGACCATCGCTCGTCCCCGACCGCCACTCATAAGGAAGACAATCAAATAACACCTCATGTTTCAAATTTGTTGCATAACGTTTACCATACGTGCATGCTACATGACTTGCAAACTTCAACACAAGTATTTCTCAATTTCACAACTACTCAACTAGCATGACTTTGATATTATTACCTCCATATCTCAAAACAATCATCAAGCATCAAACTTTTCTTAGTATTCAACATACTCATACGGAAGTTTTATTATTAATCTTGCATACCAAGCATATTAGGATTTTAAGCAAATTACCATGCTATTAAGACTCTCAAAATAATCTAAGTGAAGCATGAGAGATCAATAGTTTCTATAAAACAAATCCACCACCGTGCTCTAAAAGATATAAGTGAAGCACTAGAGCAAAACTATAAAGCTCAAAAGATAAAAGTGAAGCACATAGAGTATTCTATCAAATTCCAAATCATGTATGGCTCTCTAAAAAGGTGTGTACAACAAGGATGATTGTGGTAGACTAACAAGCAAAGACTCAAATCATAAAAGACGCTCCAAGCAAAACACATATCATGTGGTGAATAAAAATATAGCTCCAAGTAAAGTTACCGATAGAAGTAGACGAAAGAGGGGATGCCTTCCGGGGCATCCCCAAGCTTTGGCTTTTAGGTGTCCTTAGAGTATCTTGGGGGTGCCATGGGCATCCCCATGCTTAGGCTCTTGCCACTTCTTGTTCCATAATCCATAAAATCTTTACCCAAAACTTGAAAACTTCACAACACAAAACTCAAAGTAGAAAATCTCGTGAGCTCCGTTAGCGAAAGAAAACAAAAGACCACTTCAAGGTACTGTAATTTTTATTTATATTGGTGTTAAACCTACTGTATTCCAACTTCTCTTTGGATTATAAACTATTTTACTAGCCATAGATTCATCAAAATAAGCAACCAACACACGAAAAACACAATGTGTCAAAAACAGAACATTATGTAGTAATCTGTAGCTAGCGCAAGATCTGGAACCCCAAAAATTCTAAAATAAATTGCTGGACGTGAGGAATTTATCTATTAATCATCTTAAAAATTAATTAACTAAATAGCACTTTCCAAATAAAAAAGCAGTTCTCATGAGCGCTAAAGTTTCTGTTTTTTACAGCAAGTTCAACAAGACTTTCCCCAAGTCTTCCCAACGGTTCTACTTGGCACAAACACTAATTAAACACAAAAAACACAACCAAAACAAAGGCTAAATAATTTTTTTATTAAATAACAGCAAGGAATAATATTGGGTTGTCTCCCAACAAGCGCTTTTCTTTAAAGCCTTATAGCTAGGCACTGATAATTTTAATGATGCTCACATGAAAGACAAGAATTGAAGCACAAAAGGAGCATCATAAAGCATGTGACAAACACATCTAAGTCTAACATACTTCCTATACATAGGCATCTTATAGGCAAACAAATTATCAAGGCAAGAAAAAACTAGCATATGCAAGGAAGCGGAAAGAAACAATAGCAATCTCAACATAACGAGAGGTAATTTAATAACATGAAAATTTCTACCACCATATTTTCCTCTCTCATAATAATTACATGTAGGATCATAAGCGAGTTCAACAATATAGCTATCACATAAAATATTCTCAACATGATCCACATGCATGCAAAGTTGACACTCTTCCAAAATAGTGGGATCAATATTAACTAAAGTCTGACCTTTCCAAACCCACTTTTAATATTATTGCAAACATTATAATCAATCTCATATTCATCATGGGGTTTAAATAAATTTTCAAGATCAAAAGAAGAATCACCCCAATCATGATCATTGCAACAAGTAGAGGACATAGCAAAACTAGCATCCCCAAGCTTAGGGTTTTGCATAATATTAGCACAATTGACATTAATAGATTTTATAATAGAATCATTGCAATCATGCTTTTTATTCAAAGATCTATCGTGAATTACTTCATAAAATACTTCATCGCAATTTTCAGATTCACGAATTTCAAGCAAAATTTCATAAAGATAATCTAGTGCACAAAACTCACTAGCAATTGGTTCATCATAATTGGATCTCTTAAAAAGATTAGCAAGCGGATGAGGATCCATAGATCTTAGGTTCTCTATTTAGTAATAAATAAACAACTATTCCAACCATACTAACAAACAAGAAACGGGCAAAAAGAGGCAAATAGAGAGGGAGAGGGAGGATAGAGAGAGAGGGCGAATAAAATGGCAAGGGTGAAGTGGGGGAGAGGAAAACGAGAGGCAAATAGAAAATAATGTCTTGCGGGAGATAGGGATTGTGATGGGTACTTGGTATGTTGACTTTTGTGCAGACTCCCCAGCAACGGTGCCAGAAATTCTTCTTGCTACCTCTTGAGCACTGCGTTGGATTTCCCCGAAGAGGAAGGGATGATGCAGCAAAGTAGCGTAAGTATTTCCCTCAGTTTTTGAGAACCAAGGTATCAATCCAGTAGGAGGCTACGCTCGAGTCCCTCGTACCTACACAAAAACAATAGCTCAATGCAACCAACGCGCTTAGGGGTTGTCAATCCCTTCATGGTCACTTACGAAAGTGAGATCTGATAGAGATGATAAATAATATTTTTGGTATTTTTGGTATAGAGATGCAAAGTAAAAAGTAAAAGCTAGGTATGATCATGTAGATTGATATGATGAGATTGATATGATGAGAAAGAGACCCGGGGGCCATAGGTTTCACTAGTGGCTTCTCTCAAGAGCATAAGTATTCTACGATGGGTGAACAAATTACTGTTGAGCAATTGAAGAATTGAGCATAATTATGAGAATATCTAGGTATGATCATGTATATAGGCATCACGTCCGAGACAAGTAGACCGAAACGATTCTGCATCTACTACTATTACTCCACTCATCGACCACTATCCAGCATGCATCTAGACTATTAAGTTAAAGACAGAGTAACGCCTTAAGCAAGATGACATGATGTAGAGGGATAGTTTCATGCAATATGACAAAAACCCCATCTTGTTATCCTCGATGGCAACGATACAATATGTGCCTTGCTGCCCCTTCTGTCACTGGGAAAGGACACTGCAAGATCGAACCCAAAGCTAAGCACTTCTCCCATGGCAAGAAAAACCAATCTAGTAGGCCAAACCAAACTGATAATTCGAAGAGACTTGCAAAGATAACCAATCATACATAAAAGGATTCAGAGAAGATTCAAATATTATTCATAGATAGACTGGATCATAAACCCACAATTCATCGGTCCCAACAAACACAACGCAAAAATAAGATTACATTGAATAGATCTCCATGAGAGAGGGGGATAACATTGTATTGAGATCCAAAAAGAGAGAAGAAGCCATCTAGCTACTAGCTATGGACCTGTAGGTCTGAAGTAAACTACTCACACTTCATCGGAGGGGCTTGGATGATGATGTAGAAGCCCTCCGTGATTGATGCCCCCTCCGGTGGAGCTCCAAAATAGGCCCAAAGATGGGATCTCGTGGATACAAAAAGTTGCGGCAGTGGAATTAGGTTTTTGGCCCCGTCCCCGATCGTTTGGGGGTACGTGGATATGTA
Organism: Triticum dicoccoides; assembly: GCF_002162155.2. Classification (NCBI taxonomy): domain Eukaryota; kingdom Viridiplantae; phylum Streptophyta; class Magnoliopsida; order Poales; family Poaceae; genus Triticum; species Triticum dicoccoides. Next base: position 566,670,655 of record NC_041392.1, on the reverse strand, counting down.
TAGGAGGAAGAAGTACGTCGGTGGAGCTTCGAGGGGCCCACGAGGCAGGGGGGGTGCCCTCCACCCTCGTGACCACCACGTGGCTTTCTTGACGGAGGGTCCAAGTCTCCTGGATCTTATCTGATGAGAAAATCACGTTTCCGAAGGTTTCATGCCGTTTGGACTCCGTTTGATATTCCTTTTCTTCGAAACCCTAAAACAGGCAAAAAACATCAATTCTGGGCTGGGCCTCCGGTTAATAGGTTAGTCCCAAAAATAATATAAAAGTGGAAAATAAAGCCCAGTAATGTCTAAAACAGTAGATAATATAGCATGGAGAAATCAAAAATTATAGATACGTTGGAGACGTATCACACCGACAACTAGCAATGAGTGTGTGAACATGAATGTAATGTCGGTGGGAAATATGTACTCCCCCAAGCTTAGGCTTTTGGCCTAAGTTGGTCTATGGACACGGCTGGCCTGACGGATATCCAAAGTAATAGTTGGGGTCGTGATACGTCTCCAACGTATCTACTTTTCCAAAAACTTTTGCCCTTGTTTTGGACTCTAACTTGCATGATTTGAATGGATCTAACCCGGACTGACGCTGTTTTCAGCAGAATTACCATGGTGTTATTTATTTGCAGGAGAAAACGTTTTCGGAATGACCTGAAACTTCACGGAGCAACTTTTCAGAAAATATGAAAAATACCTGCAAAAGATGAAGGCCAGGGGGCCCACCACCTGCCCACGAGGGTGGGGGGCGCGCCCCCTACCTCGTGGGCCCCCTGGAGCTCCTCCGACCTCAACTCCAACTCTATATATTTGCTTTCGGGGAGAGAAAAATCAGAGAGGAGGATTCATCATGTTTTACAATACGGAGCCGCCGCCAAGCCCTAAAACCTCTCGGGAGGGATGATCTGGAGTCCGTTCGGGGCTCCGGAGAGGGGAATCCGTCGCCATTGTCATCTTCAACCATCCTCCATCACCAATTTCATGATGCTCACCGCCATGCATGAGTAATTCCATCATAGGCTTGCTGTATGGTGATGGGTTGGATGGGATCTATCATGTAATCGAGTTAGATTTGTTAGGGTTTGATCCCTAGTGTCCACTATGTTCTGGGATTGATGTTGCTATGACTTTTCTCTGCTTAATGCTTGTCACTAGGGCCCGAGTGCCATGATTTCAGATCTGAACCTATTATGTTTTCATCAATATATGAGTGTTCTTGATCCTATCTTGCAAGTCTATAGTCACCTATTATGTGTTATGATCCGTTAACCCCGAAGTGACAATAATTGGGATACTTACTGGTGATGACCGTAGTTTGAGGAGTTCATGTATTCACTATGTGTTAATGCTTTGTTCCGGTTCTCTATTAAAAGGAGGCCTTAATATCCCTTAGTTTCCGTAAGGACCCCGCTGCCACGGGAGGGTAGGACAAAAGATGTCATGCAAGTTCTTTTCCATAAGCACGTATGACTATATTCGGAATACATGCCTACATTACATTGACGAACTGGAGCTAGTTCTGTGTCACCCTAGGTTATGACTGTTACATGATGAACCGCATTCGGCATAATTCTCCATCACCGATCCATTGCCTACGAGCTTTCCATATATTGTTCTTCGCTTATTTACTTTCCCGTTGCTATTGCTATCATCACTACAGAATACCAAAAACATTGCTTTTACTACTGTTACCTTTTGCTACCGTTACCACTACTATCATATTACTTTGCGACTAAATACTTTGCTGCAGATATTAAGGCCCTGTTTGGTTCGGTTCTGGATTTCTAAAAGTAGGTGTGAAAAATCTAGTGTGGAAAATCTGATGTGAAAAAGATGTAGGTCATTTGGCAAACCAGCTGATACAACTTTTTTAGATTTTGACCCACGGCGAAATCAGATTTTGGAAAGCATGTCCTGGGCTGCTTCCGTTTTTGGTTCAGATTTTGGCAGCGGGTTTCTGGAATCGGATTCTGCTGGGTTCGCCCTTTGGTTCAGATTCTGCTGCGCGGCAGCGGAATCCATCGATAAAAACTGAACCAAACAGGGCCTAAGTTTCCAGGTGTGGTTGAATTGACAACTCAGCTGCTAATACTTGAGAGTATTCTTTGGCTCCCCTTGTGTCGAATCAATAAATTTGGATTGAATACTTTACCCTCGAAAACTGTTGCGATCCCCTATAATTGCGGGTTATCAGGTCGTACTGCGATGAAGCCTCAGATTGCCACTGGTTGGCAATCACCTTCGGGTCCCACTGATAATCAGACTATCGTGGAGGATCAATTTGTGATTCCGGCTCTGGCTATGTAGCTGTTGTAGGGTTCCGGTAGGCATGAATGGCCTCCAACGGAACAATGTACTTGACTGCAGATAAATCAAACAAGGAAGGAGCAGGCAGGGTAATAGTCTCAGGATGATGTTTATCAAAGAACAATTTGTATTTAAGCTCATTTTCCCTATTCTTAACAATAAAATCATGTGCTACCATACTCTTATAATCTAAATAAACAGGAGGCAGCAATTTTTCTTCCTTCTCATAATGCCTAATAGGTATGTTAAAATGTGCAGCTAGGCGCGAGGCGAAGATGCCTCCAAAGACAGGGCCCTTAGTACGGTTAAGATTTAACCACTTTGCAATAATAGCACCCATGTTAAATGTATCATCACGAAATAAGGCATGGCACAAAATAACAATATCAGGGGTACTCAGGTTTCCGCAGTTTCCGTGCCCAGTTAAGCATCTACTAGCAAATATAGCAAAGTAACATAGAACAGGAAAGTGTATGCTAGTAGTTCGTGCGTCGGAAACCTTCCTCGTTTCCCCTACAGTAATGGTATCAATAAACCCATCCACATCGTCACGATGTGGTTCCTCTATGATGCCCTCGAAAGGGATCAAACAAACCCGACAAAAATCACAAAGTGACATCTCCTTATGCTCATCATATAAATAAAACTCTGTCGTAGGTGGTGAGCTCCTAGCATGGAAATAAAAGTTTTGCACAAAGATATTGGTGAGTAAGAGATATTGTTCGCGTTGGTCGTGGAGGAAGGCGGTGAGGCATGCATTCTCAGCCAATTCATAGAAATCATCATAAATCTCGGCTGCTCTCAAGAAATCATCACAAGGCCATTCACACGGCTGGACCTCCGCGATGTGAGGGAGATTATACTTGGGTCTCTTATCCTCCTCACTTTGCTTATCCTTCGAGCTTCGGCTCGATGAGCCCCTCAAAAATCTCTTCATCATTTTCTGAAAAATTCTGAAATTTTTAGTAACATCAAAAATAAAAGTGAACCAAACTCAACAAAATTGATAGCAACTACTCCTACAAGTGCCTAGAGCCTATATCATGCATTAAAACTACTTGGAACCATATAAATTTGACATGCAAGCTCAAGAACATGGTCACATAGGCAGCACAAATTTGCAATGAATAAAGCACTAGAACAAAAACTAATTGGACCAATGGAGGAGTCACATACCAAGGAACAATCCCCCAAAGCAGTTTTGTGAGAGGTGCTTTGAGCAAGGAGATCGAAAATCGCAGCAAAATGAGCTTGGACTCGGGTTTGAGCTGGTTAGTGGTGTTTGAGGGAGGAAGAAGAAGTGTGTGGGTGCAGGAATAAGTGGAGGGGAGCCACCGTGGGCCCATGAGGGAGGGGGGCACGCCCAGGGGGGTGGGCGCGCCGTGGACCCTCGTGGCCAGGTGCTTGCTCCCCTGCTGTGTTCTCAGTGCCAGATATTCTCAAATATTCTAGAAAAAATCATATTTAAATTTCAGGGCATTTGGAGAACTTTTATTTTCGGGGTATTTTTATATTGCACAGATAATTCAGAAAAGAGACAAAAATTACTATTTTTGCTTTATTTAATATAAATAACAGAAAGTAAAAAGAGGGTACAGAGAATTGTGCTTTCTAACTTCATCCATCTCATGCTCATCAAAAGGAATCCACTAACAAGGTTGATCAGGTCTTGTTAACAAACCCATTCCGACTAACATGGAACCCGAGAAATTTCGAATAACACTAGGTTACCTCAGCGGGGATATGGACATCCCCAACAATAAGAATATCATATTTCTTCTTGACAGTAGGTAGAGGAAATTCAAAACCTCCAAAAATAATCGATGGAATTTTTCCAATAGAATTGATACTGTGGACTTGAGGTTGTTTCCTTGGAAAGTGTACCGTATGCTCATTACCATTAACATGAAAAGTGACATTGCCTTTGATGCAATCAATAACAACCCCTGCAGTATTCAAAAAGGGTCTTCCAAGAATAATAGACATACTATCATCCTCAGGAATATCAAGAATAACAAAACCCGTTAAAATAGTAATGTTTACAACCACAACAGGCACATCCTCACAAATACCGACAGGTATAGCAGTTGATTTATCAGCCATTTGCAAAGATATTTCAGTAGGTGTCAACTTATTCAAATCAAGTCTACGATATAAAGAGAGGGGCATAACACTAACACCGGCTCCAAGATCACATAAAGCAGTTTTAACATAGTTTCTTGTAATGGAGCATGGTATAGTTGGTACTCCTAGATCTCCTAGTTTCTTAGGTATTCCACCCTTAAAAGTATAATTAGCAAGCATGGTGGAAATTTCAGCTTCCGGTATCTTTCTTTTATTAGTGACAATATCTTTCATATACTTAGCATAAGGATTTATTTTAAGCATATCTGTCAAACGCATACGCAAAAAGATAGGTCTAATCATTTCAGCAAAGCGCTCAAAGTCCTCATCATCCTTTTTCTTGGATGGCTTAGGAGGAAAAGGCATGGGTTTCTGAACCCAAGACTCTCTTTCCTTACCGTGTTTCCTAGCAACAAAGTCTCTTTTATCATAACGTTGATTCTTTGATTGTGGGTTATCAAGATCAACAGCAGGTTCAATTTATATATCATTATCATTGCTAGGTTGAGCATCAACATGAGCGTCATCATTAACATTATCACTAGTTTCATGTTCATTACCAGATTGTGTTTCAGCATCAGAAATAGAAATATCATTGGGATTCTCAGGTGTGTCAGCAACAGGTTCACTAGAAGCATGCAAAGTCCTATCATTTTTCTTTTTCTTCCTCTTAGAAGGACTAGGTGCATCTTTATTATTTCTCTGAGAATCTTGCTCAATTCTCTTAGGGTGGCCTTCAGGATACAAAGGTTCTTGAGTCATTTTACCAGTTCTAGTAGCCACTCTAACAGCATAGTCATTATTCTTACTATTCAATTCATTGAGCAAATCATTTTGAGCTTTAAGTACTTGTTCTACTTGAGTGGTAACCATAGAAGCATGTTTACTAATAAGTTTAAGTTCACCTTTAACATTAGCCATATAATCACCCAAGTGTTCAAGCATATCAGCATTGCGTTTTAATTCTCTACCAAAATAAGCATTGAAGTTTTCTTGTTTAACCATAAAGTCATCAAACTCATCCAAGCATGGGCTAGCAAACTTAGTAAATGGAATTTCAGCTTTATCATATCTATAGAGAGAATTTACCTTTACTACCTGTGTCGGGTTATCAAGACCATGTGTTTCTTCAATAGGCGGTAAATTAAGACCATGTATTTCTTCAATAGGAGGTAAATTCTTAACATCTTCAGCTTTAATACCATTTTCTTTCATAGATTTCTTTGCCTCTTGCATATCCTCAGGACTGAGAAATAGACACCTCTTTTCTTCGGAGTTGGTTTAGGAACAGGCTCAGGAGTTGGCTCACAAGCTGGCTCAGGAAGTGTCCAATTATTTTCCTTTGTCAACATATTATTCAATAGAATTTCAGCTTCATCTGGTGTTCTTTCCCTGAAAACAGAACCAACACAACTATCCAGGTAATCTCTGGAAGCATCGGTTAGTCCATTATAAAAGATATCAAGTATTTCATTTTTCTTAAGAGGATGATCATGCAAAGCATTAAGTAATTGGAGAAGCCTCCCCAAGCTTGTGGGAGACTCTCTTCTTCAATTTGCGCAAAATTATATATATATATATCCCTTAAGGCAGCTTGTTTCTTATGAGCAAGGAAATATTTAGCAAAGAAGTAATAAATCATATCCTGGGGGCTACGTACACAACCAGGATCGAGAGAACTAAACCATATCTTAGCATCACCCTTTAATGAGAACAGAAATATTTGAAGGATATAAAAGTAGCGAGTTGTCTCATCATTAGTGAATAGGGTGGCTATATCATTTAATTTAGTAAGATGTGCCACAACAGTTTCAGATTCATAACCATAGAAAGGATCAGATTCAACCAAAGTAATTATATCAGGATCAATAGAGAATTCGTAATCCTTATCAGTAACAAAGATAGGTGAAGTAGCATAAGCGGGATCATATTTTATTCTAGCATTCAGAGTTTTTTGTTTAAGCTTAGCTAATAATTTCTTAAGATCACTTCTATCATTGCAAGCAAGAAAATCTTTTTTAGTTTCTTCATCCATAACATAGCCCTCGCGAACAACAAGTAATTCATATTTATTAGGAGAGCCTTCATCATTACTTTCATCAATATTATCAGTTTCAATAATTTCATTATCTCTAGCCCTAACAAGTTGTTCATCAATAAATTCACCAAGTGGCACAGTAGTATCAAGCATAGAAGTAGTTTCATCATAAGTATCATGCATAGCAGAAGTGGCATCATCAATAATATGCGACATATTAGAATTAATAGCAGAAGCAGGTTAATTTAGGTGTCACAAGCTTACTCAAAACAGAAGGTGAATCAAGTGCAGAGCTAGATGACAGTTCCCTACCTCCCCTCGTAGTTGAGGGATAAATCTTGGTTTTTGGATATCTCAAGTTCTTCATAATGATAAGCAGATATAAATCCCAAGTGACTCAAAGAATAGAGCTATGTTCCCCGGCAACGGCGCCAAAAAATGGTCTTGATAACCCACAAGTATAGGGGATCACAACAGTTTTCAAGGGTAGAGTATTCAACCCAAATTTATTGATTCGACACAAGGGGAGCTAAAGAATATTCTCAAGTATTAGCAGCTGAGTGATGTCTACTACACAACCTTCTCCTTGTAGACGTTGTTGGGCCTCCAAGTGCAGAGGTTTGTAGGAAAGTAGAAAATTTCCCTCAAGTGGATGACCTAAGGTTTATCAATCCGTAGGAGGCGTAGGATGAAGATGGTCTCTCTCAAGCAACCCTGCAACCAAATAACAAAGAGTCTCTTGTGTCCCCAACACACCCAATACAATGGTAAATTGTATAGGTGCACTAGTTCGGCAAAGAGATGGTGAAACAAGTGCAATATGGATAGTAGATAAAGGTATTTGTAATCTGAAATTATAAAAACAGCAAGGTAACAAGTGATAAAAGTGAGTGTAAACGGTATTGCAATGCTAGGAAACAAGGCCTAGGGTTCATACTTTCGCTAGTGTAAGTTCCCTCAACAATACTAACATAATTGGATCACATAACTATCCCTTAACATGCAACAAAGAGTCACTCCAAAGTCACTAATAGCGGAGAACAAACAAAGAGATTATGGTAGGGTACGAAACCACCTCAAAGTTATTCTTTCCAATCAATCCGTTGGGCTATTCCTATAAGTGTCACAAACAGCCCTAGAGTTCATACTAGAATAACACCTTAAGACACAAATCAACCAAAACCCTAATGTCACCTAGATACTCCAATGTCACCTCAAGTATCCGTGGGTATGATTATACGATATGCATCACACAATCTCAGATTCATCTATTCAACCAACACAAAGGACCTCAAAGAGTGCCCCAAAGTTCTACCAGAGAATCACGACGAAAACGTGTGCCAACCCCTATGCATAGGTTCATGGGCGGAACCCGCAAGTTGGTCACCAAAACATACATCAAGTGAATCACGTGATATCCCATTGTCACCACAGATATCCATGGCAAGACATACATCAAGTGTTCTCAAATCTTTAAAGACTCAATCCGATAAGATTACTTCAAAGGGGAAACTCGATTCATTACAAGAGAGAAGAGGGGGAGGAGAAACATAAGATCCAACTATGATAGCAAAGCTCGCGATACATCAAGATCGTATCGCCTCAAGAACACGAGAGAGAGAGAGAGATCAAACACATAGCTACTGGTACATACCCTCAGCACCGAGGGAGAACTACTCCCTCCTCGTCATGGAGAGCACCAGGATGATAAAGATGGCCACCGGAGAGGGATTGCCCCCTCCGGTGGGGTGCCGGAACGGGTCTAGATTGGTTTTCAGTGGCTACGGAGGCTTCTCGCGGCGGAACTCCCGATCTATTGTGCGTTCTGGAAGTTTTATGGTTCGACGATATATATGGGTGCAGGAAGTACGTCGGAGGAGCCACGGGGGCCCCACGAGGCAGGGGGCGCGCCCTGGGGGGGGCGCCCCCCACCCTCGTCAGCACCTCCCGTATCTCCTGACGTGGAGTCCAAGTCTATCCGGTGGCTTTCGTTCCAAAAATAACTTCTCTAGTTGATTTCGTTCCGTTTCGACTCCGTTTGATATTCCTTTTCTTCGAAACACTGAAATAGGCATAAAACAGCAAATCTGGGCTGGGCCTCCGGTTAATAGGTTAGTCCCAAAAATAATATAAAAGTGGAAAGTAAAGCCCAATATTGCCCAAAACAGTAGATAATATAGCATGGAGCAATCAAAAATTATAGATACGTTGGAGATGTATCAAGCATCCCCAAGCTTAATTCCTGCTCGTCCTCGAGTTGGTAAATGATAAAAAATATAATTTTTGATGTGGAATGCTAGTTGGCATAATTTCAATGTAATTCTTCTTACTTGTGATATGAATATTCAGATCCATAAGATTCAAGACAAAAGTTCATATTGACATAAAAACAATAATACTTCAAGCATACTAACTAAGCAATTATGTCTTGTCAAAATAACATGGCCAAAGAAAGCTATCCCTACAAAATCATATAGTATGGCTATGCTCCATCTTCACCACACAAAAATTTTAAATCATGCACAACCCCGATGACGAGCCAAGCAATTGTTTCATACTTTTGATGTTCTCAAAATTTTTCAATCTTGACGCAATATATGAGCGTGAGCCATGGACATAGCACTATAGGTGGAATAGAATGGTGGTTGTGGAGAAGACAAAAAGGGAGAAGATAGTCTCACATCAACTAGGCGTATCAACGGGCTATGGAGATTCCCATCAATAGGTATCAATGTGAGTGAGTAGGGATTGCCATACAACGGATGCACTAGAGCTATAAGTATATGAAAGCTCAACAAAAGAAACTAGTGGGTGTGCATCCAACTCGCTTGCTCACGAAGACCTAGGGCATTTTGAGGAAGCAAATCATTGGAATATACAAGCCAAGTTCTATAATGAAAGAATCCCACTAGTATATGAAAGTGACAACATAGGAGACTCTCTATCATGAAGATCATGGTGCTTGTGACGCCCGGATAATTAAGCTACAGTAACCTCTGCTAAATATGCCACGTCACCTCCGTCACTATTTAATCTCGCGTCGGTTCGAAACTTTTCAAATTCAAAATTTAAATATTGTCAAACATCAACAGTTTTCAAACATCGAAACAAAAATGTTCGGGTTGTGCCGAATATCACAGAGGTAATTATAGTAAAGAAAACACAAACTTATCAAATACTTAAATGCCCTAAGTTGAATTAAAACAGTTAAAGAAAATAAATTAAAGAAAAGAAATAAAAACAGAATTCAAAAAAAAAGGAGGAGAAGCCCCCCCCTGCTGGACCACGGCCCAGCTGGCCATCGGGCCAACCAGGCCGGCCCAGGTCGGCCCCCACTCC
>NC_041392.1:566652702-566659889 GCF_002162155.2 Triticum dicoccoides | reverse complement strand
CTAGCCGCGTCGTGCGCCCAGCGCCCCTGGGGCACGCGCCCGTTCGGGCGACGCCCGCACCCAGCGCCCGTAGCAACCGCTAGCCCCCTCCCCCCTCGGGCCACTGACTAGGGGGCCCCGCCCCATAACGTTTTTTTTTTAAAAAAGAAGAAAAAAAAGAAAAAGAATTAAAAAATATATTAAATGAATAAATAAATAATAATTAAAATAATTAAATTGTTAATTAATTAATTAAATAAATAAATAAGTTAATTAATCCTGATTAGATTAACCTAATCACTAATTAAATTAACTAATTTGTAATTAAACTAAACAGAGAATGACAGGTGGGTCCCACTGGACCCACATGTCAGGTTGACCAAGTCAACTCTGTTGACTGCTGACGTCAGCATGACATCATGCTGATGTCATAAATCCATTTTCGAATTAAATTAAATAATTAATTAAATTTCAGAAATTAATAATTTTTTTTAGAAAATCATATCTTTTAATCCGTAACTCGAATTAAAATATTTTCAACATGAAAGTTGCTCAGAACGACGAGATGAATCCGGATACGCAGTCCGTTCGTCCGCCACACACCCCTAACCTATCGAACCCGCAACTTTCCCCCTCCGGCTCCTCTGCCCGAAAACACGAAACACCGGGGATATTTTCCCGAATGTTTCCCCCCTTAACCGGTACCACCTCATACCACGCTAGGGCACCCCTAGCACCGTTACTTGTCTTGTCATGCACCGCCATGCTTATGTTTGCATTATATTTATTGTTTCTTCCCCCTCTTCTCTCCGGCAGACTACAAGACCGACGCTGCTGCTGCCCAATTCGACTACGGAGTTGACGACCCCTCTCTCTTGCCAGAGCAACCAGGCAAGCCCCCCCCTTGATCACCAGATATCGCCTATTCTACTCTATACTGCTTGCATTAGAGTAGTGTAGCATGTTACTGCTTTCTGTTATACCTATCCTGATGCATAGCCTGTCCTTGTTACTACTGTTGTTACCTTACCTTCAATCCTATATGCTTAGTATAGGATGCTAGTATATTCATCTGTGGCCCTACATTCTTGTCCGTCTGCCGTGCTATACTATCGGGCCGTGATCACTCGGGAGGTGATCACGGGTATATACTATATACTTTATACATGATACATGTGGAGACTAAAGTCGGGTCGGCTGGTGGAGCACCCGCGAGTGGATCTTTGTGGCGGAGCGACAGGGCAGGTTGAGACCGCCTAGGAGAGAGGTGGGCCTGGCCCTGTTCGGCGTTCGCGGATATTTAACACGCTTAACGAGATCTTGGTATTTGATCTGAGTTGGCTACGAGCCTATACGCACTAACCAACTATGTGGGAAAGATATGGGCACTCGGCGTCGTGGTATCAGCCGAAGCACTTCGTGACGCCAGCGACTGAGTGGCGCGCGCCGGATTGGAACGTAAGCTTGCTCTTGTATTAAGGGGGCTAGTTCTGCTTTTGTCCGCATACGCAACGTGCAGGTGTGCTATGGGCGATGGGCCCAGACCCCTGTGCGCTTAGGTTTAGACCGGCGTGCTGGCCTCTCTGTTGAGCCTAGGTGGGGCTGCGACGTGTTGATCTTTCGCGGCCGGGCATGACCCGGGAAAGTGTGTCCGGCCAAATGGGATCAAGCGTGTTGGGTAAGTTGGTGCACCCCTGCAGGGAAGTTAATCTATTCGAATAGCCGTGATCTTCGGTAACAGGACGACTTGGAGTTGTACCTTGACCTTATGACAACTAGAACCGGATACTTAATAAAACACACCCTTCCAAGTTCCATAGACAACCGGGTGATCGCTTTTCCATAGGGCGACGAGGGGAGGATCGCCGGGTAGGATTATGCTATGCGATGCTACTTGGAGATGCTACCTGGAGATGCTACTTGGAGATGCTACTTGGAGGACTTCAATCTACTCTCTTCTACATGCTGCAAGACGGAGGCTGCCAGAAGTGTAGTCTTCGACAGGATTAGCTATCCCCCTCTTATTCTGGCATTCTGCAGTTCAGTCCACTGATATGGCCCTTTACACATATACCCATGCATATGTAGTGTAGCTCCTTGCTTGCGAGTACTTTGGATGAGTACTCACGGTTGCTTTTCTCCCTCTTTTCCCCCTTTCCCTTCTACCTGGTTGTCGCAACCAGATGCTGGAGCCCTGGAGCCAGACGCCACCGTCGATGATGACTACTACCCCGGAGGTGCCTACTACTACGTGCAGCCCACTGACGACGACCAGGAGTAGTTTAGGAGGATCCCAGGCAGGAGGCCTGCGTCTCTTTCGATCTGTATCCCAGTTTGTGCTAGCCTTCTTAAGGCAAACTTGTTTAACTTATGTCTGTACTCAGATATTGTTGCTTCCGCTGACTCGTCTATGATCAAGCACTTGTATTCGAGCCCTCGGGGCCCCTGGCTTGTATTATGATGCTTGTATGACTTCTTTATGTTTTAAAGTTGTGTTGTGATATCTTCCCGTGAGTCCCTGATCTTGATCGTACATATTTGCGTGCATGATTAGTGTACGATTGAATCGGGGGCGTCACAAGTTGGTATCAGAGCCGACTGCCAGTAGGAATCGCCCTTTCCAACTCCTTGGCCGAAGTTGAGTCTAGTCATTGCAAAACTTTTACTAACTTGGCTGTGTGCCTTACGGACCCACGTCGCCATTGGGTGGTATTAGGATTTTATTCCTCGACCTATACTCTGGGACTCTGATCTCTCTTCTATTCGGGTTAAATGGATTTTGCTAAATCTAACATTAGGATCTCATTATCACTTTCACCCGGAGAGCCCCTTATTATTGATGATCTTCTGCTGCACGTGAAGACCCTGAAGATACTCTCCGCTGTAACCCGAGAATTTGTGTCCGTTGCTTTTGCAATTCCCTACCACCAAAATATCCCTATGGATAAATACATACAACTGTCGTTCTTACTTTTGTTCCCAGTTGATCTTGTCATTGGAAGATACCCTGAAATTCTCTCTATTGATCCGAGAATACTTTGTGCCTACTGCCTTGCAGTTCCTTTCCACCTGAATACCCCTACGGATAATTTCTCGCCCTTATCGAGTATCCACTCATCCCTAGTTTTTCATGTGTTTCACAATGGTCTTTGAAATACTATTCGATCCTCCAAAATTCCTCAGTAGCTTATTGCTCTGCAATACTTGTCTGCTTGCATTATGGATGCTTTCCATATGTCTGGCAATATTCGTTGGTATCCTTAGACACCGTCATTTTAATCCTATTGATTCAACATGTGTACGAATGCACACAATCATCAATCGACCCTTCTAAATTATCTTTCTGGCTCAGACGTCATTCTGAACATGAGCTGGTTCTGGACCAAACTATTTGTCGTCAATTGTGCCTCTGGTCTATCCAACTTATCCATCCTTGATCAGAGTGTCTGCTTCTGATCCCTTGTTTTGGAAATCATAATTCCTTTGTTATCTAAGCATCGAATTATTCAGATGTTCTATAATCTGATGCCCGTGCAATCTTTCTTCCTCTGATTGAGTACAGATACTCACATCAGCTCCGTTGTGGATCACCCGATCCATTGTTGGATTTCATCCGACATCGTCCTTCATATTCAATAACCTTGTGAGCCTTTCCACGGGTGTATATTGCCTTTGGTAAATTGTATCCTCTGCTTGGCCAACCATGCTCTGCTTTTGAGCTTGTGTATTTACTTTTGAAACTTGTGGTATATGTTCTAAGATGCCCCGATGGGTTGAACCTATGCCTTCCTTAATATGTGTGAACTCGAAAGTTTTCACAAGTCATACTCTTCTGATATTTTGCCGGATAAAATTTCAACACTACAGCTTCATCGAACATGAGAAGTGAATGAAAGATTATACATTGAAGAAGTGGGAGTCGACCTTGAATCTTGTGTTCATGCCCATAGACATGATGTAGATCTTATCATTAAAAGCTTCTCTTAAATTAATTATTCCCTTGGTATAAGTTTAACTTATATCTGGGATCTGGCCTTTTGCAATCGTGGTTCCGGCCATGTTCTCCTTTTAAATACCATTTCTTGGACAAGTTGAAGTACTTGTCTTCTGCAGATCATTGCACCTGTCCAACCTTTACTTTGCTCCACCGTTGAGTATTAAACTCTGGTATCTCAAGAATATCATGGAACTGCATAACTTATTATGAGTTCTTCAAGTATTATATCTCACTGATTCCAATTTTCCCCGGGTTCTGAGTTGTTAGACACTCAAGGACATTGATAAGTGAATCAATTCCGCACTCCGATTCGATAAAGTAATCTCCGTTGATTATGAGTTTAATAATCCTTCAAGTCATTCCTAGCCTGATCGGCTATATCATTACCATGTTAAATTTTAACTGTGCTACCCGATCCTTCTTCCCGTAGCACAATTATTTGGCGATGAGCTAAGCTTACGTTGATCTTCCTCCTCATATAACTTCGCCTTAAAAACAATGAGCTTGATTTCGAGTTTGTGTCGTATCTGTGGCTCCAATAATCTTTTGTTGCATCAGTCCTTTTGCTTGATGCAGTCGTTGTTCAATTGCTTCTTTGTGGATTCTCTCGACAACAAATTGTCGTGATCATCATCAACATTTCGACTCCTTCCAGGATATCAATGGGATTCTTGATGATAAGTGCCATCCTCGTTCCTTGGTAATTTCAGTTACCATCAACAACATCCTTACCTTCCTTTCATCACAAACTTGTTCATGTTATGGATGCAACTTACTATCCAGCCCGTATTATGATCTACCTTGAAGTATTGCTGCCTTTTGTCAAGGATGTTGTGAGAATTTCACCACTTCTTAAGAATTCTTGTTATTGTGTTGCTTCTCGCCATCACCATTCTTTTCTTGGTCCCCGTGTTGAGTGAACTCTATTGTGCGAATTCAAAACTTCTAGCAACCATATTGCTCTGAAGATTATGGTCGACATTTCATTCTTAGACCATTGGATATCGGATCACCATTCTAAACATTGATCATGTACCTATGCCCATATTTCGGGTGCACCTTTCAAACAATGTTTACTCGTGGATGTTCTCCTCGAGCATACATCATTATATCATTTGATCTGACAAGTGTTATCTCCTTGCTCAGATAATTATGGAAATCCATCTTTTGGGAATCTTAATGACTTGTCGCTGAGTCCCTCAGCCACCTCCTAACCCTCTCCTTGATTTAATGATGAACTCTTGTTTCGGAACTTGCTTCCTTGGTTCATTTCCCGAGAATCTTACAATGACAAACCGTCAATTTGTGTCGCACCCTCTCTTCTTAGGCATCATGAGTCAGAGGTATCCTAACACTGACCAGATCTTAATCTCGGTCAGATATGGTGGTTGGGACAACTCTCCATGAGCTATGATGTTGGTCCTTTGATGCCCCGGTAATATGATGTCATGCCTAACACCCCTGGCTGGAGGACCTATCATTATAATTTCTTCTGCAAGGATAACCATTCTTCCTGGAGGAAATTGTAAGACTTATTTTATAAGTTGTTCCTGATGGATCTTTTGTGTATCCAAAGTCCGACCTTTGCTTGAAGACCCTGCCAATGCTATCTCGAAGCATGTCTGTGGTACTCCGATTTTCAATAACAACATTTGAAGCACAATGCAAAACTCTCTTTATCAATTATCCAAACATTGTTGTATGGGTAATGTCATTAAATTTCTTCCCCCCTTTCCTAAAGGGTTTTCTATGTTATATCCTGTCATGGATATCATGCTCTGGTTGTCCTTGGGAAGGATATACCCTTGAAATATGTGTTTAAACATATTTTCCTTTCCATCGTTCTGTTTAATCTGATAATCATATTTTCCTTTCCGTTGGTCGGTTTAACGTTGCTTGTGATCTATATGAGCTAAGCCGTAATATTCTCTTGCTTATGTAAACACCCCCAGTGTACAATTCTGTCAGCAAGACCCTATTGCATTTGTCGATAACATTCCGGTAGCCACCGATGGACGAGAACTTTGCCTATTGGTCCGCCTCGTTTCGACGAGTAGGAAAATGGTTCTCTTCGTCCCTCGCCCTTGGTACCGATGTTGTTGCCGACATAAATGACAGGCTATCCTCTAACATGCCTTGCTTACATGATCACGCAAGATGTCACCACTCCTTCTACTTTTAACCCACATGGTGGGCCCATAACCCACAGTTCCACAGGATCGAAACCTGATTCTTCTACACACCCCCATTTCCAAAGTTATTCCACCCGCTTGGCTTCATTGGTAATTCACGGGCCACCTTCATAGTGATCTATTCTGGTACCAGACGCAATACTTTCCCATTGCTCTGAACCCCTGTCACATTTTGTTTCAGGCCACAAACGGTTGCCTATCCACTTGAAACTCCTTATTTCACCTTCTTAATTTACTCTCGATGACTTTCTTGAATTTCAACTCGAGAGGTGACTCTATACCTCGTTCACTGAGATAGCCCCTAGGTACTTAACATGTATTGAACTTCATACTTCACGAGTTTTCCCCCTTATCTTTTTCGTAAGTACGATGGAGACCCCGAAGGAAGAATGACGACTTCATCATGATGCCCGTATGCATTTAATGGAAGACATCAATGCTATGGATCAACCTCTTTGAGAAGAGCAACCAGGGCCGAGAAGATCCGTTAGAATTTCGTAACCAGAACTTCCCCCGTACTCCATCTCTTAAATCTTGGGACGAGATTTCTTGTAGTAGAGGAGATTTGTGACGCCCGGATAATTAAGCTACAGTAACCTCTGCTAAATATGCCACGTCACCTCCATCACTGTTTAATCTCGCGTCGGTTCGAAACTTTTCAAATTCAAAATTTAAATATTGTCAAACATCAACAGTTCTCAAACATCGAAACAAAAATGTTCGGGTTGTGCCGAATATCACAGAGGTAATTATAGTAAAGAAAACACAAATTTATCAAATACTTAAATGCCCTAAGTTGAATTAAAATAGTTAAAGAAAATAAATTAAAGAAAAGAAATAAAAACAGAATTCAAAAAAAAAAGGAGGAGAAGCCCCCCCCCCTGCTGGACCACGGCCCAGCTGGCCATCGGGCCAACCAGGCCGGCCCAGGTCGGCCCCCACTCCTCTCCCTTATCCACTCCTCCCCCCACTCCCCACCGACAGCCCCCCACTCCCCTCGAAATATCCCCCCTCTCCCC
>NC_041392.1:566612175-566652111 GCF_002162155.2 Triticum dicoccoides | reverse complement strand
CGTTGCTCCCCTCCTCCTACCCTGCTGTCGGCCGCCCCTGCCCGGCAGCGCCCCATCACCGGCCGGCCGCCCTGGCGCGCGCCGGCGCCTAGCCGCGTCGTGCGCCCAGCGCCCCTCGGGCACGCGCCCGTTCGGGCGACGCCTGCACCCAGCGCCCGTAGCAACCGCTAGCCCCCCCCCTCCCGGGCCACTGACTAGGGGGCCCCGCCCCATAACGTTTTTAAAAAAAGAAGAAGAAAAAAAAGAAAAAGAATTAAAATATATATATTAAATGAATAAATAAATAATAATTAAAATAATTAAAATGTTAATTAATTAATTAAGTAAGTAATTAAATAAGTTAATTAATCCTGATTAGATTAACCTAATCACTAATTAAATTAACTAATTTGTAATTAAACTAAACAGAGAATGACAGGTGGGTCCCACTGGACCCACATGTCAGGTTGACCAAGTCAACTCTGTTGACTGCTGACGTCAGCATGACATCATGCTGATGTCATAAATCCATTTTCGAATTAAATTAAATAATTAATTAAATTTCAGAAATTAATAAAAAATTTAGAAAATCATATCTTTTAATCCGTAACTCGGATTAAAATATTTTCAACATGAAAGTTGCTCAGAACGACGAGACGAATCCGGATACGCAGTCCGTTCGTCCGCCACACACCCCTAACCTATCGAACCCGTAACTTTCCCCCTCCGGCTCCTCTGCCCGAAAACACGAAACACCGGGGATATTTTCCCGAATGTTTCCCCCCTTAACCGGTACCACCTCATACCACGCTAGGGCACCCCTAGCACCGTTACTTGTCTTGTCATGCACCGCCATGCTTATGTTTGCATTATATTTATTGTTTCTTCCCCCTCTTCTCTTCGGTAGACTACGAGACCGATGCTGCTGCTGCCCAGTTCGACTACGGAGTTGATGACCCCTCTCTCTTGCCAGAGCAACCAGGCAAGCCCCCCCTTGATCACCAGATATCGCCTATTCTACTTTATACTGCTTGCATTAGAGTAGTGTAGCATGTTACTGCTTTCTGTTATACCTATCCTGATGCATAGCCTGTCCTTGTTACTACTGTTGTTACCTTACCTTCAATCCTATATGCTTAGTATAGGATGCTAGTATATTCATCTGTGGCCCTACATTCTTGTCCGTCTGCCGTGCTATACTATCGGGCCGTGATCACTCGGGAGGTGATCACGGGTATATACTATATACTTTATACATGATACATGTGGAGACTAAAGTCGGGTCGGCTGGTGGAGCACCCGCGAGTGGATCTTTGTGGCGGAGCGACAGGGCAGGTTGAGACCGCCTAGGAGAGAGGTGGGCCTGGCCCTGTTCGGCGTTTGCGGATATTTAACATGCTTAACGAGATCTTGGTATTTGATCTGAGTTGGCTACGAGCCTATACGCACTAACCAACTACGTGGGAAAGATATGGACACTCGGTGTCGTGGTATCAGCCGAAGCACTTCGTGACGCCAGCGACTGAGTGGCGCGCGTCGGATTGGAACGTAAGCCTGCTCTTGTATTAAGGGGGCTAGTTCTGCTTTCGGCCGCGTACGCAACGTGCAGGTGTGCTATGGGCGATGGGCTCAGACCCCTGTGCGCTTAGGTTTAGACCGGCGTGCTGGCCTCTCTGTTGAGCCTAGGTGGGGCTGCGACGTGTTGATCTTTCGCGGCCGGGCATGACCCGGGAAAGTGTGTCCGGCCAAATGGGATCAAGCGTGTTGGGTAAGTTGGTGCACCCCTGCAGGGAAGTTAATATATTCGAATAGCCATGATCTTCGGTAACAGGACGACTTGGAGTTGTACCTTGACCTTATGACAACTAGAACCGGATACTTAATAAAACACACCCTTCCAAGTTCCACAGACAACCCGGTGATCGCTTTTTCACAGGGCGACGAGGGGAGGATCGCCGGGTAGGATTATGCTATGCGATGCTACTTGGAGATGCTACCTGGAGATGCTACTTGGAGATGCTACTTGGAGGACTTCAATCTACTCTCTTCTACATGCTGCAAGACGAAGGCTGCCAGAAGCGTAGTCTTCGACAGGATTAGCTATCCCCCTCTTATTCTGGCATTCTGCAGTTCAGTCCACTGATATGGCCCTTTACACATATACCCATGCATATGTAGTGTAGCTCCTTGCTTGCGAGTACTTTGGATGAGTACTCACGGTTGCTTTTCTCCCTCTTTTCCCCCTTTCCCTTCTACCTGGTTGTCGCAACCAGATGCTGGAGCCCTGGAGCCAGACGCCACCGTCGACGACGACTACTACTCGGAGGTGCCTACTACTACGTGCAGCCCGCTGACGACGACCAGGAGTAGTTTAGGAGGATCCCAGGCAGGAGGCCTGCGCCTCTTACGATCTGTATCCCAGTTTGTGCTAGCCTTCTTAAGGCAAACTTGTTTAACTTATGTCTGTACTCAGATATTGTTGCTTCCGCTGACTCGTCTATGATCGAGCACTTGTATTCGAGCCCTCGGGGCCCCTGGCTTGTATTATGATGCTTGTATGACTTCTTTATGTTTTAGAGTTGTGTTGTGATATCTTCCCGTGAGTCCCTGATCTTGATCGTACATATTTGCGTGCATGATTAGTGTACGATTGAATCGGGGGCGTCACAGTGCTACTTTGAAGCACAAGTGTGGTAAAAGGATAGTAGCATTGTCCCTTTTATTTTTATTTTATTTTTTTATTTGGCCTTTATTTGGCCTTTATTTTTTTATTTGGTCTTTCTCTCTCTTTTTTGGGACAATGCTCTATTGAATGATGATAATCACACTTCTATTTATTTACAACTCAATGATACAACTCGATACTAGGACAAAGTATGACTCTATATGGATGCCTCCGGCAGTGTACCGGGATAAGCAATGAATCAAGAGTGACAAGTATGAAAGAATTATGAACGGTGGCTTTGCCACAAATACTATGTCAACTACATGATCATGCTAGCAATATGACAATGATGAATGTGTCATGATGAACGGAATGATGGAAATTTGCATGTCAATATATCTCCGAATGGCTATGGAAATGCCATAATAGGTAGGTATGGTGGCTGTTTTGAGGAAGGTATATGGTACCGACGAAAGTTGCGCGGTACTAGAGAGGCTAGCAATGGTGGAAGGGTGAGAGTGCGTATAATCCATGGACTCAACATTAGTCATAAAGAAATCACATACTTATTGCAAAGATCTACAAGTTATCAAAGCAAAGTATTACGCGCATGCTCCTAGGGGGGTAGATTGGTAGTAAAATACCATCGCTCGTCCCCGACCGCCACTCATAAGGAGGACAATCAATAAATAAATCATGCTCCGACTTCATCACATAACGGTTCACCATATGTGCATGCTATGGGAATCACAAACTTCAACACAAGTATTTCTCAAATTCACAACTACTCAACTAGCATGACTCTAATATTACCATCCTCATATCTCAAAACAATCATCAAGTATCAAACTTCTCTTAGTATTCAACACACTCATAAGAGAATTTTATTATTAATCTTGTATACCTAGCATATTAGGATTTTAAGCAAATTACCATGCTATTTAAGACTCTCAAAATAATCTAAGTGAAGAATGAGAGTTCCTCTATTTCTATAAAATAAAACTACCACCATGCTCTGAAAGATATAAGTGAAGCACTAGAGCATCGACAAACTACTCCGAAAGATATAAGTGAAGACCAATGAGTAGTCGAATAATTATGTGACTATGTGAAGACTGTCTAACATTTAATAATTCAGATCTTGGTACTCTATTCAAACAGCAAGCAAAGCAAAATAAAATGACATCTAAAAATAGCAAACATCATGTGAAGAAGCAAAAACTTAGGATCAACCGATACTAACCGGTAATTGTTGAAGAAGAAAGGTGGGATGCCAACCGGGGCATCCCCAAACTTAGATGCTTGAGACTTCTTGAAATATTATCTTGGGGTGCCTTGGGCATCCCCAAGCTTGAGCTTTTGTGTCTCCTTAATTCCTCTCATATCACGGTCTCCCTAAATCTCAAAAGCTTCATCCACACAAAACTCAACAAGAACTCGTGAGATAAGTTAGTATAAACCATTGCCAAAACCTTATCATACTCTACTGTAGCAAATCACTAAAATTATTATTCAACATTGCATACTAAATGCCTCTGCATATTTAATAGTCCTATCCTCGAATAGAATCATTAAAGAAGCAAACATATATGAACAATGCAAACATAACAGCAATCTGCCTAAACAGGATAGTCTGTAAAGAATGCTGCAACATACATATTTCCCTAGCTCCAAAAATTATGAAATAAAATTCCTACTGTAGTAAATTTATCAGAGCTTAATATGCAAAAGGTTTCAACATTTTATCACATTCTTTGTTTTCTAGGGAATTATTGCAACAGTGGTAACTTTTCTGTTTTCAAACAGCAACATGTATACTTGTAACATAGCCATAGTAAAGACTTATTAATGCCACTTTTATTGAAATAAAAGATGCAAAACATTGTTCTAAATAACAGCAAGCAAATCCTAACAAAATAAATTGACGCTCCAAGCAAAACAAATATCATGTGGCGAATAAAAATATAGCTCCAAGTAAAGTTACCGATGAACAAAGACGAAAGAGGGGATGCCTTCCGGGGCATCCCCAAGCTTAGGCTCTTGGTTGTACTTGAATATTATTTTGGGGTGCCTTGGGAATCCCCAATCTTAGGCTCTTGCCACTCCTTATTCCATAGTCCATCGAATCTTTACCCAAAACTTGAAAACTTCACAACACAAAACTTAAAGTAGAAAACTCGTAAGCTCCGTTAGTATAAGAAAGTAAATCACCACTTCAAGGTACTGTAATGAACTCATTCTTTATTTATATTGGTGTTAAACCTACTGTATTCCAACTTCTCTATGGTTTATAAAATCTTTTACTAGCCATAGATTCATCAAAATAAGCAAACAGCACACGAAAAACAGAATCTGTCAAAAACAGAACAGTCTGTAGTAATCTTGATCAAACGTATACTTCTGGAACTCATAAAATTCTCAAATAAATTGATGGACCTGAGGAATTTATCTATTAATCATATGAAAAAAGAATTAACTAAATATCACTCTCCAAATAAAAATGGCAGAAGTTCTCGTGAGCGCTAAAGTTTCTGTTTTTTACAGCATGATCAACAAGACTTTCCCCAAGTCTTCCCAAAGGTTCTACTTAGCACAAACACTAATTAAAAGCATAAAAAACCACATATAAGCAGAGGCTAGATGAATTATTTATTACTAAACAGGAACAAAAATCAAGGGACAAAAATAAAATTGGGTTGCCTCCCAACAAGCGCTATCGTTTAACGCCCCTAGCTAGGCATGATGATTTCAATGATGCTCACCTATAAGATAAAAATTGAAACGTAAAGAGAGCATCATGAAGAATATGACTAGCACATTTAAGTCTAACCCTCTTCCTATGCATAGGGATTTTGTGAGAAAACAATTTGTGGGAACAAGAATCTACTTGCATAGGAAGGTAAAACAAGCATAACTTCAAAACTTTAAGCACATAGAGAGGAAACTTGATATTATTGCAATTCCTACAAGCATATATTCCTCCCTCATAATAATTTTTAGTAGCATCATGATTGAATTCAACAATATAACCAACACCTAAAGCATTCTTTTCATGATCTACAAGCATAGAAAATTTACTGCTCTCCACATAAGCAAAATTCGTCTCAATCGGAATAGTGGGAGCAAACTCAACAAAATAACTATCATGTGATTGAAAATTAAGATCAAGATGACAAGTTCCATGATTATCATTATTCTATCATAGGTGTCATCACAATAATCATCATAGATAGGAGGCATGCTTTCATCATAATAAATTTGCTCATCAAAACTTGGGGGGCTAAAAATATCATCATTATTAAACATAGCATCCCCAAGCTTGGGACAAACATTAATTGCAGCAAATATATTCTCAAATATATCATCCTCATCAAACATAGCTTCCCCAAGCTTGGGCCTTTTTGTATCATAAGCATAATCACTCTCATCATTAATAGTATGGATAGCACCAACAGAATAGCAAACATTATTATCATATTCTTCCAAGCAAGTACCAAAAAAAATTCAAGATCATAAGAAGTATCATTATCTTCCACAATTATATTTTCATGAGGCACAATAGTAATAGGAGCATCACTATTTGGGAGAGATATCTTTTTACCTCTCTTCCTTCTTCTTTTCTTCTTCTTCACCACATCATGTGTGGGTTCAATCCTCTTTTTGGAGCTCCTTATTAATGAGATTGGTTGAATAGGAGGCTCCTCCTCGTTAACTGATTCATCATAATAAATAATAGGAGGATATTGGGAAGTCTCTTCCCTTTCATTATTATTCTCTTCATCCTCTATTTGTTTTCTTTTCTTTATGTAATTGGCAATATAAGGATTTTCAATGCAATTCACCGCACAATACATATAAATTTTCTCTAGATAAAAATGAAGAACTTTATCAAGATTAAACTTTGGAATACCCTTAGTTATACGTTTCATTTCTTCATAACCCAAAAGAAGGCTAAGCTCTTTATGATGCTCAAGGGTAATCAAATTATCACAATGTTTGGACACGACTTGATCATGAAACAAATATCATTGGAGCTTTAAATGACCATGTTCATTGCAAAGTTCACAAGGGGCGCGAAAAATATTGAATTTTTTAGCACAATCATCAAGACTTTCTTGCAACAATTTAGTTTATAAGTACTTATGCCTCTTGCAATATCTATCTTCCCTATTTGGTGTGTACTTACAAACCCAATCTTCTCCACAAAAATTGACATGTTTATAGGAAACATTTTCATCATAACTAGTGCAATCATTATTAGTGTCATGGATATTCAAAGAATTCGTACTAACAACATTGCAATCATGCTCATCATTAAATATTTAGTGCCAAATATTTTATAGATTTCTTCTTCTAGCACTTGAGCACAATTATCCTTTCCATCATACTCACGAAAGATATTAAAAAGATGAAGCATATGAGACAAACTCAATTCCATTTTTTGTAATTTTCTTTTATAAACTAAACTAGTGATAAAACAAGAAACTAAAAGACTCGATTGCAAGATCTAAAGATATACCTTCAAGCGCTAACCTCCCCGGCAACGGCGCCAGAAAAGAGCTTGATGTCTACTACACAACCTTCTTCTTGTAGACGTTGTTGGGCCTCCAAGTGCAGAGGTTTGTAGGACAGTAGCAAATTTCCCTCAAGTGGATGACCTAAGGTTTATCAATCCGTAGGAGGCGTAGGATGAAGATGGTCTCTCTCAAGCAACCCTGCAACCAAATAACAAAGAGTCTCTTGTGTCCCCAACACACTCAATACAATGGTAAATTGTATAGGTGCACTAGTTCGGTGAAGAGATGGTGATACAAGTGGTATATGGATAGTAGATAATGGTTTTTATAATCTGAAAATATAAAAACAGCAAGGTAACTAATGATAAAAGTGAGCGTAAACGGTATTGCAATGTGTTGAAACAAGGCCTAGGGTTCATACTTTCGCTAGTGCAAGTTCCCTCAACAATAATATCATAATTGGATCACATAACTATCCCTCAACATGCAAAAAAGAGTCACTCCAAAGTCACTAATAGCGGAGAACGAACAAAAAGATTATGGTAGGGTACGAAACCACCTCAAAGTTATTCTTTCCAATCAATCCGTTGGGCTATTCCTATAAGTGTCACAAACAGCCCTAGAGTTCGTACTAGAATAACACCTTAAGACACAAATCAACCAAAACCCTAATGTCACCTAGATACTCCAATGTCACCTCAAGTATCCGTGGGTATGATTATACGATATGCATCACACAATCTCAGATTCATCTATTCAACCAACACAAAGGACCTCAAAGAGTGCCCCAAAGTTCTACCAGAGAATCACGATGAAAACGTGTGCCAACCCCTATGCATAGGTTCATGGGCGGAACCCGCAAGTTGGTCACCAAAACATACATCAAGTGAATCACGTGATATCCCATTGTCACCATAGATATCCACGGCAAGACATACATCAAGTGTTCTCAAATCTTTAAAGACTCAATCCGATAAGATTACTTCAAAGGGGAAACTCGATTCATTACAAGAGAGAAGAGGGGGAGGAGAAATATAAGATCCAACTATAATAGCAAAGCTCGCGATACATCAAGATCGTATCACCTCAAGAACACGAGAGAGAGAGAGAGAGATCAAACACATAGCTACTGGTACATACCCTCAGCCCCGAGGGAGAACTACTCCCTCCTCGTCATGGAGAGCACCGGGATGATGAAGATGGCCACCGAAGAGGGATTGCCCCCTCCGGCAGGGTGCCGGAATGGGTCTAGATTGGTTTTCGGTGGCCACGGAGGCTTCTGGCGGCGGAACTCCCGATCTATTGTGCGTTCTGGAAGTTTTAGGGTACGAAGATATATATGGGTGCAGGAAGTACGTCGGAGGAGCCACAGGGGCCCCACGAGGCAGGGGGCGCGCCCTAGGGGGGGCGCGCCCCCACCCTCGTGAGCACCTTCCGTATCTCCTGACGTGGAGTCCAAGTCTATCCGGTGGCTTTCGTTCCAAAAATAACTTCTCCAGTTGATTTCGTTCTGTTTCGACTCCGTTTGATATTCCTTTTCTTCGAAACACTGAAATAGGCATAAAACAGCAAATCTGGGCTGGGCCTCCAGTTAATAGGTTAGTCCCAAAAATAATATAAAAGTGGAAAGTAAAGCCCAATATTGCCCAAAACAGTAGATAATATAGCATGGAGCAATCAAAAATTATAGATATGTTGGAGACGTATCACTTGTCCTCAAGCAATTCAGTTGACAAACTGAAAGTGATAAAGAAAAACTTTTACAAACTCTGTTTGCTCTTGTTGTTGTAAATATGTAAAGCCAGCATTCAAGTTTTCAGCAAAGATTATGACTAACAACATTCAAAATAACGCTTAGGTCTCAAGTTTACTCATATCAATGGCATAATCAACTAGCGAGCAATAATAATAAATCTCGGATGACAACACTTTCTCCAAACAATCATAATATGATATAACAAGATGGTATCTTGCTAGACCTTTCTGAGACCACAAAACATAAATGCAGAGCACCTTTAAAGATCAAGGACTGACTAGACATTGTAATTCATGGTAAAGGAGATCCAGTCAAGTCATACTCAATGTAAACTAACAGTAATGAATGCAAATGACAGCGGTGCTCTCCAACTGGTGCTTTTTAATAAGAAGATGATGACTCAACATGAAAGTAAATAGATAGGCCCTTAGCAGAGGGAAGCAGGGATTTGTAGAGGTGCCAGAGCTCGGTTTTGAAATAGAGATGAATAATATTTTGAGCGGTATACTTTCATTGTCAACATAACAACCAAGAGATGGCAATATCTTCCATGCTACACACATTATAGGCGGTTCCCAAACAGAATGGTAAAGTTTATACTCCCCCTCCACCAACAAGCATCAATCCATGGCTTGCTCGAAACAACGAGTGCCTCCAACTAACAAGAGTCCCAGGGGGAGTTTTGTTTGCAATTATTTTGATTTGATTTGCATAAAGCATGGGACTGGGCATCCCGGTGACTAGCCACTTTCTCGTGAGTGAGGAGTGGAGTCCACTCCTCTTGAGAATAACCCGCCTAACATGGAAGATACAGATAGCCCTAGTTGATACATGAGCTATTCGAGCATACAAAACATGATATTTATTTGAAGGTTTAGAGTTTGGCACATATGAATTTACTTGGAACGGCAGGTAGATACCATATATAGGTAGGTATGGTGGACTCATATGTAATATCTTTGGGGTTTATGGAGTTGGATGCACAAGCAGTATTCCCGCTTAGTACAGGTGAAGGCTAGCAAAAGACTGGGAAGCGACCAGCTAGAGAGCGACAACAGTCATGAACATGCATTAAAATTAATCGGCACCGAATGCAAGCATGAGTAGGATATAATCTACCATGAACATAAATATCGTGAAGGCTATGTTGATTTTGTTTCAACTACATGCATGAACATGCGCCAAGTCAAGTCACTTAAATCATTCAGAGGATAATACCACCCTATCATACCACATCACAACCATTTTAATAGCATGTTGGCACGCAAGGTAAACCATTATAAGCTCCTAGCTAATTAAGCATGGCACAAGAAACTATGATCTCTTAGTTGTCATTGCAAACATATTTATTCATAATAGGCTGAATCAGGAGCGATGAACTAATCATATTTACAAAAACAAGAGAGGTCGAGTTCATACCAGCTTTTCTCATCTCAGTCAGTCCATCATATATCGTCATAATTGCCTTTCACTTGCACGACTGAATATTGTGAATAATAATAATAATAATGCACGTGCATTGGACTAAGCTGGAATTTGCAAGCATTCATTAAACAGGAGAAGGCAAGGCAATATGGACTCTTTTGTCAGATCAACAATAATGCATATAAGAGCTACTTCAACAATTTAATTATGGTCTTCTCCTATCGACCCCCAAAGAAAAGAAAATAAATAAAACTATTTACATGGGAAAGCTCCCAACAAGCAAAAGAAGAACAGGAAATCTTTTTGGGTTTTCTTTTTAATTACTACTACAAGCATGGAAAGTAAACTAATTAAAAGCTACAACTAATTTTTTTGGTTTTTCTTAAGGTTTATCAAACACACAAGACGAGAGCATAAAAAGGAAATAAACTAGCATGGATGATACAATGAAAAAGTATGAGCACCGACATCTAGCAATGAGTGTGTGAACATGAATGTAATGTCGGTGGGAAATACGTACTCCCCCAAGCTTAGGCTTTTGGCCTAAGTTGGTCTATGGCCACGGTTGGCCTGGCGGATATCCATAGTAATAGTTGGGGTCGTACTGAAATGAAGAAGACTCTTATTGCCACTGGTTGGCAATCATCTCCGGATCCCAATGGTAATTAGACTGTCGTGGAGGATCAACTTGTGGTTCCGACTCTGGCTCTGTGGCTGATGTAGGGTTCCGGTAGGCGTGAATAGCCTCTAACGGAACAAGGTACTGGCTTGAAGATAAATCAAACAAGGAAGGAGCAGGCAGGGTAATAGTCTCAGGATGATGTTTATGAAAGAACAATTTGTATTTAAGCTCCCCTTCCCTATTCTTAACAATAAAATCGTGTGCCACCATACTTTTACAATCTAAATAAACACGAGGCAACAATTTTTCTTCCTTCTCATAATGCCTAATAGGTATGTTAAAATGTGCAGCTAGGCGTGAAGCATATATGCCTCCAAAGATGGGGCCCTTTGTACGGTTCATACTTAACCATTTAGCAATAATACCGCCCATACTAACAGAGTTATCACTGAATAAACCGTGGAACGAAATAATAATATCAGGAATACTAAGGTTTCCACAGTTTCAGCGACCAATTAAGCAACGACTAGCAAATATTGCAAAGTAGCGTAAAACAGGAAAATGTATGCTTGTGATTCATGCATCAGAAACCTTCCTCGTTTCCCCTACAGTGATGGTATCAATAAACCCATCCACATCACCGCGATGTGGTTCCTCTGTCGTGCCCTCAAAAGGGACCAAACAAACCCGACAAAAATCATAAAGTGACATCTCCTTATGCTCATCATATAAATAAAACACAATCGTAGGTGGTGAGCTCCTAGAATGGAAATGAAGTTTTGCACAAAGATATTTGTGAGTAAGAGATATTGGTCGCGTTGGTCATGGAGGAAAGCAGTGAGGCCTGCATTCTCAGCCAATTCATAAAAATCTTCATAAATCCCGGCTGCTCTCAAGAAATCATCGGAAGGCCATTCACATGACCGAACCTCCGCGGTACGAGGCAGATTATATTTGGGCTTCTGTGCCTTTTCCTTCGAGCTTCGGCTCGATGAGCCCCTCAAAAATCTCTTCATTATTTTCTAAAAAATTCAGAAATTTTTAGTAACTTCAAAATAAAAGTGAACCAAACTCAATAATATTGATAGCAACTAGTCCTACAAGTGCCTAGAGCCTATATCATGCATCAAAACTACTTTTGACCATATAAATTTTACATGCAAGCTCAAGAATAGGGTCACCTAAGCAGCACAAATTTGCTGAATAAAGCACTAGAACAAAAACTAATTGGACCAATGGAGGAGTCACATACCAAGGAACAATCTCCCCAAGCAGTTTTGTGAGAGGTGCTTTGAGCAAGGAGATCAAAAATGGCAGCAAAATGAGCTTGGACTCGGGTTTGAGCTGGATATTCGTGTTTGTGGGAGGAAGAAGGAGTGTGTGGGTGCAAGGATAAGTGGAGGAGGGCCACCGTGGGCCCACGAGGCAGGGGGCGCACCCCTGACCCTCATGGCCAGGTGCCAGCTCCTCCTGCTGTGTTCTGAGTGCCACATATTCTCAAATATTCCAGAAAAATCATATTTAAATTTCAGGGCATTTGGAGAACTTTTATTTTCGGGGTATTTTTATATTGCACGGATAAATCAGATAACAGACAAAAAAATACTATTTTTATTTTATTTAATATAAATAACAGAAAGTAAAAGGAGGGTACAACAGGTTGTGCCTTCTAGCTTCATCCATCTCATGCTCATCAAAAGGAATCCACTAACAAGGTTGATCAACTCTTGTTAACGAACTCATTCCGAATAACATGGAACCCGAGAAATTTCGAATAACACTATGTTACCTCAACGGGGATATGCACATCCCCAATAACAAGAATATCATATTTCTTCTTGATAGTAGGAAGAGGAAATTCAAAACCTCCAAATATAATCGATGGAATTTTTCCAATAGAGTTGATACTATGAACTTGAGGTTGTTTCCTCGAAAAGTGTATCGTATGCTCATTACCATTAACATTAAAAGTGACATTGCCTTTAGTGCAATCAATAATAGCCCGTGCAGTATTCAAAAAGGGTCTTCCAAGAATAATAGACATACTATCGTCCTCGGGAATATCAAGAATAACAAAGTCCATTAAAATAGTAACGTTTGCAACCACAACAGGCACATCCTCACAAATACCGACAGGTATAGTAGTTGATTTATCAGCCATTTGCAAAGATATTTTCATTAGGTGTCAACCTATTCAAATCAAGTCTACGATATAAAGAGAGAGGCATAACACTAACACCGGCTCCAAGATCACATAAAGGAGTTTTAACATAGTTTCTTTTAATGGAGCATGGTATAGTTGGTACACCGGGATCTTCAAGTTTCTTTGGTATTCCACCCTTAAAAGTATAATTAGCAATCATGGTGGAAATTTCTGCTTCCGGTATCTTTCTTTTATTTGTAACAATATCTTTCATATACTTAGCATAAGGATTCATTTTAAGCATATCAGTTAATCGCATACGCAAAAAGATAGGTCTAATCATTTCAGCAAAGCGCTCAAAATCTTCATCATCCTTTTTCTTGGATGGTTTGAGAGGAAAAGGCATAGGTTTCTGAACCCATGGTTCTCTTTCTTTATCATGTTTCCTAGCAACAAAGTATTTCTTATCATAACGTTGATTCTTTGATTATGGGTTATCAAGATCAACAGCAGGTTCAATTTCTATATAATTATCATTGCTAGGTTGAGCATCATCATGAACATTATCATTAACATTATCACTAGTTTCAGGTTCATTACCAGATTGTGTTTCAGCATCAGAAATAGAAATATCATTTGAATTCTCAGGTGTTTCAACAATAGGTTTACTAGAAGCATGCAAAGTCCTATCATTTTTCTTTTTCTTCCTTTTAGAAGGACTAGGTACATCTATATTATTTCTCTGAGAATCTTGCTCAATCCTTTAGGATGGCCTTCAGGATACAAAGGTTCCTGAGTGATTTTACCACCTCTAGTCATAACTCTAACAACATTATCATTACTCTTACTATTCAATTCATTGAGCAAATCATTTTGAGCTTTAAGTACTTGTTCTACTTGAGTGGTAACCATAGAAGCATGTTTACTAATAAGTTTAAGTTCACCTTTCACATTAGCCATATAATCACCTAAGTGTTCAAGCATATTTGAATTGTATTTCAATTGTCTACCAAAATAAGCATTGAAGTCTTCTTGCTTAACCATAAATTTACCAAACTCATCTAAGCATGGGCTAGCAAACTTAGTAAATGGGATTTCAGCTTTATCATATCTATAGAGAGAATTTACCTTTACTACATGTGTCGGGTTATTAGGACCATGAGTTTCTTCAATAGGAGATGGATTAAGGCCATATGTTTCTTCAACAGGCGGTAAATTAAGACCGTGTATTTCTTCAATAGGAGGTAAATTCTTAACATCTTCAGCTTTAATACCTTTTTCTTTCATAGATTTCTTTGCCTCTTGCATATCTTCAGGACTGAGAAATAGAATACCCCTCTTCTTCGGAGTTGGTTTAGGAATAGGCTCAGGAGCTGGCTCAGGAAGTGTCCAATTATTTTCATTTGTCAACATATTATTCAATAGAATTTCAGCTTCGTCCGGTGTTCTTTCCCTGAAAACAGAACCAACACAACTATCTAGGTAATCTCTGGAAGCATCATTTAGTCCATTATAAAAGATATCAAGTATTTCATATTTCTTAAGAGGATGATCAGGCAAAACATTAAGTAATTGGAGAAGCCTCCCCCAAGCTTGTGGGAGACTCTCTTCTTCAATTTGCACAAAATTATATATATCCCTTAAAGCAGTTTGTTTCTTATGAGCAGGGAAATATTTAGCAGAGAAGTAATAAATCATATCCTGGGGACTACGCACACAACCAGGATCAAGAGAATTAAACCATATCTTAGCATCACCCTTTAATGAGAACGGAAATATTTTAAGGATATAAAAGTAGCGAGTTCTCTCATCATTAGTGAACATGGTGGCTATATCATTTAATTTAGTAAGATGTGCCACAACAGTTTCAGATTCATAGCCATGAAAAGGATTAGATTCAACCAAAGTAATTATATTAGGATCAGCAGAGAATTCATAATCCTTATTAGTAACACAGATAGGTGAAGTAGCAAAAGCAGGGTCAGGTTTCATTCTAGCATTGAGAGATTGCTGCCTCCATTTAGTTAATAACCTCTTGAGTTCGTATCTATCTTTGCAAGCTAAAATAGCTAAAGCAGCTTCTTTTTCAAAAACATAACCCTCAGGAATAACAGGTGAGTCTTCATCATCACTTTCATCAATATTATCAGATTCAATATTTTCATTCTCTCTAACCCTAGCAAGTTGTTCATCAAGAAATTCACCAAGTGGCACAGTAGTATCAAGCATAGAAGTAGTTTCATCATAAGTATGATGCATAGCAGAAGTGGCATCATCAATAACATGCGACATATCAGAACGAATAGCAGAAGCAGGTTTAGGTGTTGCAAGCTTACTCAAAACAGAAGGTGAATCAAGTGCAGAGCTAGATGGCAGTTCCTTACCTCCCCTCGTAGTTGAGGGGTAAATCTTGGTTCTTGGATCTTTCAAGTTCTTCATAATGATAAGCAGATATAAATCCCAAGTGACTCAAAGGATAGAGCTATGCTCCCCGGCAACGGCTCCAGAAAATAGTCTTGATAACCCACAAGTATAGGGGACCGCAACAGTTTTCGAGGGTAGAGTATTCAACCAAATTTATTGATTTGACACAAGGGGAGCCAAAGAATATTCTCAAGTATTAGCAGCTGAGTTGTCAATTCAACCACACCTGAAAACTTAATATCTGCAGCAAAGTGTTTAGTAGCAAAGTAATATGATAGTAGCGGTAACGGTAGCAAAAGTAATGTTTTTGGTATTTTGTAGTGTTGTAACTGTTGGGGAACGTTGCAGAAAACAAAAATTTTCCTACGGTTTCACCAAGATCCATCTAGGAGTTCATCTAGCAACGAGTGATTGGATTGCATCTACATACCTTTGTAGATCACGAGCGGAAGCGTTCAAAGAACGGGGATGAGGAAGGCGTACTCAACGTGATCCAAATCACCGGAGATCCTAGCGCCGAACGGACGGCACCTCCGCGTTCAACACACGTACGGTTAGCGTAACGTCTCCTTCTTCTTGATCCAGCAAGGGGGAAGTAGAGGTTGAGGGAGATGGCTCCAGTAGCAGCACGACGGCGTGGTGTTGATGGAGCTGCAGTACTCCGGCAGGGCTTCGCCAAGCACTATGGAGGAGGAGGAGGTGTTGGAGAGGGAGAGGGAGGCACCAAAGATCAAGGTAAGAAGTCCTCCATCTCCCCCACTATATATAGGAGGGCCAAGGGGGGGGGGCTCCGGCCCTAGGAGATCTAATCTCCTAGGGGGGTGCGGCCAAGGGGAGGAATCCCTCCTCCCCAAGGCACCTAGGGGTGCCTTCCCCCTTTGGGACTCTTCCCTCCTTGAAACCCTAGGCGCATGGGCCTCTTGGGGCTGGTGCCCTTGGCCCATGTAGGCCAAGGCGCACCCCCTACAGCCCATGTGCCCCCCCCGGGACAGGTGGCCCCACCCGGTGGACCCCCGGGACCCTTCCGGTGGTCCCGGTACAATACCGGTGACCCCGAAACTTGTCCCGATGCCCGAAATAGTACTTCCTATATATAAATCTTTACCTCCAGACCATTCCGGAACTCCTCGTGACGTCCGGGATCTCATCCGGGACTCCAAACAATATTCAGGTTACTGCATATACATATCCCTACAACCCTAGCGTCACCGAACCTTAAGTGTGTAGACCCTACGGGTTCGGGAGACATGTAGACATGACCGAGATTGCTCTCCGGTCAATAACCAACAGTGGGATCTGGATACCCATGTTGGCTCCCACATGCTCCTCGATGATCTCATCGGATGAACCACGATGTCGAGGATTCAGGCAACCCTGTATACAATTCCCTTTGTCAATCGGTATGTTACTTGCCCGAGATCCGATCGTCAGTATCCCAAAACCTCGTTCAATCTCGTTACCGGCAAGTCACTTTACTCATACCGTAATGCATGATCCCGTGACCATACACTTGATCACTTTGAGCTCATTATGATGATGCATTACCGAGTGGGCCCAGTGATACCTCTCCGTCATATGGAGTGACAAATCCCAGTCTTGATCCGTGTCAACCCAACAGACACTTTCGGAGATACCCGTAGTATACCTTTATAGTCACCCAGTTACGTTGTGACGTTTGGTACACCCAAAGCACTCGTACGGTATCCGGGAGTTACACGATCTCATGGTCTAAGGAAAGGATACTTGACATTGGAAAACTCTAGCAAATGAACTATACGACCTTGTGCTATGTTTAGGATTGGGTCTTGTCCATCACATCATTCTCCTAATGATGTGATCTCGTTATCAATGACATCCAATGTCCATAGTCAGGAAACCATGACTATCTGTTGATCAACGAGCTA
The DNA here is from genome assembly GCF_002162155.2 of Triticum dicoccoides. Lineage (NCBI taxonomy): Eukaryota > Viridiplantae > Streptophyta > Magnoliopsida > Poales > Poaceae > Triticum > Triticum dicoccoides. Next base: position 566,634,676 of record NC_041392.1, on the reverse strand, counting down.
GTCAACTAGAGGCTTACTAGGGACATGTTGGTGTCTATTATTCACACATGTATTACGATTTCCGGATAACACAATTATAGCATGAATAAAGACAATTATCATGAACAAGGAAATATAATAATGATGCTTTTATTATTGCCTCTAGGGCATATTTCCAACAGTCTCCCACTTGCACTAGAGTCAATAATCTAGTTACATTGTGATGAATCGAAAACCATGGAATTCTGGTGTTGATCATGTTTTGCTCTAGGGAGAGGTTTAGTCAAGGGATCTGCTACATTCAGGTCCGTATGTACTTTACAAATATCTATGTCTCCATCTTGAACATTTTCACGAATGGAGTTGAAGCGACGCTTGATGTGCCTTGTCTTCTTGTGAAACCTGGGCTCCTTGGCAAGAGCAATAGCTCCAGTGTTGTCACAGAAGAGCTTGATCGGCCCCGACGCATCGGGTATGACTCCTAGGTCGGTGATGAACTCCTTCACCCAAATTGCTTCATGCGCTGCCTCCGAGGCTGCCATGTACTCCACTTCACATGTAGATCCCGCCACGACGCTCTGCTTGCAACTGCACCAGCTTACTGCCCCACCATTCAAAATATACACGTATCCGGTTTGTGACTTAGAGTCATCCAGATCTGTGTCGAAGCTAGCGTCGACGTAACCCTTTACGACGAGCTCTTCGTCACCTCCATAAACGAGAAACATTTCCTTAGTCCTTTTCAGGTACTTCAGGATATTCTTGACCGCTGTCCAGTGTTCCTTGCCGGGATTACTTTGGTACCTTCCTACCAAACTTACGGTAAGGTTTACATCAGGTCTGGTACACAGCATGGCATACATAATAGAACCTATGGCTGATAGGGGATGACACTCATCTCTTCTATATCTTCTGCCGTGGTCGGACATTGAGCTGAGCTCAATTTCACACCTTGTAATACAGGCAAGAACCCCTTCTTAGACTGATCCATATTGAACTTCTTCAATATCTTGTCAAGGTATGTGCTTTGTGAAAGACCTATGAGGCGTCTTGATCTATCTCTGTAGATCTTGATGCCTAATATATAAGCAGCTTCTCCAAGGTCCTTCATTGAAAAACTCTTATTCAAGTAGGCCTTAATGCTGTCCAAGAGTTCTATATCATTTCCCATCAAAAGTATGTCATCTACATATAATATGAGAAATGCTACAGAGCTCCCACTCACTTTCTTGTAAACGCAGGCTTCTCCATAAGTCTGTGTAAACCCAAATGCTTTGATCATCTCATCAAAGCGAATGTTCCAACTCCGAGATGCTTGCACTAGCCCATAAATCGAGCGTTGGAGCTTGCACACCTTGTCAGCATTCTTAGGATCGACAAAACCTTCTGGCTGCATCATATACAATTCTTCCTTAAGGAAACCATTAAGGAATGCCGTTTTAACGTCCATTTGCCATATTTCATAATCATAGAATGCGACAATCGCTAACATGATTCGGACGGACTTCAGCTTCGCTACCGGTGAGAAAGTCTCATCGTAGTCAACCCCTTGAACTTGTCGATAACCCTTAGCGACAAGCCGAGCTTTATAGATGGTCACATTACCATCCGCGTCTGTCTTCTTCTTAAAGATCCATTTATTTTCTATGGCTCGCCGCTCAACGGGCAAGTTAGTCAAAGTCCATACTTTGTTTTCATACATGGATCCTATCTCGGATTTCATGGCTTCTAGCCATTTGTCGGAATCCGGGCCCGCCATCGCTTCCTCATAGTTTGAAGGTTCACCGGTGTCTAACAACATGATTTCCAAGACAGGGTTGCCGTACTACTCTGGTGCGGAACGTGTCCTTGTGGACCTTCGAATTTCAGTAGGAGCTTGATCAGAAGTATCTTGATCATCATCATTAACTTCCTCTCTTGTCGGTGCAGGCACCTCAGAAACATTTTCTTGAGTTGCGCCATTTTCCGGTTCAAGAGGTAATACTTCATCAAGGTCTACTTTCCTCCCACTTACTTCTTTCGAGAGAAACTCTTTCTCTAGAAATGACCCATTCTTGGCAACAAAGATCTTGCCTTCGGATCTGAGGTAGAAGGTATACCCAATAGTTTCTTTAGGGTATCCTATGAAGACGCATTTTTCCGATTTGGGTTCGAGCTTTTCAGGTTGAAGTTTCTTGACATAAGCATCGCATCCCCAAACTTTTAGAAATGACAGCTTAGGTTTCTTCCCAAACCATAATTCAAACGGTGTCGTCTCAACAGATTTCGACGGAGCCCTATTTAAAGTGAATGCGGCAGTCTCTAAAGCATAGCCCCAAAAAGATAGCGGTAAATCGGCAAGAGACATCATAGATCGCACCATATCTAATAGAGTGCGATTACGACGTTCGGACACACCATTACGCTGAGGTGTTCCAGGCGGCGTGAGTTGTGAAACTATTCCACATTTTCTTAAGTGTGTGCCAAACTCGCGACTCAAGTATTCTCCTCCACGATCTGATCGTAGGAACTTGATTTTCCTGTCACGTTGATTCTCAACCTCACTCTGAAATTCTTTGAACTTTTCAAAGGTCTCAGACTTGTGTTTCATTAAGTAGACATACGCATATCTACTCAAGTCATCAGTGAGGGTGAGAACATAACGATAGCCACCGCGAGCCTCAACACTCATTGGACCGCACACATCAGTATGTATGATTCCCAATAAGTTGGTTGCTCGCTCCATTGTTCCTGAGAACGGAGTCTTGGTCATTTTACCCATGAGGCATGGTTCGCACATGTCAAATGATTCGTAATCAAGAGACTCTAAAAGTCCATCAGCATGGAGCTTCTTCATGCATTTTACACCTATGTGACCAAGGCGGCAGTGCCACAAGTATGTGAGACTATCATTATCAATCTTACATCTTTTGGTACTCACACTATGAATATGTGTAGCATTACGCTCGAGATTCATTAAGAATAAACCATTTACCATCGGAGCATGACTATAAAACATATCTCTCATATAAATAGAACAACCATTATTCTCGGATTTAAATGAGTAGCCATCTCATATTAAACGAGATCCTGATACAATGTTCATGCTCAAACTTGGCACTAAATAACAATTATTGAGGTTCAAAACTAATCCCGTAGGTAAATGTAGAGGTAGCGTGCCGACGGCGATCACATCGACCTTGGAACCATTCCCGACGCGCATCGTCACCTCGTCCTTCGCCAGTCTCCGCTTATTCCACAGCTCCTGCTTGGAGTTACAAATGTGAGCAACCGCACCAGTATCAAATACCCAGGAGCTACTACGAGTACTGGTAAGGTACACATCAATTACATGTATATCACATATACCTTTCGTTTTGCCGGCCTTCTTGTCTGCTAAGTATTTGGGGCAGTTCCGCTTCCAGTGACCACTTTCCTTGCAATAAAAGCACTCAGTCTCGGGCTTGGGTCCATTCTTTGGCTTCTTCCCGGCAGCTTGCTTGCCGGGCGCGGCAACTCCCTTGCCGTCTTTCTTGAAGGTTTTCTTACCCTTGCCTTTCTTGAACTTAGTGATTTTATTCACCATCAACACTTGATGTTCCTTTTTGACTTCTACCTCTGCTGATTTCAGCATTGCAAATACCTTAGGAATGGTCTTTTCCATCCCCTGCATATTGAAGTTCATCACAAAGCTCTTGTAGCTCGATGGAAGCGACTGAAGGATTCTGTCAATGACCGCGTCATCCGGGAGATTAACTCCCAGCTGAGTCAAGCGGTTATGTAACCCAGACATTGTGAGTATGTTCTCACTGACAGAACTATTTTCCTCCATCTTACAGCTGAAGAATTTGTCGGAGACTTCATATCTCTCGACCCGGGCATGAGCTTGGAAAACCATTTTCAGCTCTTCGAACATCTCATATGCTCCATGTCTCTCAAAACGCTTTTGGAGCCCCGGCTCTAAGCTGTAAAGCATGCTGCACTGAACGAGGGAGTAGTCATCGGTACGTGCCTGCCAAGCGTTCATAACGTCTTGTTCTGCAGGGAGAACAGGTGTGTCACCTAGCGGTGCTTGTAGGACATAATCTTTCTTGGCAGCTATGAGGATGATCCTCAGGTTCCTGACCCAGTCCGTGTAGTTGCTGCCATCGTCTTTCAGCTTGGTTTTCTCTAGGAACGCGTTGAAGTTGAGGACTACGTTGGCCATTTGATCTACAAGACATATTGTAAAAATTTTAGACTAAGTTCATGATAATTAAGTTCATCTAATCAAATTATAATGAACTCCCACTTAGATAGACATCCCTCTTCTAGTCATCTAAGTATAACATGATCCGAGTTAACTAGGCCGTGTCCGATCATCACGTGAGATGGACTAGTCAACGTCGGTGAACATCTTCATGTTGATCGTATCTTCTATACGACTCATGCTCGACCTTTTGGTCTTCTGTGTTCCGAGGCCATGTCTGTACATGCTAGGCTCGTCAAGTCAACCTAAGTGTTTTGCATGTGTAAATCTATCTTACACCCGTTGTATGTGAACGTTAGAATCTATCACACCCGATCATCCCGTGGTGCTTCGAAACAACGAACTGTCGCAACGGTGCACAGTTAGCGGGAACACTTTCTTGAAATTATTATGAGGGATCATCTTATTTACTACCGTCGTTCTAAGCAAACAAGATGCAAAACATGATAAACATCACATGCAATCAAATAATAATAGTGACATGATATGGCCAATATCACATAGCTCCTTTGATCTCCATCTTGGGGCTTCATGATCATCTTGTCACCGGCATGACACCATGATCTCCATCATCATGATCTCCATCATCGTGCCTCCATGAAGTTGCTCGCCAACTATTACTTCTACTACTATGGCTAACATGTTTAGCAATAAAGTAAAGTAATTTACATGGCGTTTCTCAATGACACGCAGGTCATACAAAAAATAAAGACAACTCCTATGGCTCCTGCCGGTTGTCATACTCATCGACATGCAAGTCGTGATTCCTATTACAATAGCATGAACATCTCATACATCACATATAGATCATTCATCATTCATCACAACTTTGGCCATATTATATCACAAAGCACTTGCTGCAAAAACAAGTTAGACGTCCTCTAATTGTTGTTGCAAGTTTTACGTGGCTGAAGTAGGGTTCTAGCAAGGACGTTTTCTTACCTACGTGAAAGCCACAACGTGATTTGTCAACTTCTATTTACCCTTCATAAGGACCCTTTTCATCGAATCCGCTCCAACTAAAGTAGGAGAGACAGACACCCGCCAGCCACCTTATGCAACTTGTGCATGTTAGTCGGTGGAACTGGTCTCACGTAAGCGTACGTGTAAGGTTGGTCCGGGCCGCTTCATCCCACAGTACCGTTGAAGCAAGATAAGACTAGTAGCGGCAAGAAAGTTGACAACATCAACGCCCACAACAAATTGTGTTCTACTCGTGCAAGAGAACTACGCATAGACCTAGCTCTGATACCACTGTTGGGGAACGTTGCAGAAAACAAAAAATTTCCTACGGTTTCACCAAGATCCATCTAGGAGTTCATCTAGCAACGAGTGATTGGATTGCATCTACATACCTTTGTAGATCACAAGCGGAAGCGTTCAAAGAACGGGGATGAGGAAGGCGTACTCGACGTGATCCAAATCACCGGAGATCCTAGCGCCGAACGAATGGCACCTCCGCGTTCAACACACGTACGGTTAGCGTAATGTCTCCTTCTTCTTGATCCAGCAAGGGGGAAGGAGGTTTTGAGGGAGATGGCTCCAGCAGCAGCACGATGGCGTGGTGTTGATGGAGCTGCAGTACTCCGGCAGGGCTTCGCCAAGCACTATGGAGGAGGAGGTGTTGGAGAGGGAGAGGGAGGCACCAAAGATCAAGGTAAGAAGTCCTCCATCTCCCCACTATATATAGGAGGGCCAAGGGGGGGCGGCCCTAGGAGATCTAATCTCCTAGGGGGGTGCGGCCAAGGGGAGGAATCCCTCCTCCCCAAGGTACCCAGGGGTGCCTTCCCCCTTTGGGACTCTTCCCTCCTTGAAACACTAGGCGCATGGGCCTCTTGGGGCTGGTGCCCTTGGCCCATGTAGGCCAAGGCGCACCCCCTACAGCCCATGTGCCCCCCCCCCCGGGACAGGTGGCCCCACCCGGTGGACCCCCGGGACCCTTCCGGTGGTCCCGGTACAATACCGGTGACCCCGAAACTTGTCCCGATGCCCGAAATAGTACTTCCTATATATAAATCTTTACCTCCGGACCATTCCGGAACTCCTCGTGACGTCCGGGATCTCATCCGGGACTCCGAACAACATTCGGGTTACTGCATATACATATCCCTACAACCCTAGCGTCACCGAACCTTAAGTGTGTAGACCCTACGGGTTCGGGAGACGTGTAGACATGACCGAGATTGCTCTCCGGTCAATAACCAACAGCGGGATCTGGATACCCATGTTGGCTCCCACATGCTCCTCGATGATCTCATCGGATGAACCACGATGTCGAGGATTTAGGCAACCCCGTATACAATTCCCTTTGTCAATCGGTATGTTACTTGCCCGAGATCCGATCGTCGGTATCCCAATACCTCGTTCAATCTCGTTACCGGCAAGTCACTTTACTCGTACCGTAATGCATGATCCCGTGACCAGACACTTGATCACTTTGAGCTCATTATGATGATGCATTACCGAGTGGGCCCAGTGATACCTCTCCGTCATACGGAGTGACAAATCCCAGTCTTGATCCGTGTCAACCCAACAGACACTTTCGGAGATACCCGTAGTATACCTTTATAGTCACCCAGTTACGTTGTGACGTTTGGTACACCCAAAGCACTCGTACGGTATCCGGGAGTTACACGATCTCATGGTCTAAGGAAAGGATATTTGACATTGGAAAACTCTAGCAAACGAACTATACGACCTTGTGCTATGTTTAGGATTGGGTCTTGTCCATCACATCATTCTCCTAATGATGTGATCTCGTTATCAATGACATCCAATGTCCATAGTCAGGAAACCATGACTATCTGTTGATCAACGAGCTAGTCAACTAGAGGCTTACTAGGGACATGTTGGTGTCTATTATTCACACATGTATTACGATTTCCGGATAACACAATTATAGCATGAATAAAGACAATTATCATGAACAAGGAAATATAATAATAATGCTTTTATTATTGCCTCTAGGGCATATTTCCAACAGTAACAATAGCAACGGAAAAGTAAATAAGCGAAGAACAATATATGGAAAGTTCATAGGCAATGGATCGGTGATGGGGAATTATGCCGGATGCGATTCATCATGTAACAATCATAACATAGGGTGACACAGAAGTAGCTCCAGTTCATCAATGTAATGTAGGCATGTATTCTGAATATAGTCATACGTGCTTATGGAAAAGAACTTGCATGGCATCTTTTGTCCTACCCTCCCATGGTAGCGGGGTCCTAACGGAAACTAAGGGATATTAAGGCCTCCTCTTATTAGAGTATCGGACCAAAGCATTAACACATAGTGAATACACGAACTCCTCAAACTACGGTCATCACCGGTAAGTATCCCGATTGTTGTCACGTCGGGGTTAATGGATCATAACACATAATAGGTGACTATAGACTTGCAAGATAGGATCAAGAACTCTCATATATTGATGAAAACATAATAGGTTCAGATCTGAAATCATGGCACTCGGGCCCTAGTGACAAGCATTAAGCATAGCAAAGTCATAGCAACATCAATCTCAGAACATAGTGGATACTAGGGATCAAACCCTAACAAAACTAACTCGATTACATGATAGATCTCATCCAACCCATCACCGTCCGGCAAGCCTACGATGGAATTACTCACGCACGGCGGTGAGCATCATGAAATTGGTAATGGAGGATGGTTGATGATGACGATGGCGACGGATTCCCCTCTCTGGAGCCCCAAATGGACTCCAGATCAGCCCTCCCAAGAGGTTTTAGGGCTTGGCGGCGGCTCCTTATCATAAAACACGATGAATCCTTCTCTCTGATTTTTTCTCCCCGAAATCCAATATATAGAGTTGGAGTTGAGGTCGGAGGAGCTCCAGGGGGCCCACGAGGTAGGGGGCGCGCCCCCACCCTCGTGGACAGGTGGTGGGCCCCCTGGTCTTCATCTTTTGCAAGGATTTTTTATTATTTCCGAATAGCATGAAGTTTCAGGTCATTCCGAGAACTTTTGTTTCTGCACATAAATAACACCATGGCAATTCTGCTGAAAACAACATCAGTCTAGGTTAGTTCCATTCAAATCATGCAAGTTAGAGTCCAAAACAAGGTCAAAAGTGTTTGGAAAAGTAGATACGACGGAGACGTATCATGAATGCCTCCGGCGGTGTACCGGGATGTGCAATGATCTAGCGTAGCAATGACATCAAAAAACGGACAAGCCATGAAAACATCATGCTAGCTATCTTATGATCATGCAAAGCAATATGATAATGAATGCTCAAGTCATGTATATGATGATGATGGAAGTTGCATGGCAATATATCTCGGAATGGCTATGGAAATGCCATGATAGGTAGGTATGGTGGCTGTTTTGAGAAGGTATATGGTGAGTTTATGGTACCGACGAAAGTTGCGCGGTACTAGAGAGGCTAGCAATGGTGGAAGGGTGAGAGCACGTATAATCCATGGACTCAACATTAGTCATAAAGAACTAACATACTTATTGCAAAAGTTTATTAGCCCTCGAAGCAAAGTACTACTACGCATGCCCCTAGGAGGATATATTGGTAGGAAAAGACCATCGCTCGTCCCCGACCGCCACTCATAAGGAAGACAATCAATAAATACCTCATGCTCCGACTTCGTTACATAACGGTTCACCATACGTGTATGCTACGAGAATCACAAACCTCAACACAAGTATTTTTACTAATCCACAACTACCAACTAGCATGACTCTAATATCACCATCTTTATATCGCAAAACTATTGCAAGAAATCAAACATATCATATTCAGAGATCTACAAGTTTTATGTAGGATTTTATGACTAACCATGTGAATGACCAATTCCTGCCATCTCTCTAATTGGATATAAGTGAAGCAAGATAGTTTAGTTCTTTCTACAAAAGATATGCGAACGCTCTAACAAATATAATTGAAGCAAAAGAGCATTATACAAATGGTGGTTTTCTATGTAAAGAGAAACAGGCAATCCAAACTTCAAATGATATAAGTGAAGCACATGAAGCATTCTATAAAGCCATACTCAAAAGATATAAGTGAAGTGCATAGAGCATTCTATAAATCAACCAAGGACTACCTCATACCAGCATGGTGCATAAAAGAAAAATGAAAACTAAATGCAAAAGACGCTCCAAGATTGCACATATCGCATGAACGAAACGAATCCGAAAACATACCGATACTTGTTGAAGAAAGAGGGGATGCCTTCCGGGGCATCCCCAAGCTTAGACGCTTGAGTCTCCTTGAATGTTTACTTGGGGTGCCTCGGGCATCCCCAAGCTTGAGCTCTTGCCTCTCTTCCTTCTTCTCACATCGAGACCTTCTCGATCATCGAACACCTCATCCACACAAACTTCAACAGAAAACTCGGTAAGATCCGTTAGTATAATAAAGCAAATCACTACTCTAAGTACTGTTGCAAACCAATTCATATCTTGTTTTTGCATTATAGCTACTGTAATATAAATTTTTCATGGCTTAATCTACTGATATTAATCGATAGTTTCATCAAAACAAGCAAACTATGCATCAAAAACAGAATCTGTCTAAAACAGAACAGTGTAACAATCTGAACATTCACCATACTTATGATACCTGACAAAATCTACAAAAATTAGGAAAAATAAACAATTTGTATATAAATACAGTGCAAAAAGAATCAGAACCATTTGACATTCCAGCTAAAAATGTAAAATCGTGCGCTACAGCCAAAGTTTCTGTCCTGCACCGTACAAACCATCAAGCAAATGTAAACATCCTAAAGGCAAACCTTGGCACATTATTTTTATAATACAATGGAATTGTACAAGGGGATAACTATTTTTCATTTAAAAGTTTCTGTAATCACGATTCACAAAGTTTCCGTGAGCGTGAACAAAGTTCAAGGAGCTCCCCCACTTCAACAATGCTTGTCTCTCTCACTTTCACTTTCCTTTTTGGAAAGTTTTGGGTTCCCCTCTTTATTATTTTGTTTTAAACTATATAAAAGCACTTTCACTCAACAAAAATAAATGACACCTAAAACTTCCGGGTTGTCTCCCTGGCGGCGCTTTCTTTAAAGCCATTAAGCATGGCATATAGTGCTCAAGTAATGAATCCACCCGGATCCCAAGGTATATCAAAGCCAATTTTAATTAACAATGATTTGTGATTTAGTAGTGAGCACAAAGTAACATATATCATGCAACAACGAAGTCTAACTCTCTTCCGATGCATCGGCATGTCATAAAAGAACAATTTATGCACATATAGTAAAGGCCAATGCATAGTATAAATAGTTTCTTGCAATTTTATCATATTGGAAACATGGAGAGGCGGAGATGTAGTTCCTATCTCATAATAATTGCAAGTAGGAGCAGCAAGCACATGCATATTATATCTATCAAAATCATCATGTGTAGTAGTGAAACGCAACCCATCAATATAATCCTTAATAAGGGCAAACTTCTCTGATATAGTGTAGTCAGGAGAATTCAAATAGATAATAGGACTATCATGCGTGAGTGCAATAGCAACAATTTCATGTTTAACATAAGGAACTATAGCAAGTTCATCTCCATAAGCATAATTCATATTGGCATCTTGGCCACAAGCATAGGAAGCATCATCAAAAAGGGATATTTCCAAAGAATCAACGTGATCATAACAATCATCATAGCAATCATCCTTCGGTAAGCACGGAGGGAAATTAAACAATGTATGAGTTGAAGATTTACTCTCATTAGAAGGTGGGCACGGGTAGCTAATCCGCTCTTCCTCCTTTTGTTCTTCGCTCTCCTCATCATCTTTTTCATCCAATGATCTCACAGTTTCATCAATTTCTTCTTCCATAGACTCCTGCAAAATATTAGCCTCTTCTCGGACAGTGGAGACTTTCTCAATAAATTCATCAATATCATAATTGTATTTATAATTCTCATAGCAATATTTAAGGATAGCTAAATTCTCAGGTCTATAAACTGAATCATCAAAATCTTCAAACTCTTTAAACAAAGCCATAAAAGCAATGGATTCTTCTATTTGTTCCACATCATAATAATCATATATACCATTAGCATAAGAAGCCAAGGTTTCATCATCATTAAATTCACATGAAAAGGGAAGGTGTGGAGCCTTCATCCTAGAGCAACAAGTATAATCATATATCATGCATAGTTGCCGAGCATACCAATGCAACATATAAATTTGATCCCATAATAGTTTCCCTTTTTGAGTCAAGCGATAATCCCTAAAGTATTCACGTTGATCCAACGTTACTCCCATTATAAAGCCGAATGGGGTTTTCTCAGGATTATCGAAGTAGTACATAATATGTTTCACATAATGAGAATCGAGGGTTTTAGGAGGTTCCTGTCGGTGTTCTGGGAACGGGGGTCCCCAGACTTGCCTGCCTGCGGCCTGTGGCGTGGCTCAAAGGGGGGCCCAGTGCGGCCCATCTTCACCAACACAAACCCAAGACCCTCGTGAGGGGCCAAGCCTCGCGGGGCGGATGACGCGGAGCTTCCTCAGGAACGGCCTCGTCGGGCTGGCTCGTGAGGAGGCGGAAAGATCAAGGCGGGGTACCTCACGAGGTGCCCGTGACGCAAGCCATGACGACCGAGGGTGCCAGGCGGGTGCCAGCCTGCGCAGTGTCCTCCTTTCCTCTTTGGTGCAAAGGGGGCAAGCGCAGCTGCGGAGTACCGAGGCATCAGGCAAAGGTTGCCATTTCGGTGCAATGAGACCAAGACCATGAGGACTGCAAGACGGAGGTCATCGTGGAGCCCGAGATGGCGTCATCACCAGAGCTTTGTGCAGGCGAAGACTACTTTTGTCATGGTAGCTAGTACTAGCTGTCCCCCTTCAAGGGGATAATTATTTTTGTTGAAAAGTTTCTATAATCAAGATTCACAAAGTTGTCGTGAGCATGAACAAAGTTCAAGGAGCTCTCCCACTTCAACAATGCTTATCTTTCTCACTTTCACTTTCCTTTTTGAAAAAGTTTTGGGTTCCCCTCTTTTTTCTTGTTGTTTTTAAACTATATGAAAGCACTCAACAGAAATAAATGACTCTCTAAAACTTCCGGGTTGTCTCCCTGGCAGCGCTTTCTTTAAAGCCATTAAGCTAGGCATATAGTGCTCAAGTAATGGATCCACCCGGATCCCAAGGTATATCAAAGCCAATTTTAATTAACAATGATTTGTAATTTACTAGTGAGCACAAAGTAACATATATCATGTAATGACGAAGTCTAACTCTCTTCCTATGCATCGGGATGTCATAAAAGAACAATTCATGCACATGAAGTAAAGGCCAATGCATAGTATAAACAATTTCTTGCAATTTTATCGTATTGGAAACATAGAGAGGTGGAGATATAGTTCCTCTCTCATAATAATTGCAAGTAGGAGCAGCAAGCACATGCATATTATACTCATCAAAATCATCATGTGTAGTAGTAAAAGGCAACCCATCAATATAATCCTTAATAAGCACAAACTTCTCCGATATAGTGTAGTTTGGAGAATTCAAAAAGATAATAGGACTATCATGTGTGGGTGCAATAGCAACAATTTCATGTTTAACATAAGGAACTATAGCAAGTTCATCTTCATAAGCATAATTCATATTGGCATCTTGGCCACAAGCATAGCAAGCATCATCAAAAAGGGATATTTCAAAAGAATCAACGGGATCATAGCAATTATCATAGCATTCATCCTTCGGTAAGCATGAAGGGGAATTAAACAATGTATGAGTTGAAGAGTTACTCTCATTAGAAGGTGGGCACGGGTGATCAATCCGCTCTTCCTCCTTTTGTTCTTCGCTCTCCTCCTCATCTTTTTCATCCAATGAGCTCACAGTTTCATCAACTTCTTCTTCCATAGATTCCTACAAAATATTAGTCTCTTCTTGGACAGCGGAGACTTTCTTAATAAGCGCATTAATATCGGAATTCTATTCATAATTCTCATAACAATATTTAAGGATAGCTAAATTTTCAGGTCTATAAACCGAATCATCAAAATCTTCAAACTCTTTAAACATAGATTCAATTTTACAAGCACCCATAAAAACAACAAATTCTTCTATTTGTTCCACATCATAGTAATCATATATACCATTAGCATAAGAAGCTAAGGTTTCATTATCATTAAATTCGCATAAAAAGGGAAGGTGTGGAGCCTTCATCCTAGAGCAACAAGTATAATCATATCTCAAGCATAGTTGCCTAGCATACCACTTCAATATATGAATTTGATCCCATAATAGTTTCCCTTTTTGTGTCAAGCGGTAATCCCTAAAGTATTCACGTTGATCCAACATTACTCCCATTACATAATTGAATGGGGTTTTCTCAGGATTATTAAAGTAGTACATAATATCCTTCACATAACCAGCATCGAGGGTTTTAGGAGGTTCCCCATCTCCATGAGCAGAAAGTACACCCAATTTTTTTTGGTATTTCGTGTTCCATATCCATAACTAAAGATAAAGAACAACAAATAAAAATTACTTAGTGATAAAGGAAACAAGCACACACGAGAATATTCACCCCATGCTATTGCTCCCCAGCAACGACGCCAGGAAAAGGTCTTGATAACCCACAAGTATAGAGGATCAATTGTAGCCTCTTTCGACAAGTAATAGTATCAAACCCAGCAAGGAGCTAAAGGTAGAACAAATATTCCCTCAAGTTCTATCGACCACCGATACAACTCTACGCACACTTGACGTTCGCTTTACCTAGAAGAAGTATGAAACTAGAAGTACTTTGTAGGTGTTGTTGGATAGGTTTGCAAGATAATAAAGAGTACGTAAATAAAAAGTAGGGGCTGTTTACATAAAGACACAACTAAGTTAGTTTTAGTAAAGAGCTTTTTGTTACGAGAAAGTTATTTGTCCCTAAGCAATCGATAACTAGACCGGTAATCATTATTGCAATTTTATATGAGGGAGAGGCATAAGCTAACATACTTTCTCTACTTGGATCATATGCACTTATGATTGGAACTCTAGCAAGCATCCGTAACTACTAGAGATCATTAAGGTAAAACCCAACCATAGCATTAAAGCATCAAGTCCTCTTTGTCCCATACGCAACAACCCCCTTACTCGGGTTTGTGTTTCGGTCACTCACGCAACCCACTATAAGCGAATCATGAATGTATTGCAACACCCTATAGCGGGGATCCCTCACGCTTGCACGACACGGAGAGCACCATAGGACAGCACCAAAAATAAAACATGCAACTGAAACCAATCTTGATCATCAAATAACCCATAGGACAAAACAGACCTACTCAAACATCATAGGATAGCCATACATCATTGGGAAATAATATATAGCGTTGAGCACCATGTTTAAGTAGAGATTACAGTGGGTAAGAGAGAGGTTACACCGCTGCATAGAGGGGGGAAGAGTTGGTGATGATGGCGGTGAAGTTGTTGGTGAAGATTGCGGTGATGATGATGGCCCCCGGCAGCGTTTTGGCGCCACCGGAAGAGAAGGGGAGAGGGGGACCCTTCGTCTTCTCCTTCCTTGACCTCCTCCCTAGATGGGAGAAGGGTTTCCCCTTTGGTCCTTGGACTCCATGGCGTGGGAGGGGCGAGAGCCCCTCTGAGATTGGATCTGTCTCTCTGTCTCTCTCTGTTTCTGCGTTCTCAGATTCTGCCCTTTCACCGTTTCTTATATTCCCGGAGATCTGTAACTCCGATTGGGCTGAAATTTTAACACGATCTCTATCCGGATATTAGCTTCCTTGCGGTGAAAGAAGGGCACCAACCGCCTTACGGGGTGGCCACGAGGGTCAGCGGCGCGCCTGCCCCCCTAGGGCGCGCCCCCTACCTCGTGGCCCCCTCGGGCATCGTCTCGCGTGGATTTTTCTTCCCCAAAATCATATATATTCCAAAAAAATCTCCGTCTGTTTTTATCCCGTTTGAACTCCGTTTGATATGGATATTCTACGAAACAAAAAACATGCAACGAACAGGAACTGACACTGGGCACTGGATCAATATGTTAGTCCCAAAAATAGTATAAAAAGTTGCCAAAAGTATATGAAAGTTGTAGAATATTGGCATGGAAAAATAAAAAAATATAGATACGATGGAGACGTATCAGTGAGCATCATGAAATTGGTGATGGAGGAAGGTTGATGATGGCGATGGCGATGGATTCCCCTCTTCGGAGCCCCGAACGGACTCCAGATCAGCCCTCCCGAGAGAGTTTACGGCTCGGCGGCGGCTTCGTATCGTAAAACGTGATGAATCCTTCTTTATTTTTTCTCCCCACGAATATATGGAGTCAAGGTTGAGGTCGGTGGAGCTCCAGGGGGCCCACGAGGCAGGGGGCGCGCCCACCCCCCTCGTGGCTAGGGTGTGCCCCCCTGTCCTTGATTCTTTGCCAGTATTTTTTATTATTTCCAAAAATACTCTTCGTGGAGTTTCAGGTCATTCCGAAAACTTTTGTTTCTGCACATAAATAACACCATGGCAATTCTACTGAAAACTGCGTCAGTCCGGATTAGTTGTAGAGAAACATGCAAGTTAGAGTTCAAAACAAGGGCAAAAGTGTTTGGAAAAGTAGATACGACGAAGACGTATCAACTCCCTTCGTCTAGGTGAATAAGTCATCTTAGGTTGTGCACCGCAACCAAGGTGGAAAGGAAAATGAGAGAACGCAATGTTTATTTGCTAATTAATATCATTGCATGCAACGAACTGACCACTGCATGTCATGTTTGGTAGTCTCAAGTCATTAAAAGCGTATACGCCCCACATCTCTTATTGGTTGATTCCTTTATTTATGTCAAAAAATAAGAAACAACGTGAGAGCCAATGCACCACGCCCATGTGTTTTGAGACTATTTGATTTTCGTAAGGTGACTTACATACCTAGACGGAGGGAGTATTACATGAGAAATGTTCTTGCATTGAAAAAGTTGTCTACCTCAAAAAAAATATGTGTTACAAAAATCGCACCTTTCCCAAATTCAAACATAAATTTTAATGAATTTCAAATAATATTTCTTTTTTGCAGTAATGTGCAGAAATATTTATGTATAGCAAAATAAAAAATGTGTTTTTTAGAAAATGTTCGCATTTTTATTTTTAATAGTATATTCATATATTTCATGTACTCTGTATCTATCAAAAAATCATTAAATCTTTTAAGTAGTATAATTATAGAAAAGCATGTAAAATACACAAAAATGAATCTGTAAAAAACATCTATATGGAAATGTTGATTAGTGTGTTTATAAAAATAAAATTTATATTTAAATTAGATAAATACAGATGTACCACATAAAAAGTAAAGGTGAAGATTAGAAAAGGAATAGGAAAAAATCCGCAAAAAAAGAGAAGAGCCCACCTGATTTTATAAGGTCGACCCATTGCAGAGTTCCCTATGGAGTGTACACAGTAGGCAACGGAATATATCTTCATGTCAGGGCTCGCGAGCATCAAATTGGTCACTAATGCTTGTATATTTTTTAAAAAATTAATCCCTCTCTCTCTATATATACAGACGGTCTATTCTGCTAATATTAGCAGAATAACTATTCTGCACACTACTTCGGCACTGCACGCTCAACAGAAGCGCACTGCATCATTTTGACGACGAGCACTGCAATAGAGACTAGAAACTTCTCGTCGGAAAAAACTGTACGCATTAGTTTTTCGGTACTGTTTTCGCTCTAAGTTTTTAACCGTTTATCGGAATGAGGCGTGTAATATATCATTGAAAAGCTATGGATTAGGCGCAATTTCGACATGTTGAACACTTTTCGAGATTCCACACGGTTTAAGAGCAGTTTTGAAAATAATGCGGCGGATAACGAGTGGCAGCGATCGTTTTTTCGTGTTTTTTTCTAAACTGCTTGTTGGAATGAAGCAAATGATACGCCTTTGGATAGATATCGTCGAGGCGCATATTTTTCATATATAAATCTTTCTCTAATTCATTACGGTTTAAGAGCAGTTTCAAATTTACTAAATCGCGGAACTCTGTTTTTCAATTTTTTTGAAATTTTCGGTACTGTTTTTGCTCCAGTTTTCTAACCGTTTGTCGAAATGAGACATATGATACGCCGTTGGATAGGTACGGACAAGGCCTAACTTTCATATGTTGAAATGGTTTTGAGATTCCTTACGGATTTTAGTTAATTTTGAAAATTGTGCGGCTGACTTCGAGAGGCAGCGGCTGTTTTTTCGTGAAATTTTTACGAACGGCTGGTCAGAATAATTCAAATCATACGCTGTTGGAAAGATATCGACGAGACACAACTTTTTCATGTAGAACACTCTCTCTAATACCTTACGGTTTAAGAACAGTTTCAATTTTACCGAAAAGCGGACACTCTGTTCTTCGCGAGACCAAAATCGTCATATTTACTGCATCGGACAGAAGAACGCACTGCTTCAGATGAAATACCGCACTTCATTAGATAGTCAAGGGCACTGCATGGTTTCTTTTTGTTTAGACGTATTTTTTCTCGGACGGGGAAAAAAGAACGCACTGCTTCAGACGGAATACCGCACGTCATTAGATGGGCAAGTGCACTGCATGGTTTTTTTTGTGGGACGTAAATTTTTCCAAACGTGGTGGAGTGCACTTCGTGTCGAGCGTTGGTACTGCAGGGACGAGGTGAGTGCACTGCATCAATTTTTCTTTTTCCAATATTTTTTCTAACTTTTTAAGCTTATTTGTGAACCTCATGGTCAAAATTAGTGAACCGCGTGGCACAGACTAGAGAATTGCATTGTTTCGCTTGGTGAAAGTGAATCGCAAGGCAGAAACTAGTGGACTTCATCTAAAAAGAAACGAACTTCTTTCTATGTTGATTTTTTATTGTTTTACAAAGGGAACCAGAGGAGTGCACTGCAAACATACACACACCGCATTGCAAGCATACAGAAAACAAGTGAAACGGCCACATGCGACAATGCAAATTGTCTTCTAAAAACACATAACCGATGGGGTGTACTGCAGATATACAGACACCGCATTGCAGGCATATACAAAAGGAACTGCATGCAGATGATGCTTCCTTTTTCTCGCATATACGAAAGTGAACCAACGTATAGTACAAGTGAACCAACGTATAGTACAAGTGAACCTCATCGAAAAAGAAAGAATACCGCTTGTGGTTTTATTAACAGAAGTGAAGCACGAAATTCTTGTCAGAAACAAGAGCGAAACAACAAACTTTTCCAGTTTCCCTTTTTGGACTGAAACGGACTGAAGCACAATATGAGATGCACTGCACACCGAAGCCTTCAGACCGCGAGACGCCATGGGTGCTCGACCACTCCAAGAAACACGGCCGCACATCAAGAACATACATGCCCACACTGCAAGACCATGCCAACGCTGGTCGGGCGGTCGTTGCAGATCTCGGTCCATGGCAGAGGAAGTCGAACAGAGGGACGCGAGAACCACAGAGGTGGTCAGAGCAGTAGTGGTCGCGCCGTGTTGCGCCGTTTGGGCCCAACATGTTGGCCGCCGCCGTGAGGGTCGTCCGGGCCAACCGCGGCCCCTGGAAGGTGGTCGCCAGGCAGATCCCCTACTATCCATTTGTAGAGGAGCCCACGGGATGGAGAGGGGGCGCCGGAGAGGAGAGGGAGAGGTCACTGGATCTTGGCGAAAGGAGGAGGACCACCTCAGCCCATGTAGTGCGGACGATGAGCACTTGAAGTGCGATGGCGCGCGGGCTGGGGAATTTGGCCATGGCGGCGACCAGAGGGAGAGGAGACGGAGGTCCTGATATCCCCCGAGTGGGACGAGCCCCGCGTGCCCGCACCTTCTCCCCGCCATGAGCATGCTTCTCCACCACCGCACATCGCTGCAAAACGAGCTGCACGGGGGCCACAACCGAGCTGCATGGAGGGGGCGGCGCCCGAGCACTACTGATGGTTCAGGGGAGGAAGATGGGAACACCGCGACGTCTCCGGTCGTGGCAGGACAGGGCGAGGCGGCGGAAGTTCGTCTGGGCAGCGAGAGGGGCGGCGGACCTTGCTGCTGGCGACTGGATCTGACATGAGAACCACGGAGACGGCCGGATTCAGTGGGGCGGCGCCCCCATGGCCGGGCAGCGGGGTGGGAGGTGGTGGTGCCGGTGGTGGCCAGTGGCCGCGCCGTCGTGTCCCACGGGCAGCTCAGTGGAAGGTGGTTGTTGGCGGCGCGGTGGTCCAAAACTTGACAAGTTATTTGAGACCTGATTCAGATATAGCTTGGCCTGCCTTTTTGCATCTACGGAGTACCTGTTATTTTTTCTTTTGAACGCATTCGGCATTCATAACCTTTTCTCATTTGTGATGAAGGCACACAAAAGATGCGAGCTGGACGACGAAGACTCGTGAAAAAATAAACACGTCCAGGCCACACCACACCACACCACAGGACCACTCGCGGACTCGCCGTTGTTCACTGGCGCACCGGTCACCTTCAGAAAAGTCCAAGCTACCAATCATCCAAAAAAAAAGTCCAAGCTACCAACGAATAGACACTGCCGAAACTACCCCTCACAGTACACTCTCTCGTCCACAAGGGAAGTCGTAGTTTTTTTTTTTTTGAGTGGTAGGGAAGTCATAGTTGCGCGTCCGGCAGGTCGTCACTCGTAAGGCCCACTCGATGGCATCCGGGCCCCTCGTCAGAGCATCTCCTCGGAGAGAGGTGGACAGGCCAGCAGCTCGGGGCCCGGGAGCAGGTGAATATTCGGGCTTTATAGTAGCTGTAGCAATTTTTGCTTCCAGTGGCTTGGTGGGGGCCCATACTGAACTGCTACCGGATTCAAGTCCCTTTCCAGTTGTTAGGAGTTACTCCAAAAAAAAAAAGGTTGTTAGGATGTTTGGGGCGACAACCCTGGAGAGATGCACAATTACTAAGTAAGGGCTTTTTCAAGAAAAGACCGATTAGTGTCCAATGTTTTCAGGCCAGGGGCGGATCCAGAACAAAAATGTCCCGGTGTCCACATGTATATAAGGATAGACACCAAACAATAGTATGCACTCCATTCCTTTATATATGAGTTTTTAGAAAAATATATCAATATCCACATTACGAAATTCATATCATTTGATCCTTCAAGAAGATAGTTTCGTATTTTATCTATTAGGTTTTGTAGATGTTGTTATTTTATTCTATAATTTTGATCAAACATTCAAATGGTTGATTTGCACGGAAATCGATACATCTTATATTCTGGAACGAAGAATAACACATCCAACAACACAAATTATATGGCAGTGAGATTTCTTACAAAAATGAACTGGTTCATGTGATGGGCAAGCTATATCATCTTGTGCCGAGGACTTTATTTTTTTAAGAAACATTTCCATAAATTCTCATGTTAATAATTATTGTTGTGTTAGCAAAAATGTATGAGTTACATTATTTGTGTTTGCATATGCAAGAATAGAAACAATAAACAAAACATTTTTTTTGTCAGAAATAAACAGAACATATTGATTGAACAATACGATTAGGGAGTTAAACTTACTCAACATTGTGATTTACCGTTCTTGCTGAAATAATCCTCCCATGGTTAGATGTGAATCGCAGCGAGTTGTTCTCAATTATAATACCTTTAAATTTTAAAACCCTAGCCATACAATTAAAAAACAGAAATTTGAGAAATTAAAATTCCTACACACAGTTGAGATTTCAGATTTGAGAGAGATCGGCAATTACCAAATACAGAGTTGAGAGGTACCTGAAATTTCCAACAATCTCTCGGTGAGCGAGGTAGAGGTAGCCAGCTAGCGATGCTTGAACGCTTCAATGGACAACCAGGACGAACCAGCGACTGGCAGCGCGACTGGCAGCGCGGCGGCGGAGAAGGGCCGAGGACGGAGAAGCCGAACGGATGAGCAACAGAATAGGCGCACGCACAGGCGTATTGGAGATTAATTAATTAGATTGATAGCTTTTTCTCAACAGACGCACGTACAGGGATCGATTAATTGATCGATCTGGAGTAGGCATTTACCTAGATGGGCTGATATGCCTGGCTTGTGTTCGTGTATCGGTGGGCTGGCCGGTGTTCAGATCAAAAAGTTACTGGTGTCCAGCCTAAAAATCTGTACCATGCATAAGGTGAATACGAGTTTTACCCGGTGCCAGTGACACCGGAAGAGACAACGTGCCTCCGCCCCTGTTTCAGGCGATGCATAAGTGGAAGAAATACAATAAACAGGTTATAAAGCCCGAGTGTATTTTACATCATTTTGATGTATTAATGAGCTTTTTTTTGCGGGTGATGTATTAATGAGCTATGCTGACGGAGCTCATATATACAAACACATCAACTACTTTGCACCCATTGGTCTACATACCGAGTGCGGATTTAAATAGCTAAGCATCCGCGACCGAGCAGAATATTAGTTAGGCGTCTCATTTAGGACAAACCCTTCTATATGCAATGTTCAGATGCAAAATATATATAAAAAACCAAAAAAAACACGCCGATGAGATGCCCTTAAGAATTAATTCTTGTATATTCTCAAACACAAAAATTTAGAAAGCATGTAATCTTGGATTGTCCACTCAAAATAATAAACACACACTTTTTATAGCAATAGACAGAGGGCCTTGATCTTCGTGGTGTTTAAGCTCACATTAAGTTTCCTACAAACTCAATGACAGAAGAATGTGTTTCAAAGAAAATTGGCAGCTCCAAATTTTATAGCCGAAAAGACCACCGTAGGATAGTATAAATTCTGTAGAATATGTTGTGGTAATTTAAAGTCAAATATATGTTAATGTGCCTTGCAGCACTGCAAAAGTATGTTTAAGCTAACCCGGAGCACTATCATATGGCAGTCTTTTTCCCATGGGTGGATGCATAATCATGTTGGGCTAACTTTTTTTTTATAATTTATATATCTTCCTCACTTCAGTATTTATCCTACCTAAGATCATCTCCAACGTTGACTTCTAAAATGGACTCAGGGCATGTTTGGTTGGAGTCCACACCATTGCAAGCCTGGCCTGGCCAGTGCCTGGTTCCTGCCTGGCCTTTGTTTGGTTAGTTGCCTGGCGCAAAAAATGATTGCTTGCCTGGCCGTCCCTGGTAGCCTGGTTAGCCTGGCCTGATTAAAAAATTCAAATAAAATAATATATCCAACCCAGGCAGTGTCATCAGCCTGGCCCAGGCGTTCGATTTTTCACGCCTGGCTCTGTGCCTGCCACTAAGCAAGGGATGGCAGTAGCATTAGATATCTTTTAAACACAAAAGGACAAATCAACAGGCAAGGAAGGAAACCAAAGGCGCATGCGCTAGGCTAGCCTGGCCAGTGCCTGGTTCCTGCC
>NC_041392.1:566590431-566611720 GCF_002162155.2 Triticum dicoccoides | reverse complement strand
GCATACGCCAGGCTAGCCTGGCCAGTGCCTGGTTCCTGCCTGGCCTTTGTTTGGTTAGTTGCCTGGCGCAAAAAATGATTGCTTGCCTGGCCGTCCCTGGTAGCCTGGTTAGCCTGGCCTGATTAAAAAATTCAAATAAAATAATATATCCAACCCAGGCAGTGTCATCAGCCTGGCCCAGGCGTTCGATTTTTCACGCCTGGCTCTGTGCCTGCCACTAAGCAAGGGACGGCAGTAGCATTAGATATCTTTTAAACACAAAAGGACAAATCAACAGGCAAGGAAGGAAACCAAAGGCGCATGCGCCAGGCTAGCCTGGCCAGGCAAAAACATGCGTCATCCCAGGCTTCATCCAGGCACATTGTCCAGGCTTTCATCCAGACAGGCCCTCAATCTTTGTCCGCAAATACTGATATGGGAGCTGACTATCCAACAATGTTCCCTATATGTCCATCTATACATGTGCCTATCGCGATTGAAGAAAGAGAAAAAGAGAGAGAGGATGTCCAACGTGTTGGTTTTTGATTGGCCAGACGTATGTCCGCACTCCCCCAAGCCCCCAAGTTTTTTATAGTTTGCCAGAATTTAGACGTTTGAACTAGTTCATATAGTCCTGCAGAGGACATATATGTGCTATATGAGGGCCCGCGTTGAAAATTCCTTGACTCTTCTACGTAAAACTATTGCACATGCCCTAACACAAGTGAGAGGCGAAGAAGAAGGCCTAGTCATTATTCTGTTCAGGGTGGCTCCACAAAATTGCTCCCTCCTTGCTTCACGAATCACGACTACTCCCTACGTTTTAAAATAAGTGTCTTAACTTTATATTAACTTTAGTATAAAATTATACTAAGTTTGAAACACTTATTTTGAGACGGAGAAAATACTATATATCCATCTTTTTTTTTGCAGAGCTATATATCCATCTCTTTACAACTCGGATTTACACCCTAACCGGAAAAGAGAAGCAGTGCCGGTACATGGGTCATGCAAAAGCAGACCCAATCAGCGCACAACTGCCACCGCCTTTCGGGCCGCACCGCTGCCACGCCCATGCACGGCGCATGTGCCGCCCCACATGCGCCCCGGAAAACCTCGGGGGCTAAAGTACAAAAGCGCGAATAAACAGCAGCAAAGCAAACCCCCATTTTAAACCCAGTTTTATATTTTTTTCCTCGTCACATCCTCCTCTTTAACGTTCACATTTCCCACGCGGCCCATCCCTCCCAACTCCGTCCGTCCGTCCGATCCCCCGCCGCAGCGACCCGGCCCCACTCGCTCCCCGTCCCCGTCGCCGGCGCCCCGCGAAACCCCGCCTGGCCACGCCGCCTGCCGGGCCTCGCGGCTCGCGGCGGGCATTTCGAGCTCCGGCTCGCCGGATCCGGCGGGGCAGGCTCGGCGGCGCCGCGAGCTGCCGCCGCGGTCGGCGCAGATCCGTGCCTGCGCGCTGGGAATTTGAGGGGGCTGGCTCCCGGTTGGACTCGGCTCGAGTTGATTTCCGCGGGTTGGTGGAGGTAGGTTGGTGCGCGGGGAAGCTGGTGGGCGGCCGCGGTACATGAGAGCCAGAAGCCTGCGCCGCCGCCTCTGCGTCTGTGGTCGGGGAGCTCTCGCGGCGCCATGATCGAGCAGTTCGTTAACTTCGTCATCCGCCCGCCACGGTAACCAACCGCCTTGCTGGCTTTATTCTCACTGCTTTGCCAAGTTTCAGCTGCACTAGGTCGAACGTGCTACTTTTGACTTTTGTTGTCATAATATAATGATAGCTAGGTGCTTTAGATGGTCATACTTTGCCCTGTAAGTACGAGTGTACTGTGATTCCCCCATCAAGGCATTATCCAAGCTCGTGGGAAATTGCAGTAGTTTTTGGCATCTCATAGTAATGTTACCAATGCTCGAACTGTAAGCCCTAACTCGACACGGTGTAGGTTCTGTGTTCAAAGTACAAAAGGTTAAGCAAGCGTAGGAGCCAAACCTTGTTGGTGAAGCCTTGCTAGTATTGAGCATCGTCTACTAGTTTTCGAGGTGGACAAGTAGCACTTCTTAATCACTAGTTCTGCAGTGGCAAAGACGCAAAGTTAAACTGATCTTAGAGACTAAACTGTAACTGCAACAAACTTTTGCATTCTTTTAACACGTGTAGTTTCAACTCAGCCGCGCTTCTCTTAAATTTAATTTATGCCTTTTCTTAAGACGTATGAAAGTGGAAGTCAAAGCTCCCAGAACTTTGGTATTCATAAAGTGATATCCTCTGTGTGTGTGTGTGTACTGCTGTCAGCTGGTTAACTAGATGTATATTTACAGTGCAGAGTACAACCCAGATCAGTATTTATGGGAGCCAGAGTTTACTCTTGCAGGAAGAAAGTACAAACGAATAGATTTGGAGGCAAGTAAGGGGAGCAGTTATTGAGGCTTTTTGCTGTGTTCCATTTGCCAATGAAAAGACTTTATGCTGATTATCAAATTATTGTATATTGGACTTATTCTTGTACCTGTATGTTGTGGCAGCTTTCCAATGAAAGAAACCAGACCTTAAAATGCAGCCACTATGTTCCTGCCGTCATCCCAGAAAACACTGCCCTTCCATGTGTGATCTACTGCCATGGGAATAGGTATTCGTGGTTTCTCGCTCATGGGTTCTCTTTATCCTATACATGTTATATAGGTATCCACGACAAGTAATTTGGAACGGAGGGAGTACCATTTAACAATTAACACATAGTGATTTATCGGCATTAATCATGGCATCTGTTTCTTTTCACATTTGGTGCATACCTTAATTAATCACCAATAATGCTGGCCAATTGATTGTTTCTTTAAACCTAATGCAGTGGGTGCAGAGCAGATGCAAACGAAGCTGCTGTCATACTTTTGCCTTCAAACATTACACTTTTTGCACTTGATTTCGCTGGATCAGGGCTATCAGGGGGAGAGTATGTCAGCCTTGGTTGGCACGAGGTGCATATTCACTATTTATTTCAAACAACATTTTTATAATTTAGTAATTGCACTGTTCTGAAAAAGGATACAACTATCAGAAACAGGATCTCAAGTCCGTGGTGTCCTTTTTGCGGAAGAATAAGGAAGTCTCTTGCATAGGTCTTTGGGGGCGTTCGATGGGTGCTGTTACAAGGTATTTTGGTTACAGTGTTTGCGCTTTCTACTATTTCGCAAATTTCAGTGTCCTATTTCTCTTAATGCTATATTGTCTTTTGTAAGTGTTCAGATAGTACAACATAATAAATTTATGTACCTTAAGAGTTTCTCTGTATTATTGAAATATCCTGATATTTGGCGGTGCTTTTGTCCTCAAAATATCTTAAAGATTTAGGTTTTAATGCGTGGAATTGTATTTTGATAGTTCATCACTTTGTCCAAACTTTGATGCAGCCTGCTGTATGGAGCAGAAGACCCCTCAATTGCTGGCATGGTTTTGGACAGTGCTTTCTCTAACTTGTATGAGCTAATGCTAGAGCTTGTTGATGTTTACAAAATCAGAGTTCCAAAGTTCACGGTATGCTTATCTCTGCATAATATTTTGCTTCACCGTTATGATTGAGCTGATTTTAAGAGAAGTGCACTTTCTGTAGTTGATAAAACGTAGACTTTGACGAAACATAGTTTACATGCTAATTGGTGATTTATTATGCAAAAGTGTCATTGTAGCTGTGCTCAAACTATCTGCTGTATGTATCACAAAAAGTGTTGTATGTGCGAAAAGAAATGTACCGTGTTTACGTCCAGGAAAAATACGAACCTTACAATGAAAATTTCCAATTCTAGAAGTCTTCCAGCACTTGTTGGTTTGGTTTGCATGGCCCTAGTGTATCCTATGCCATCTCTATTCTTAAATCTAAGTTGCTAGGGAAGCAAACTTCGAATAAGCTATAGATGAATTTGTGTACTAACTTACTTGCAGGCAATACATAACATGAACATTTTACTACCGCTCATGTTCTATGTGTTTTCAGGTTAAGATGGCTGTACACTACATGCGCCGTGTCATTCAAAGAAGAGCTAAATTTGACATAATGGATCTTAATGTTGTTCAGGTTTGCCTTCTAAAACAGTATATTCTTCTTGCTAATAACTAATGAAAAGTGATAGCAAGTGTTTGTTCCCGTTGCAACAATATGATGTTCCATATCGGTAATTAGTAATGTACTAATGTGCACCAGATATGAACTATGCAACAGAGTACAGTTAGAAAGGAATAGCTTAGCCTATTTATGCTTATATGTCTCCAAAGGATTGTAATGCAAAAAGAACGTTTTGTTGTATACTTATTGCATGTGGAAGGTGGAATGTATTGGGTTCTTGGGGAAAAAACGGCTACACTTTGCCACCGTTGACCCAATTCTAGCAGTTACATGAGTCGCAGCTTGAATATTGGGCCGATGCTTCAAGTGGTTTCCACACATGAAATATCTCTCCAGGGAAAATTGCGGTTTTGTAAGCAAGCAATTGTGCATGTAAAACTGGATACTGTTTTATGCAACTGGGTAATTCTTATGTTATGAGCCTAGCAGTTAGACTCGTTTCCCAGCAGGTTTCTCTGGCAATGCCATGGTAACTTGGTCTCCCAAAGTCCATTGCAAGAAACACGTACCACGGATCTGCTGTGGGTACAATGCCTGTCTTGGACCCAAGATGACAACATTGAATTGGTTTCCACCTTTTTTGTATTGCTTGGTTTAAGAAACATGTAGATGTAGCTAAAATGCAGAGAAGTGCTAGCTTAAGTAATTCGATTGATCCTATGGACGGGAGCAACAAGAATGTGGAAATATTCTGGACCAATGTTTACTGAATGAATACAACAACAACAAAACAACTGATCAATCAAAGGGAACTAAGAAAATTTTCAAAGGAATATGGGTAAAGACCAACGAAAAGCTTGCATGTTCGAGTGTCATTTTCTGTAGCCAAAAGGTGTATGTTACTGGGTAGTTGACAATCAGCTCATGTACAGAGTTCATAAATTTACAAGAAGGAATGAAACCAATTCTTTATTCTTCACACTTCTGGTTGGGAGGTATCTGCCTAAGTGGACTATGAAGTACACAGAGGTCAAGGTGATGCGGTGCAGATGCAGCTCGTAGAAGAAACTTATCCACCAGGAACCAAGGGCTAAAAGGCAAAAAGGCAAAAAGGAGGAAGAATCACAAATGACCATTATTTGGTAGTCTGTCACATGATGATACTTTATTACGGGAGTAGATGGAATGTCTTGAAGCAGCACATGCAAGGGGAGAATGGGCGATTGCAAAGGACTAAGAACTCTTAATGGCTGACACCACTTCTTTGAATAATTTTCAGAGGGTAGTGCCGGTCATTAATAGTTCTTTGTTATTACCTCTTCTATCTTGCATGTGCTGCTCTAAACTTCTGTCACGTATGCATCGTATTTATTATTCAAGTTCGAAAGGCCTGCATTTCACAGCAAAGTTGAACCATCATGTGAGACTACCAAAGATGAGCCCTCTATGGTTTTTCCTTTCTTCTTTTTCTTTTGCAGCTTTGTTACTTGGTGGATGAGTTTCTTTCGCAATCTGCCTCTAGATGTATCATTCCTTTTTATCATGTTCTTGACCTTTTGTAGCTCCTAGTCTGGTAGGCTGGTTCCATAATCTATCCGCTAGTAGACAAGTGTGAAGCAACTACTTTATTTCCTTGCACGTTTCGTGAGCCCTGTCCATGTCTCAGTGAAGGTCGCAAACTGCCCACTGACATACACCTCTTAGATTTGCACTAAATACACTAAAACAGACAAATATATAACCTTTTGTTGGGCTTTTCTAAGTGTTCCTTACAATGTTTGGTTTGTCTTCTTCGATTGGGTAGACTGTTGTATTTTTCACATCTTTTACCAAAACACTTCTACTTTCTTGATGTTCTCATCGATAGGATCAGTTGTATTATTTAACCAAGCATTTAATTGCATCCATAGTACAGCTACACCGTTACATGCTTCTTCAACCAAAAAATAGCAGCAAGAAAAAATATGCATAAGTGCCAACCTGTCTGATGTTGTCCTCTTGGGTGCAAGCCAAGAGTCACCTGCTGGCTTTCCTTGTTATCCTTTTCATCTTCTTCCCTATCGCAACTCGTAAATTTTTGAATGTTTCCATTTTTTTTGGGAATGGACTCTTGTGTACTAGCGGATCATTTAGCAAAGAATCCACTTCGAACGCTTATCATGGAAGGTTGTGACTCTGTATCACACATAATTATTGTGAATATATGGGAGACAAGTGAAATAGCTTCTCAGTGGCAGTACCTGCTGAACTAATCACGAATGTATTAGTTAGTTACATGCAGGACGCCATCACCTGCTTAAGACTGTCAAAATCAATTAGCTAGTTGCATTGGAAAACTGTCCCTAGATTCAGGCAGTGATTCTGAGCGTGGGAACCTCTTCAAGTTACAGCTACGACAGAATTGCTAGTCTACTACTCCCTCCGTCCCATAATATAAGAACGTTTTTTAAACTACACTAGTGTCAAAAACGTTCTTATATTATGGGACAGAGGAAGTAGTTCCTACGATGGTGAAGTGAACACATTTTCACCCAATATATACCTGCCGACCTTAGTTGGAGATGGCATAGTTGTCTTAGCTGTGATCACTGACATTAAGCCACTAGGAGTACTCTTTCAGTTTTATTCGTAACATTTTTTTTACATAGAATTAGTTGACTCATTGTGATTTCTTGTTATACTGAATTAGATTTATTTGTTTTATTACCACCTTTTTTCTGGATGAATGACAAGCTTTACCCTTTTTCTTCACCAGTTTGCCCCCAAGACGTTTATTCCGGCATTATTTGGACATGCATCGAGTGACGTGTTTATTCAGTCCCATCACACTGATCGTATTCATCAGGCGTATGCGGTATCGTGCTTGCTTTACATTGGCTGATCAAAAGTAATAATTTGTGGTGATCGATCCTACTGCGCATATTTTATTCATATATTTGTATGTCTCTGCAGGGTGATAAAAATTTAATCAAATTTGATGGCGATCACAACTCTGCTAGGCCCCAGTTTTATTATGATTCCGTTTCAATATTCTTCTATAATGTTCTGAATCCACCTCAATTTCCGTCTGCATGCTCAAATAAGCTAGAGAAGTACTATAACCGTGGGGCTGGAACTAATGAGGTAATTTTTCTCTTCACTCCTATTAAATCCTACATCAGACCTTCTGCTTGCTGTTATGGGAACCCTGAAACCTTCCCAAGGAAATTACCTGTCAATTAACTTGACTTTTTCAGAGCTTACTGTATGAGATCATAAATGGTCTAAGGGCTGCTGGTACTGATGCAGGAAGTTCATCCGCAGCTGCAGCTAGTTTCACCAATGGTGCGGCCCAGCCCCCTTAGTAGCTGCTGGTACTCACGAGTCACCTCTTGCTGTTCACTCACTCTTATTTCATTGTTTCAGCGACAAAATCAGTAGTTGAATTGCTGACGGAGAGGGTAAATCAACTGTCCGTTAAAAATGACAGTGACTTGGTAAGTTGACCAGACCATCAGTGGTAGATTAGCCTCTTGCACCAGAAATCTGAGGTGATATATCCTCATTTGAATGCAGGATTTCCTTTTGGACGAAAATCATAACCTCACTGAAATGGAAGAGAACACTGCAGAGTCTCATACACAGGTAAAATTTGACGAGGCTTTGTTTTATTTCAAGCTGGTTGATTGTTTTGCCACTGTTAAAGGCAGCACTGCACTCTATAAAAAATCTATCACTGCATATGACATGATGCAGCCCGCCCATCTCTGTGATACTAAATTTCTTGTGTCACTATACAAGGATGATGACAAATTTCATTGGTTTCCTACATTTAGACTACTTTCTGAGAAAGGATCTTGTAATCTTACTGACGAGAGGTTATATTCCATTTTAGGATAAGGCGAACAGGCAAAATGAGGAGTGCTGCTCATACACAAGTTCAAACCGAGAGAGCTGGGGAAGATGTTCTTCCTTGGGCGCAGCGAGTGATGTATCATCCTCCGGCGAGCGTCCCAGGGTTTCCGATCATAAGCATAAGGTACATGTATTTTTCAATTTACATGTCTTTCAGACACACATAATTGCTGTAAACTAAATATCAAGGAGGCACATCATAATATATATATGCCAACTTGACAAGGGTTTACTAGCATACAGATTTTCTTTACAAACCTTTAAGGGAAAGCTTATGATCGGCTCAATACTAAGCTGGCAAAATTTTGTAGAGTATTGACAAAATTTTATTCCCAAGAGCACAACTTCTCACAGTTCAGATCTCCTCATTTGTTCCCAAACTGCAGAGCTTGACACTAAGAGCTCTGGCAACACCGTTGAGACGGATACGACGGAAACCACTCACCATACCAAAGGAGAGGAAGAACAGATCTCTATGGAAGAGGCTTAACCAGGAGAGGCATGATATGGGGGAGAGCTTAACCCAGCGTTTCAGGCTGTGCCTCCAGGGCCAATCCCAGCACAAGAGAACAAAGTCGTCCTGACAACTGTGAGTACTCAGCTTAACCCAGACAAAACTGCTAGGAACACGATGATTCACCGACGAAATGCGCCTCGATTCTGACCTCTCGGCACCAACCCTGCTGCATAGTTACCAGTTACCACTGAATCTGTGAAGCCGGCCACGTAACTGTCAGTATTTGCTCCGTCAGATTGTTCCGCGTTGCTCTTGTAGATCCCGAGTTTGTAGAATTGTAGTGTGACCCCTCCTGGTGTGGGGAAGGACCCGTGCATTAGTATCAATAGGCTTTCGAGTTCAAATATTGTATTTTTTACATAACACGCCATTTGTTTGTTGTTTGGGAACCTTATTTTGTACTATCTGGTTAAGGGGCAGATTGCCCATGAACAGTAACAAGTCTCTTGCTTGAGTGGTGCAAAGTCGCTTTCGGGCGAAGTAAGAGCATCTTCAATGGACGGTCCAAATGTAAAAATACCTAACTTTTCGACCGTCTGGGGCAAAAAACGCTGTTCTAACAGACGGTTTATATGCAAACAAAATTTGGACCGCGGCCTCCTCGTAATGTAAAATCCAACATCTTGCGATGCAAATATGCATCACGAGATGCATCTGGTCCAAAACCAGCCACCGCCCGTGACCCGCCGGCCAGAATCCGCCGTCGCGACCGCCCAAAACCTCGTCGTCGCCTGCGTCACCACCCCACATCCTCGCCGTCGCCCCCCTCACCTCCCCGCCGCCGCCCGGACACCGCCGAATCGGGAGGCAGCCGGCGCGGGATTCGGCCCCTCCGGCGGTCCAGCTGCCGCGGTAGGCCTCCGCAGGGTCTCGGGCTGCCGCCGACCTGCTCCTGTCGGCCGTGAGCTTGTCCACGGATGTTGCACCGGCCGCACGACGACCGCCGCACCAATCCCTCCGTCCGGCTGCCGAATTTGTCTTCGCCGCCCGCCGAGCTCCTCTTGGCCGGCCTCCAACCTCTTTTGTTATCACCGCCGCCGTCCGGAGCCGTCCACTGCCGTAAAGCAGCATCAAATCCAACTGGCGGCCATCTTCCTCCACTGCGCGCACAAGGTGTTCGGCGGAATTCCTCAAGGTAAAAAAATGGCAAAACTTGATGATTTAACTCGGGATTGGATAGTATGTTTGACGGTGGTCGTGTACATTGTAGATGAGCTCGGTTGACTCCTCTTTCGTGGATGATTCATCGTCGGACGAGGAATTTGATTTCCATGAAGAAGAGGAGATTGCTATGCTAGTGGCCATGCACAAGAGGAAGAAACCAAAGCACGGTGGTTCCGTTTATGGTCGTGCGTTCATTCGGAGAGAACGGATTGACGCGCACAAACGGTTGGTGCGCAACTACTTTGCATCATCACCTGTCTTTCCGGAGAATTACTTTCGACGTCGTTTCAGAATGTCGAAGGACTTGTTCTTTTGCATTTGCAATGAAGTGAAGCAACATAACCCAGTCTTTGAGCATAGAAGAACTATGCAGGGTTGCTTGGCCATAGCATTAAGCAGAAGGTCACTGCCGCTTTGTGCATTATGGCATATGGTGTTCCGGCAGATTACATTGATGACAACTTGGCGATGGCAGAGAGCACTTCTATCTTCTATGTCAAGCAATTTGCAATAACTATGGTAGAAGTGTTCGGTCCACAGTACTTGAGAGCACCCAATGCTCAGGACACTCAGAGGCTTTTGGAGATGAACAAAGCTCGAGGGTTTCCAGGTATGCTCGGGTCTGTAGATTGCATGCATTGGAAATGGAAGAATTGTCCAAAAGCATGGCATGGACAATTCAAGGGTCGTGGGAAGGATGCCACTATCATTCTTGAGGCAGTTGCTGATTATGAAACATGGATTTGGCATGTATATTTTGGTATGCCCGGTTCTTGCAACGACATCAACGTGCTCGACCGATCACCTCTCTTTGCCAACTTAGCAAATGGAGAAGCACCATCGGTGACCTTCGAAGCAAATGGCCGCACCTACAACTATGGGTACTATCTTGCAGATGGGATCTACCCGAGGTGGAGTACATTTGTCAAGCCAGATGCAACACCTCAAGGTAAGAAAGAACTTGTCTTTCATAATGCACAAGCGACGGCTAGAAAAGATGTCGAGAGGGCATTTCGGATTTTGCAATCCCAATTTGCTATTGTGCGAGGACCAGCTAGATTTTGGGATCAAAAGATCCTTTGGTACATCATGACCGCTTGCGTGATCATGCATAACATGATCATTGAGAACGAGCGTGGAAAAGATTTAGATTACAACTTCTATCACTTGATGGGCATTCCTGTTAACCCCATGCGAAAAGAACAACGCATCAGACGTTTCATGAAGGTGTACAGCGAGATTAGAGAAAGCGACGTGCATGACCAACTCTAGAAAGATTTGATGGAAGAGCATTGGAAATGGCATGGCGAAAGATCCGCATAGATTCATTATTTGTTTGTTCAAAACTATGTTGTATTATGCAAAACTATGTTGTATTTGTGTTGCATTTCATCTCCTGGATTTGAAGAACTATGTAATAATTTGATGTTGTGGACATGATTTTTTTTATGTTGTTTTAAAACAGTGCACCTTCCTCAAAGGACACCTCCCTCAAAGGACCCAAACATGGGAATAAGAGTGCTCAGGTTTATCCCGAACACCCCGGCACTAGTGACATGGGGGCAGAAGCCGAGGACTAGGCATCTCTCAGATTGGATAAACAGCCAAACATAAGGTAATATTTAAAATTCACACAAGCGTTGCATAGCGCATATGAAACAAGTTTTCATCATACAGGATCACACGAGCAAGTTTACTCAAATATTACATTCTTTGAACATTCGTCCGCTACAAGACGGGTACCCTTCAGGACACCCTTATAATAAATTTCGGGGGTGCGATGCTCCTTGCCCTGCGGTGGCCCTTCCTTGATCAGCTTCGCATCGTCTAGCTTGGCCCACTGCACCTTCACACGGGCGAAATCCCGACGTGCACCTTCGATGCAGACGGACCGCTTGAGGACCTCCAGCCGTGGGCAGGCATCCACAAGCCGCCTCACCAGGCCAAAGTAGCTGTTCGGAAGGGCGTCGCCAGGCCACAGCCGCACTATAAGGCCCTTCATGGCCTGTTCGGCCGCCTTGTGCAGCTCGACCAGCTGTTTTAGCTGGTCGCTCAAAGGCATCGGGTGTTCGGTCTCAGTATACTGAGACTAGAACAACTTCTCCGTTGAGCTTTCCTTCTTGGCCTGGTAAAATTGTGCGGCATTCAACACGCTGCGGGGCAAATCTGCGAATGCTCCTGGAGAGCTCCGAATTCGGGTAAGTAATCGGTAATTTACTTTCACATGCTTGCTTTGCATATAGAATGCCTTACCCGCCGTTATTTTCTTCATCGCGTCAATCTCCTGGAGGGCCTTTTGGGCCTCGGCCTTGGCACTCTTTGCGCTTTTGAGGACCGCGGCAAGCTCAGACTCTCGCGTCTTCGAGTCAAGCTCCAACGCCTCGTACTTCGTCACGAGAGTCTGGAGCTCTTGCTGCACCTCGCCCACACGAGCCTCTTGTTTTTCCCGCTCGGTGCGCTCCTTGGCCGCTTTATCTTCGGCCTTGGTTAGCGCTTGCTTCAGGGTTGCCACCTCGGTCGTGGCCCCTGGCAGATATACGATGATCCTGTCATTTTGCAATCGCGTCTTCTTTTATAAATACATATCTATAGACAGGGTATTACTTACCCTTGTTCTCCTCGAGATGCCTCTTGGCAAGGCCGAGCTCTTTCTTGGATCCCTCGAGGTCCTGCTTCAGTGAGGCGACCTCCGCAGTCAGTGCAGCTGAGGCCAGCAGCGAAGCCTGCATACGCATATTGACATACTTAAATTAGACTCCTGCGATATTGTTCGATCCTCTGTTCGGCTTTTCTTGTGAACACCCAACAAAGCATCAGGGGATACTGTCTATGCGGTAATATTTTTCCTATATTTTAACACTTACCTCAAAGCCTGTTAGAAGGCTGGCACAGGCTTCAGTCAATCCGCTCTTGGCGGACTGAACCTTCTGGATCACCGCACTCATAATAGTACGGTGCTCCTCGTCGATGGAAGCGCTACGAAGCGCTTCCAGCAGATTGTCCGGCACCTCTGGATGGACAGAGGTCACCGGTACAGGCGTCTCGCCCCTCTTAGAAGGAGGCCGCCTGCCCAAGCCCGGAACCGCTGGAGGTTCCGGCGCGGTGTTCGGCTG
The DNA here is from genome assembly GCF_002162155.2 of Triticum dicoccoides. Taxonomy (NCBI): domain Eukaryota; kingdom Viridiplantae; phylum Streptophyta; class Magnoliopsida; order Poales; family Poaceae; genus Triticum; species Triticum dicoccoides. Next base: position 566,598,995 of record NC_041392.1, on the reverse strand, counting down.
AGGGCCGAACTCGGAGCTCTCAGGGGCCTTGTCCCCTCGGCTCCCGGAGTCCGGGAGGCCGTCTTGAGGCGCCTCTGGGACTGTCTCCCCTCGACCCGGTGCCCCGTGAGACAGCACCTCGGCGTCGTCAGCAGGATGAGGGGAGGTGGCGGTCGGGACTGGATCGCTATCCATGTCCGACGAGCCCAGGGAGCCGTCCGATGATACATCAATACTGGCTCGTGGCGGCCTGCATAATCATGTTCGGCATTAGGGAAAGCAGTGACAAAGGAATGCTATGAGTTACTCAGGTATCTGAATACTTACGATCTCCCCAGGGGCTTGGCCCTGGGCAACTACTCGTCTTCGCCTTCGTCGGCGACGGTGGAACTGTCCGGAAGGTGAGTCCTTCCCTTCTTGAACCCTTTTCCCCCCTAGTTGGGGCGGCCTTCCTTTTCTTATCTCCCCCAACTAGAAGGGGAGCATCTTCTTCTTCTTCCTCGTCTTCGGGGGAGGAGTGCGCCGCAGAGTCATCAGACGGTGAGTCCGACGACGCCTGGCGTCGGGAACTCTTTCGGGTTTCCTTGGCCTTCTTGGTCTTCTCCGGCACCTTGTAAGGAGTCGGAGTCAGCATCTCCGTCAGGAGAGCGCCCGCAGTGTCTTCGGGCAAAGGGGCTGGACAGTTGATCCGCCTCGACGTCTCCACCCAGTCCTGTCAAAGGCATGGAGATTAGACCCCGCACGTGATTAAGCTAGGGGAAATAAATGTCCTACGGGACATATTGAACTCACCGAACGCGCTAGGCTCTTTGCGCTTAGTCCACGGTCCTCGGCGAGAGAAGGAGGGACCTCGGCGCCTTTGAACAGCACCTTCTAGATGTCCTTGTGTGTCGCATCGAAGAGCTCGCTCAGAGTCTGGTGCTGGGCCGGGTCGAACTCCCACAAGTTAAAATCCCGTTGTTGACACGGGAGGATCCGGCGGATGAGCATAACCTGGACTATATTGACAATCTTGAGCTTCTTGCTTGCCATACTCCGGATACATTTCTGGAGTCCATCCAGCTCCACTGATGAACCCCACGACAAGCCCTTCTCTTTCCAGGAAGTGAGCCGTGTAGGGAATCCGGATCGAAACTCGGGGGCCGCCGCCCATTTGGCGTCGCGCGGCTTGGTGATGTAGAACCACGCCGATTGCCATCCCTTTATTGTCTCCACAAAGGAGCCTTCAAGCCATATAACGTTGGGCATCTTGCCCACCATGGCTCCGCCGCATTCTGCTTGTTGGCCTCCTACCACCTTCGGCTTGATATTGAAGGTCTTTAACCACAGGCCGAAGTGGGGCCGGATGCGGAGGAAAGCCTCACACACGATGATGAACACCGAAATGTTGAGGACGAAGTTCGGGGCTAGATCATGAAAGTCCAGCCCGTAGTAGAACATGAGACCACGGACGGATGGATGGAGAGGAAACCCCAGTCCGCGGAGGAAGTGGTGAAGGAAAACTACCCTCTCGTGAGGTTCTGGGGTAGGGACGATCTGCCCCACAGTGGGCAGCCGATGCGTGATATTCGCGGCTAAGTATCCGGCTCTGTGCAGCTTCTTGATATGTCCCTCCGTAACGGAGGAAGCCATCCATTTGCCTCCCGCTCCGGACATGTTTGGAGAATTGAGGGAAGGGATGTGGACTTGGATGTTGGAGCTCGAGTGTGCGAAAACGGATGAGCAAATGAGGAAGAAGGCGTGGATGAAAAGGTGAATCCTTATCCCTTTATATAGGCAGACGAAACTAAGCGTCCCCACTAGCCTGGTAAAACTCGCTTATCCCCCAAGTGCCGTAATCGATGGCGCGGTTGGGTTACCCACGCCCGTATTGATGAGAATCCCGTTATAAGGGCACACGATTTCTGCTTCGACAAGACGTGTCAAAAAATTGCCTCGCGTTATGTGCGGGGCTAGTTAAAGAAAACGGTTCGAATAATCATCGGGCTCTGACATAATGTCGTGTTGCCAAAACAAGTCAGCAAATTGGATTTGTGGAAATATTATTCTCTCTACGGTGGTATGTGGAACTTATTTTGCAGGGTCGGACGCTATCCTTATGTTCAAATTCTTCCGTGGTATATTCGAAGGAGGAACCCGCCTTGCAATGCCGAAGACAATACTGCGCGCCGGACTCATCGTCATTGAAAGTCTGGTTCAGGGGCTACTGTGGGAGTCCTGGATTAGGGGGTCTCTGGACAGCCGGACTATATTCTTTGGCCGGACTGTTAGACTATGAAGATACAAGATTGAAGACTTCGTCTCGTGTCCGGATGGGACTCTACTTGGCGTGGAAAGCAAGCTAGGCAATACGGATATGGATATCTCCTCCTTTGTAACCGACCTTGTGTAACCCTAACCCTCCCCGGTGTCTATATAAACCGAAGGGTTTTAGTCCGTAGGACACAACAACTACAACATACAATCATACCATAAGCTAGCTTCTAGGGTTTAGCCTCTCTGATCTCGTGGTAGATCTTCTTTTGTACTACCCATATCATCAATATTAATCAAGCAGGACGTAGGGTTTTACCTCCATCAAGAGGGCCCGAACCTGGGTAAAACATTGTGTCCTCTGCCTTCTGTTACCATCCGCCTTAGACGCACAGTTCGGGACCCCCTAACCGAGATTCGCCGGTTTTGACACCGACAGCGGGCTTGCAATTGAAAAAAAAAATCTAGTTGCATATTGATTTAATACATTCATGGTATTACGCATGGCGTGCAGAATTATGGTCAGGTTCCATTACGTCCGTTAAGTCCAGTTGCAAGCCACAAAGGACAGACAAAGAAAATAGAATCATACAAACCAAAATGACCAAAAAATTGCCCCATGCGAGGCAAAATGAGCACCTTCAGTCTTGTTGATGACATGTAGTTGTATGACAGAAGTGATATTTACATTTCCGTGTTTGATGATAGACAAGCAACTGACATCAGCAAAAAAATCATGATTTTAAAAGAATTCATAAATTTAAAATAAAGAAATTAAAAAAACTAAAATAAAAAAACAATAAAATAGAAATAAATAGGAAAAAAACCTGACAAATAAAGAAATAGAAAGAGTGAGAAGTGACATCACAAAATGGATGTGAAAAACATTTAAACAAAGAGTTAGCCCCGACTCTTGCAATTGAACGTACAACCCATATGAAAAAAAGGCCCAGACAAAAAGGAACACGAAACACAACACAGTCCACGGCAAGACAATCAACGTACGAGAAAACCAGTACGAGTGCTACGATCAAAATTGCACAAATATTATAACACCTTTAATCGTGTGGCGTAGGACTTAGTTGTGACATAGCTATGTCGCATCAAGATGTGAATTAGCAAAAAGGCACGAAGGGGTATTATACTAATTTGTTTTGTGCATATATCACAAAAACCAATTGAAAGTATTGTGTTCAAGTGAAAAGGGCAAATTCTCCAAATTTCAGTGTAAGTAGTGGCAAAAAAAAAACATTGACAAAGAGTGGCCGGTCCAAAGTAAGTTGGGGCAAACAATATCAAATTTCCCCTCAAAGTAAGATGGCACATACTCTCTCCATCCTAAAATGTAAGATCACACTATTATATCATTTTTCATATTATCATAGAGTTAAACATGATCTTACATTTTTGGGGCGGAGTGGTACATAGTTACCCAATCCACCACAAACCAAACACATATACTCCCTCCGTTTCTTTTTACTCCGCATATAAGATTTAGTCAAAGTCAAACTGCACAAAGTTTGACCAAATTTAAATAAAAAAATATGAACATCTACAATACTAAAACTATATAGTATGAACATACGTTTCATGGTGCATCTGACAATATTGATTTCATATTGTGAATGTTTATATTTTTTAATATCAAGTTAGTCAAACTCTACAAAGCTTCACTTTGATCAAACCTTATATGCAGACTAAAAAAAAAAGGAGAGAGTACTATTTAAGTTACATGCGGGAGACCATCTCACAAAATTGCCACAACGGACAGGAGCTACGGAAATTTACTTACAGACAAACGTGCCCGCTGCTTGTTAATCTCTTCCCCTGAATTGCAGGGGGTGGGCCCCTATAATCCCTAATTAAGTGTTGCCACTTCATCCCGTAAGCTTCAGTCTGTAATTCCTATCCGTAAGTGTAGCATGGTTCGACCATCTCATACCCACTTGATCTCCTCCTCTGCCAAGGAAGGAGCTTTGCTACATCTACAGGAGATTTGTCACGGAAGGGGAGTTACGGACTGACATGACCCAGTTAGAATCGAGGGGTGGGGCCAGCTAAAATCAAGGAGGAGTAAATTCGTAGTGAAGAGGAGGACACATCTCCCCGTGAAATCAGCATGTAGCACTCTTTCCGTAAGTGTAGGATTTTCGGCCAAGGAAGCGACAAGGCGCCGGCTCCAAGCCGTTGCTGGAAGAACAAGAGCGCCGCCAGCAACGCTGCTCCGCACAATACAACCACATCCCACGCGACACCAAAGAGGTCGCCGCGAGGACTCGCGTAGATGTCAGAGGGGCTCATGCTCGGCACGTAGACCTGCCTCCTGACCACATCATACACGTGAGGCGCCACCCGGATCATGGTGCCGCCCATGTAAAACCACGGCGAAATCGCTCGGACTCTGGAGCCCAACAAGGACGCGTTCAGGATGACCTGAGGGAGCAGGAAGCCGTCCAGCATCAGCCCCGCGTACGACACGATGCCGTCCCGGAGCGTGGCCGCCTCTCCACCGACGCTACCGGCCGGCGAGCCGCCGCGGACACTGATCGCGTGGACGGTCGCGGTGATGACTCCTCCGAGCAGGTACAGCGGCAGGCATACCTTGAACACGGCCCTCTCCGAGACGGACGTCGTCGCGGGTTCGCTCCGACCGGCGGCCGGTCTCAGCCGGCCGACCAGCGCCAGCTGAAGAAGGCGGAGATGCAGCACGAAGACGACCAGCGCAGGCACACTCATCATCACCTGGTTCAGCTCGAGCCACCCGCTCGTCGAGCCAAGAGAGTACTGGCTCCTCCTGCTCATGAAGATGACCTCGAAGCTGAGCGCCAGAGGGGCGAGGTGCCCCAGGGCGAGGACGGCGAGCATGGTGATCGACGTCGCCGCGGCCGCCCCGGGGCTCTTCCTGGCGTGCAGGATCTGCAGGGCGGCGAAGACGCACGACAGCGTCGTGGAGGCTACGAGCGCGACGCTCTCCAGGTCCATCCTCGACACCGCCTCGGACACTTGCTCCGTGTACATCCCGTACAAGGTGATGTTCATCGTCTCGAAGAAGAGACGGTCGGACCTGTCCCTGAGGCTGCTGATCGCTCCGCCGCCCCCGAGCCCCTCGAGGGAGGCAAGCTGCACGGTGATCAGTATCCGGCAGTCCGTCGAGCCGTTGCGCCGTTGACAGCCGGCCATGCTCAGGATGCCCCTCCTGGGATCATACACACCCTCTGCCGAGGTCGAGATTCGCCGTTCTTCCTCTGGCCTATGGTAGTAGGACACATTCTTGGTTGGGCGCAGCCACTCGTTGTCCGGTGGAGCATACCAGTGTATATCGTAGCTGATTCTCAGCAGATCGTGCTCCGTGTCACCCGCCGCAGATCCGGGGAGGGAATCGTCGGCGGACCACCCATCCTCGTTTACCATCACCGAACCAATGGCGACCGGGTGAGCCTCGCCCCGCCTCGGGCTGTTGGCCACGAAGAAATGGAGCTTGAAGTCATGGTAAGCAGAGTTGCCCGGGACCGGGAACGATCCTCTGATCTTCTCCTTGTTGATCTTCAGGTCATGCTCCTTGGCCACGTCGAGCATCGTGTGGTTGTAGGTGTACCGCACGTCCGAGAGGTTTCTTCTGTGGTCGTGGATGCTGAAGGCCGACATCACGCCGCCGGTCCTCCCATGAGCCGGGTTCCAGAGCGCGCCGGCCACGACGCTCCGCTCGAAGATCGTCCACTCGGACGGGAGCCAGAAGCTCAGCTCGATCCCGCACTCCCGCACCGCCAGAGTTGACGGCATCGGCACGGAGCGCACCACCCGGCATGCTCTGAGGCAGAGCATGTCCCGGGCCGAGTCCCAGTGCCCGTCGGCCACGACCGCCTCCTCGTCCACCAGGAATTCAGACCGACGCCCCGCGTCCCCGGTGTCGTCGGAGAACACCACGTACGCGCGCACGGCGCCGTCCGGCGTGCACTGCATCCGGTTGACGTGCATCCGCGGAAGCTTGGCCGGGGAGCCGCTGTGGTGATCCTGCAGCCTGTACGTGGTCACGAGCCGCTCTTTCAGGTCGTCGCACACGAAGCTGCCGCCGTCGAGCTCCCGGGGCGAGCCCCTGGCCGGCTGCACCGGTGGGCTGCAGGTGGCGCGCTCGCCGTACTCGTAGTCGTCGCCTTCGGCGTACGCGAGCAGCTGGATGGCCCCGAAGCCGGCGGAGCCATCTAGACTGCCGTTCACGAAGGGATCGGCGAGGCTGGAAGGACCGGGGACGCGGAGGCGGAGGGCGACGTCCGCGTACCGCTTCACAGATCCGTCGGCGGCGGGCTCGGTGCCCGTCCCGACCATGCAGAGCTGGAGAGAGGCGGAGGAGTAGTAACCGTCGAGGACGAAAAAGATGTACGCGGGGACGGTGTAGTTACCGCGGTTTCCATGGCGCCGGTGGTACTCTCCGAAGCGGGGCCCGGCGAGGGTGAGGGTGGCGGTGAGGTGGACGAGAGCCGGGTCGGTGGTGCGGACGGCGCGGTCGGGGAAGAGGGAAAACGAGCGGTAGCTGCCGTGGAGGTGATCGTCGGGGGAGAAGAGGCTGCCCTCGCCTCCGGAGAAGTAGCCGTCGTATATCTGGAAGGAGCGGGCTAGCGAAAGGGCGTCGTCGGCGTCGGTGTGGCGGTCGGGAGCGGGCGCCGGAGTGGGGCAGACGGAGGAGTAGGAGCGGGCGAGCGAAAGGGCGTCGTCGGCGTCGGTGTGGCGGTCGGGAGCGGGTGCGGGAGCGGGGCAGACGGAGGAGTGGGAGCGGGTGGAAACAGCGGCGGAGAAGGTGGCGGTGGACGCAAGGAGAAGCAAGATGAGGTGGCGAGTGGGCTGGCAAGGGTTCTTCAGTGGTGGCGGCGCCATTTTTGGTAGACGCCTAGACGGAGCTGGACGGCTGGTTAGCCGGGGAGGAAGGAGGTCATATTCACTCCAGTGTTACTAGTGGTTGCTGCTGCTGCGAGATGGGGCGTGGAATGGCTTGACTTTCCGATCTGAATCCTTTGATGGATGTCCGATGATCCGATCTCATCTGATCGTGTCCTGAATCCTGATGAGTTCCCATGCTGGCGGTCAACCCTCTCCGTCTTCGTTGACCGAACATGTGGACTATTTTATTTTATTTTGATTGAAAAGGAAGGACAAACCACTATTAGTGTGGAGTGATGGAGCCAACGAACAACGCGTCCCAACTCCCACGTCAGACATAGTACATTTGTGGACGAGATGACTAGATGCCCTGTCACTGGGTGATCCTGGACAAGCTTTGTCAGCACTCAGCAACGCCTTCCGTCGGAGTTGCAGCCGCGGGTCAGTCGTCGCGTCGGAGCAACAAATCGGCGTGGACGGCGACCTACAGCCTCCCTGATAACTTGTCCCAACCGTTTTGCCCCTGCGATGACCCACAGCATCGCCTCCGTCTTGATGTTTTGAACGAGGATTGTCGGAGGCGTGGACTTGTCGCGGAAGACCCTAACATTTCTTTCTCTCTAAATGACCCAACTTACCAGCATGGTTATAGACGGCAAAGGGACATGTTGATCCATCACTCCTTGATTGACCACTCCAACTGCCAAGTTGTGGTGTTAAGGTGCATAAGTTGTAGCCGTTCCCTTCGTCAATTCCAAACTCTCAATGTGTATCGTCAATTCACAATTGTAAAGCAAATGAGAGGTTGTTTCTTGCTCCATTTAGCACAAGCGGCACATACCGCAATTTGGCCAACCATGTTTGGCCAATTTATCCGACGTCCAAATCCTATTTTGAATGGCTAACCATGCAAAAAAAAAAATTAACCTTCAGGGGGCCTATGCTTTTCAAACCATGCACTCCATAGAGGTGTGGGTTGCACCCAAGAATTGCGCCTTGTAGTATGCGGAGGCCGTCGAATAGTAGCAATTTCTACCGATGATTTTGTTAGTTTTCCTCGTCTTTGTTGAAGACGAAGCTCGTATTTGAGAGAGGTTGCAAACTTGCCCAACTTGACAAGCCTCGTGCTGGGTGATTGGTGCATGGCTGCTGACTTTTGTCCACTATTCTGCATTCTGCACCGGTCGCCCAAACTGAAGGAGCTAAGTTTGAAGCTTGCCATGTTACTAATGCTTACTCCTCCTAGATATGTATGTCTAGTTGCCATTTATTTGCTGCAATAACTTCGGTATCGTTTCGGCACTCTGCAGGCGCACTGTGAAACATGCAAGAAGGTTGAATCTGTAGCGTTACCAGCAAGGGGAGCACCGCTAGTCAGGAGCTATCAAGATATACGAGAGATGCTGCAATTACAGAAATTTTCTAGTACGAAAAGCTCCACCTGGGGTTGAGGCGTCGGG
>NC_041392.1:566582042-566590181 GCF_002162155.2 Triticum dicoccoides | reverse complement strand
GGTCATGTACTGATCTTTATTTTCCCGTTTATCGATTCCCAATAGAACTTTCTGAAGTTGATCAAGCTTGAATTTTTTTCTCCCTTGGAGTGTAGAAACACTATTTTAAACTGAACATAATGATTTTGATTGATTTTTCTTTCTCAAAAAATATTGGCTTCTGGTACGTTGAGATCTCTTGGAAGTACTTCAAGATTTCAACCATGGCACGCTGGATATACGTAGTTCTCACAAAAACAAAACAAAAAAATTAATACTCCATCCATTCGAAAATAATTGAAGTTCTAGGAATTTTCTAAGTCAAAATGTTAAAGTTTGATCAAGTCTATATAAAAATCCGTAAATATCTGCAATATCAAATATATATAATAGAAAAATTCATTTCATAATGAATCTAGTGAAGTAAAATTTGGTTTCGTAGATGTTGATAAATTTTGTTATAGACTTGGTCAAACATAATGAAGTTTGACTCAGGACAATCCAAAAACTTTAATTATGTTGAAGCAGAGAGATTACATATACTTAGTTTAAACTCTGGTGTTGTTATTATCCTTCCAGCGTCTTGAATATTACCTTTTGAGGGTGGGGATGCCCTAACACAAATTTTCTTATTGGGCTAGATTTTTTATTATGCTCTTCGTCGGCCAGACCATATTGGGCCCAATTATTGTCGCTGACCAGTTGCTCAGTGGAAAGGCGGCCCATTGCTGTAGCACGCGAATGGAGTGAGTGAGAGCGAGACACCAGTTGCTTCTCGCGGCCGCGCCGCGCCGCCGCCCCCATCGCCAGCTCGCTGCGCCGCATCGCCGACGCCTCGACCGAGTCATCGGGCACCACCACCGCTGTAGCACCTCCCCGACTGTTAGGTCAGTACACCTTCAGTTTCTACCAGCGGAAATCGGAGTGAAGAACCCTAGCCATTTCTGGACGAACCAGTTTAAGAGGTCAGCAGGAGTAGCTAATCACTTGTGCGTATGCACGTCAGATGGGGTATCTGCAGAACGGTGCCAGTGGTGTTACCTAGAGATTGCTAGCTCTGTGCATAATTTGGTCAATCTCTAGATTATTTGCAAAGACTAAAGTGAGTGCATGAACTGTTAAGTTATTTTACAGATTTATGTGAAATAACATAATGATCACCACATTTCCCTTTTTGTAGCCAGATGAAGTGGGCTAAAATTTCTGTTTGTTGCAAACTGACTACCATACTCTGCATCTACCACCATTTTTGCTACTACTGTTGAGCTTATGTTTAACTGTCGTCAATCATTGAATGTTGTAATTCAAAGTGAAATGTTTTTAAGAATACAAAAAAAATTTGAAGCAGTGATTATTGGATTATTTCAGTATCTTAGACAACATAACTGCTTAGCAAAATTCCTATTAGTGCGTTGAAGTCATTCTCCCCCTACCTCTTTTTTTTCAGTGCAAGAATCAATATTTCCATTCAAGTAACGAAAGGTTGCTAACCCAGTATAGACTTATTTTGCTTAGAAGTTTGCTCGGAAGAAATGTCATAGACACAAATGTAGAAGGATGTTGGCATTTACAGCTGAAATGTTCCACAGAGTTTTGCTCGAGGCTGCATATGTATTTTCCTTTCCTAGACTGTATCCTTTTACATAAGGTCGCATTGTGTGATCGCCAGTACAGCTGCTTCAAGATTGATATCGTCTTGTGTATGGAACCATCTCATCTCATCGTGTATATCTAGGATTTCTTCAATGTGTATATCTGTGATTTTGATTATTTATGCATTGGCTTTGCCCTTTGTTGATTCATGCAGCCATCATGTTTGATAAAATGTCGGCACCTGCATCCATTCCCTGTGGTTCCAAGAGTGTGCGAGGCAACGATAACGGTGTCGACAGGCTCAGCAGCCTGCCCGACGATCTGCTCCACCATGTGATGTCCTTCCTGCCGACGCCGGAGGTCGTCCGCACAAGTCTTCTCTCACCAAGGTGGCGCAATCTCTGGAGCTCTGCACCATTTATCCACATCAACAACAAAGACTTCGTGGTTAAAACTGATGTGGGCAGTGCTTGCTTTGATAACCACAAGCTGGAGAACTTCGTGGACCACTTACTGCTCTTGCGTGATGGCACTGTTTCCTTGGATGAGGTCCGGGTCTTCATCACGGGGGGCAGTAGTAAGAAGAGGTCTGTGTGGATTCGTCATGCCATCAAGCACAAAGTTCGTCTCCTTCATATTTCTGGATTCTTCATTTTGGATAGTACAGCAATGTTTCCTTCTCCGTACCTCAAAAGAATCAGGCTCTAGTATGTCCGTTTGAATGATTGGTTTGATAAGCCGCTGAATTACGATTGGCCTGTGCTCGAACATCTAGAGCTGGACAGTTGCATTCTCTATACAAGGGGATCTCATCGAGCTCACTCAAGGTTCTACATATCATCCAGTGTGTTATTGGCAATGATCTCTTGATTGGTGCTAGGAACCTTAACCATCTCTCTATCATTGACCCAGAATGTTGTTCTGGTGCTATAGTAACCTGAGATCTGTCTTCTCTAGTGTCAGCTTCGATTAGTCTACGGTCTGATGAGTTTCATTATGACGATGACACAGAAGTGGATCATCGTATACTTGATGGCCTTTCAAATGCCACAACGTTGGAGTTTGCTAGGAACGCTATAAGAGGGGCTGAGCAAAGCGGTAACATAGCCAAACAACGGTTTGCTAGAAAAGGTGAGTTAGCGGCTTGACATGGCAATATGGAAGGCATGATAAAGCAAGTGGTAGGTATCACGGCATAGCAATAGATCGAGCAACTAGCAAGCAAAGATAGAAGTGATTTCGAGGGTATGGTCATTTTGCCTGAGATCCCGCAAAGAAGAAGAACAAGTCCATGAAGAAGACAAACGGACGTAGTCGAACGAATCCTCACAAACGCAACGTTATCGAAACCAACCCGAAGAAGAAACACCGAAAAGAAGCAAACACCGTAGTAAACAACCACCACATAAGCATGACATGATGCACAACCAAATATGATGCATGTCCGGATTAATGAGGCATATGGCATGGCATGACAAAGTGCACAAGCAAACCTACAAATTAAATGGAGCTCCATATGCAACGAGTTGCATAAAGACGAAACACCACATGACTTATTTAGTTCTCTTTCGTTTTACTCAACAATATTAAATGTTGATTAACATGGCAAGAGGTGAAGCAAAACAAAACTACCTATCTAGGCAAGTTTAAATGAGGCCGGAAACAACGAACAACAATCCCGGTAAATCCCCATAAGCACATTTTAGGTTTGGTGTTGTTCTTCCCTAAACACAATTTTAGGGTTGTTAAACATGCAAAGCAATGTCACCATGTTAAACTAGGCATTTTCTACCCCGTTTACATATAAAGTTTGTTAGGTTTGGAGCTACGGTTATTAAGCTATGAAATAAAGCATTTTAACAAGGCATAGGAGCAAATTTAACCAAACAACATTTTAAACATTTTTTAACAAGGATGAAAGTTGCAAATTATTAATCTACACAAAATTCTAAGCAAGTTTCATATATTAAGTTTTACATGTGATGCTTAGTTTGTGAGTTAAAATATGCATGAAGACTAGGAGTTTTTCTGTAAAACCGTAAACTCTGGATAAAGGACAAATTCGTAGAACGGGAAAAAACATGACATGGGCTGAATCTGAGGCGGACTGGGCTGCGGGGAACTGCTCACGCTGGGCCAATAGCAGTTGGGCCGGCTCTGTGGGCTGCAGGAAAGAGGTGGCGCTGGGCCTTGGGGCGCTAGAGGGGAGGCAGCCCAGGCGCTCGCTTGAGCGAGGCGCGGTTAACAAAGGCGGGCGAGCGCTCATCTCCATCGCGTGGACGAAGCAGCAGGGACATGGCGAAAGGCGCAACGGACGGGGCGCGGCTCAGGCAAGGCGGCGCGGAGGAGGTCTGGGGATGGGTGATCCATGGCGGAGGCGGCGAGATCCGGCGGTCCTCGGCCGGATCTGACGCAAAACGGCGGCGGTGGTGGACTCGGGGTAGATCATGGGCGTCCATGGCGTCGATCCCTGCGAAGAGAAACGAGAGAGATGAGAGAATCTAAGAGAGACCGTTGCCGGGAGCACGAGGAAAACAGAGGGGAGGAGGGAGAAGAAGGCCACAGTCCTGCTGGTTCGGTGCTGCTCCACTCCGACGGAACTTGACGGCAGCGACGCGGAAACAGAGCTCTCCGGCGCGGGAGACTAGCGAGGGAGGTGGCAGCGGCTTGGTGGCTTCCCGGCGAGCTTGGTCGCAGGGGCATCCGGGTCTGGGTCCGGCAGCAGGGTCTAGGAGGGGGCGCACGAGGAGGAGCTCGGGCAGGGGATCCAGGGGCGCGGTCCCGTTGGAGCTCGAGGGAGGCAATGGATCGATGGATTGGCTGTTGACTGAAATCGAGGGGCGGAGTGGAGTGCTTCGGCTGGATGGATTGATGGGACAAAGGAATTGGGGATGCATCCCGAGAGATTTTGAGTGGGTGGCGGCGGCGGACACGGGATGGATGGGACAGATCCTAGGTTTTAGGGTTGCCCACTATTTATATTGCAAACGAATTTAGGGTAGAGGCTATCACGTCCCTACGATCGCAATCGGACAATCACGAATAAAATAGTTAGGGAGTCCAAATAAGAAAACGGTGATGTATAGTAGACGTTTGGGGATGATCCGGACCCAACGGTGATGACTGACCGGGTCGAGTCCGGGACAGCTTTCGGACGCGCGCGCGAGGAGGTCCGTTGCACTGTGCAAAGAAGGGTAGGCATGGGCCTAGGTGGACTATGGAGAGCGGGTTGGTCTGAGAGAGAGGGGAGAGATGCAGCCCGACACGATTTCCGGAGACCGAAAACGTCCGACGATAAGACCGGCTATACTGCCGCTATAGTTATCCGTTAGGGCATCAAACGGACTCCGAACGCGATGAAACTTGGCAAGCGGCCTACTGACAACAAAACAACACCGCACGCCAACTTTCATCCCATTCCGAGAACATTTTCTGGCCACTTATAAAATGCTATTTCGGACGTGCCGCGGGCGCATGCAAGTGTGTCTGGGCTCACAACGGACAACGGACGAAACTGGGGGAAACACGGACGGATGCAAGTTTTGAAAACATGATGATGCAATGCACATGATGACATGGCAAGATGCAACATGCAAGCAAATGACAAGACAACAACAGCGAATAACTGGAAGACACCTGGCGCATCGGTCTCGGGGCATCACAACACTCCACCACTACGAGAGGATCTCGTCCCGAGATCTAGAATGGCACTGGAGAGAAACGGAAGAGGAAGAGAAGAGGTAAAACTAAGTTGCTTCTTCACAATTGAGTGAATCCAAAGAACCTTGTGAGGTTGAACAAATTTAAAGAAAGAATACGACGAAGATGAACAAAGTTGAAAACACTCCGTTAGAAAAAGAGGAACAAGGAACATTACGGAAACCTTATAGGTTGAAACACATAAGAAAAAAGGTTGCAATGGACAAGAAGTATATGCAAGCACTCCGGTAGAAACGAGATGTACAAGGAACGATAAGGATCAATAACGACAACACTCCGGTTGGAAATGGAAGGCAATCATATGAACTTGGCAAAATGAATGCATTTCGATGAGACTCCGGTTAGAAGAGGAATGATAGACACAACACCCCGGTTAAACAAGATAGAGAAGGAATAAGAATGATGTAATTTGGGCAGCACTCCTACCTTAAATGGAAGAATTTGAGCATGACCTAGACAAGATGAGAGGACACTTGATGAATCAACAACACACTGCCTCCGGAACTATTGAAAGAATGGCACAAGGGGTAAGAAAGATTTCAGACAGCACTCCGGTTGAGAAGGGAGGTAAACTTGATAAGATGAGAGAGCTCGAATGAAAACACGACACTCCGGTTGGATGGATAAGCAAAAGAAAGAACATGAACTTCACAATACGAGATGATGAGTGAAGAGAGCATCATCACAATGCCTCCGGAAGAAATATAAGAATGGAACCAAAAGAACAAAGAAGAAGACAACAAGTTCTGCCTGAAATGAATTTGAGAGAGCATCCTTAAAAAGAAGGACTGAACGGAGTTGTTGGGAAATCAACAACGAAAAGAACAGGCTTGTTGAGGGCTTATGGAAAACATCTCAAAAACTTGAGGTGAAAACCTGCCACAAACGAAAACAATTGCTTGCTTGAGAGCGACGGAGAGATGAAAACATCTTTCATCGCGAGAATAGGAGGAAACTTGGATTATTGATAAGCACCCCAATAGCAACATTCCTTAGGGAAGGTTTTAGGTGAAACATTACACAAGATAACTCCAACGAAGAGAATGATGGATTTAAAATACCTCATTCTTAACAACATGTGAATTATGAAACATGAACTCAAATTATCATGAATGGCATAATACCACCGCCAATGATACGGTAGAAAGAATTGCACTCCGGATTGCAAGATGGAGAATACTTGAGCTCCTTAGAAAAGAATCTCGATGAAAACTTCGAGAAGGAATTAAATCCTTTATGAACCATCATGTAGAGCCTCCATGACGAACTCCGGTAAGAAAAAAATGAACAAACGAAATGAAGAATGAAAAGAATAAGATTGAAGCCTTGCAATTATTAGATGAAGCTTTGTGACGAGATAAAGTGGAAGCTTGGAACTCCGGAATAAAAGATAAAGCATCTCGAACCAAGAATTTGATGAGCCTCTGGAATAAAGAATTAATCATTTGGGTGAATCCAAAATAAGAATTATGTTATGCCCATCCTTCACCAATTTGAATTGATGACAAGCAATGGATTTGGCATACTGCTTATTCTCGTAGAAAAAGGATTAAGATAGATATAGCGCCAACTTGAGAAGGTCTTCAATGATTCACCGGTAGGATTGGAACAGCGAATAAATTGATATGATAACAACGGAAGAGAATCCTGGAAGAACCACCGTAAGAATTAAAAATGAAAGTGGCAAAGACACAAATCACCGGAAAGAATTGGAAAACGAATGACGATACTTGAGGGGATTTGATACATGAGGACGAATAGATCGCGAACTTATTAGAGAATATTTGAATGATGCACCGGTAAGATTTGGAGAAAGAGAGCTGAAAGCTGAGAATGAATACTTCTGAGATGATGGGCTTTGGAGAATCAAACTAAAAAAACTCCTGAATTGCTCCGGATGGGTGAAAAGAATTCTCACAATCGAAAACAATTATGAGAGGATGGCATTAAGCTAGAACCACGAATCTTGAAGAGAATGGAGCAAGATTTAAAAGAAACTCTTTTTCGGTCTTCAAAATCTGATCATTATGACGAAAAACACCACCATGAATTATTTAGACACTCCGGAATGAAAAATTAGAAAGGTTGAGCCAACGATGAAAAGAATGTGCAAGATCTTGGAGAAGGCATTTGACTGATGACAATTCATTCTTACGTCAAACTTTGAAATGTATTTGAAAAGCTCCGGAAAAATTAGAAGAGTCAGGTAAGATTCTGGGAAAAGACCTGTGGGTTAGGGCCCACTCAAAAGAAACATCGTTGAAAGATTTGAAAGAGAGATTGCGCCGATAGAATTAAATGGTTTGAATGAGATAACAACCTCAAAATAGGTTGAACGGATCTTGAATGAAAAGACGAGTCTACTGAGATGTCTTCAGCACTCCCGAACAAATGCGTAGCGAGAAGTGAATGATTATGAGGTGAACCGACATGAGAAAGCATTTGAAGCGAGGAAAAGAATACGATCAACCTTGAAAGGCTCGAGTTGGAACCACCGGAGAAGAAAAAAAGAATGATGAATGATGAACTTGTAGATCATCTTCACGAGAACCACCGGGGAAGAACATTGATTAAAAAATAATGAAGAGACTTCACATGAATAAAATGGATACTTGTTTATGAAGTCTGAGTCCTTGAATGAAAAGGGTGGGGGGGGGGGAAAACAAAGACAATTTGGAATGGATGAATCGAGCACCGTTGAGAAAACTGAGATTGGATCTTGCAAATGTTGGAATGATCGGATCCACTTGAAGAGAAAGACATCGGTTGAAAAGGATTGACATGACAATCTCGGTTATCATGAAGGATTAGTATTCACATAGGAGTATGAGAACACTGTTTAGGAAA
>NC_041392.1:566564644-566581307 GCF_002162155.2 Triticum dicoccoides | reverse complement strand
GATCAACCTTGAAAGGCTCGAGTTGGAACCACCGGAGAAGAAAAAAAGAATGATGAATGATGAACTTGTAGATCATCTTCACGAGAACCACCGGGGAAGAACATTGATTAAAAAATAATGAAGAGACTTCACATGAATAAAATGGATACTTGTTTATGAAGTCTGAGTCCTTGAATGAAAAGGGTGGGTGGGCGGGAAAACAAAGACAATTTGGAATGGATGAATCGAGCACCGTTGAGAAAACTGAGATTGGATCTTGCAAATGTTGGAATGATCGGATCCACTTGAAGAGAAAGACATCGGTTGAAAAGGATTGACATGACAATCTCGGTTATCATGAAGGATTAGTATTCACATAGGAGTATGAGAACACTGTTTAGGAAAAGTATGGAATCAACACTTGACTTCGAAGCAACTCGAATACCACAACTCAAAAACAAAACACAGGATTGGCTTGCAGAATAAGCCGGAACAAACATATGATAGAGATTTCGTCCGAAGTTTTTGTGGTGGGGCCCACATGGGCTCGATCGTACAACACCATCATGTACAAGGCAGTGCACATGACATACGAAGTGTCCTCGAGTCAGCATAGCCAAGGACTCTTTAAGACACAACGAGACCACTGTAAAACCAACCGTTGATAGGCGGACCACTAGACGTCGAACCCCAATTTAATATCATACATCTGTGGGAAAGATATCCTAGGAGCTACTTGAATTCCCACTTATAAACTCCCGAAACTTTCCGGTTATGCAATCAGGTGTTGGGGATACAGGGGAAGTATAATATCTCACCCAAAACTAGCAAATCCTACATTCAGCTGTATCCATCCTTCAACACATAACCAAGAAACCTTCGGAAATCATTTACCTCAACCGTCGAAAAGCATCCGTTATACGAGTTATGGCAATACTCCCGAACTCCCGCCCCAGTACTGGGTGGCATCGAGGTTATCTCACCAACAACTGCATAAAAGAGATTTTCGATGTCGACGAAACTCAGGTATTCCAGAATTGCAATGATAAAATTATGACGACAACACCTCGGAGCTCAACTCCCCGGGACAATGCCACAACCCCTAAATGTCAGGAGGCACCAAGAACAATGTTCTCGTCATAAAACCATCGGAACGATTCCAAGATACCCGCGTGGTCCTAATTTTTTTCTAGTAAAATTTGAGAAGAGAAAAGTCAAAAATCTACGCCAGGATGCCTCACCAGAGCGACGAAGGGACTGAGGAGTAAAAAGAATCCTATTCTCCGATATATATAATCCTATAAGACTCAAAACATTTTTTTCTAGACTCAACAACGCCAGCGATTCGATCAAGCAGGGGGCTCCTAAGTTGGGGAAGGCTCTGATTACCAACTTGTAACACCCACGATGCGGCTATATCTCCCACGTGTCGGAGCACGACTTAGAGGCATAACCGCATTGTAGGCATGTCGCAAGAGGGGTAATCTTTACACATTCCATGTACTGAATAAGAAAGAGGTACAGAGTTGGCTTACAATCGCCACTTCACACAATACATAAAAGTAGCATTACATCAACCAGATACAATCAAGGTCCGACTACGGAACCAAAATAAAAGAAGACTACCCCTAATGCAAAAGATCCCCGATCGCCCCGACTGGGCTCCACTACTGATCAACTGAAACGAAACAACACGATGAACAAGATCTTCATCGAGCTCCTCCTTGAGCTCGGTTGAGTCACTTGCACGGTATCATCGGCACCTGCAAGCTGGTTTAGGAAGTAAATCTGTGAGCCACGAGGACTCAGCAATCTCACACTCGCGAGATCAAGACTATTTAAGCTTATGGGTAGGAAAAGGTATGAGAGGTGGAGCTGCAGCAAGCACTAGCATATATGGTGGCTAACTTACGCAAATGAGAGCGAGAAGAGAAGGCAACACATGGTCGTGAACTAGAACTAGAAGTGATCAAGAAATGATCCTGAAACTACTTACATTCAAGCATAACTCCAACACCATGTTCACTTCCCGAACTCCGCCGAAAAGAGACCATCACGGCTACACACGCGGTTGATGCATTTTAATTAAGTTAAGTTTCAAGTTCTCTACAACCGGACATTAACAAATTCCCATCTGCCCATAACCACGGGCACGGCTTTCGAAAGTTCAAAACCCTGCAGGGGTGTCGCAACTTAGCCCATCACAAGCTCTCACGATCAATGAAGGATATTCCTTCTCCCAAGACAATCCGATCAGACTCGGAATCCCGGTTACAAGACATTTCGACAATGGTAAAACAAGACCAGCAAAGCCGCTCGATGCGCCGACATCCCGATAGGAGTTGCACATATGTCGTTCTCAGGGCAACACCGGATGAGCACTCCGTACAACTAAAACTAGCCCTCAAGTTTCCCCGAGGTGGCGCTGCAAAGGACTCTAGTTCGGACCAACACTTTGACAAGCACTGGCCTGAGGGGGCTTAAAATAAAGATGACCCTCCAGAGAGCGACTCCCAAGGGAAAAGTAGGTGGTGGTGAGGCAAATGGTAAATCCAAGGTTGGGCCTTGCTGGAGGAGTTTTATTCAAAGCGAACTGTCAAGGGGTCCCCATAACACCCAACCATGTAAGGAACGCAAAATCAAGGAACATAACACCGGTATGACGGAAACTAGGGCGGCAAGAGTGGAACAAAACACCAGACACGAGCCTTCCACCCTTTACCAAGTATATAGATGCATTAATTAAACAAGAGATATTGTGATATCCCAACATATCCATATTCCAACATGGAACAAACTTCATCTTCACCTGCAACTAGTAACGCTATAAGAGGGGCTGAGCAAAGCAGTAACATAGCCAAACAACGGTTTGCTAGGAAAGGTGGGTTAGCGGCTTGACATGACAATATGGGAGGCATGATAAAGCAAGTGGTAGGTATCACAACATAGCAATAGATCGAGCAACTAGAAAGCAAAGATAGAAGTGATTTCAAGGGTATGGTCATCTTGCCTGAGATCCCGCAAGGAAGAAGAATGAGTCCATGAAGAAGACAAACGGACGTAGTCGAACGAATCCTCACAAACGCAACATTATCGGAACCAACCCGAAGAAGCAACACCGGAAAGAAGCAAACACCGTAGTAAACAACCACCACATAAGCATGACATTATGCACAACCAAATATGATGCATGTCCGGATTAATGAGGCATGGCATGGCATGGCAAAGTGCACAAGCAAACCTACAAATTAAATGGAGCTCCATATGCAACGAGTTGCATAAAGACGAAACACCACATGACTTATTTAGTTCTCTCCCGTTTACGTACTCAACAATATTAAATGTTGATTAACATGGCAAGAGGTGAAGCAAAACAAAACTACCTATCTAGGCAAGTTTAAATGAGGCCGGAAACAACGAACAACAATCCCGGTAAATCCCCATAAGCACATCTTAGGTTTGGTGTTGTTCTTCCCTAAACACAATTTTAGGGTTGTTAAACATGCAAAGCAATGTCACCATGTTAAACTAGGCATTTTCTACCCCGTTTACATATAAAGTTTGTTAGGTTTGGAGCTACGGTTATTAAGCTATGAAATAAAGCATTTTAACAAGGCATAGGAGCAAATTTAACCAAACAACATTTTAAACATTTTTTAACAAGGATGAAAGTTGCAAATTATTAATCTACACAAAATTCTAAGCAAGTTTCATATATTAAGTTTTACATGTGATGCTTAGTTTGTGAGTTAAAATATGCATGAAGACTAGGGGTTTTTCTGTAAAACCGTAAACTCTGGATAAAGGACAAATTCGTAGAACGAGAATGTTACGGCATATCTCTCTCAAGGTAGTTTTGGTGATTGATGACAACATGTTTGCGGACTAATCTTGTGCGTTGAATTATTCTCAGATTCTCCCCTGGCACGAGACGCTTTCTTCCCCTCGGAGTGTATTTCAAGATGGTGTAGCTCTTTCGTTTCTTTCTAGGTGGACTAGTTGCATAGAGGGCACCGTACTATCAAGAGGGGGTCCGCTGGGGTTTTTCTTGGGTGGAATCATCACGTACACATCAGCTTCTCACCCTCCGAGCTTTTCCTGTCCATTGAAGAGATCTCTCCTCTCTTCCTTGTTCTGTCTAGGTCTAAGCGGCAGTACCGCGCACCCAGCGGTAGTACCGCTGAGAAGCCACAAGCGGCAGTACCGCTTCACAGCGGTAGTACCGCCGTGGCTCCATAGCAGTAGTACCGCTGGGGGCTTGGCACCTCCGTTGGTCCTTAGCTTTTTGAGAGATCCCTTCTCTCTCGCGCGCCCCAGCGGTAGTACCGCACTGCCTGCGATACTACGGCCGAAGGGTCACAAGCGGTAGTACCGCTCCACAGCGGTACTACCGCCCTTGACCCCACTGTCGTAGTACCGCTGGGTAGTTTGGCTCCTACCGCCTCGATTCGAGAGGTCTTTTTCTCGTGTCGGGTTTTGCGGCACTAGTCACGGTTGTAGTGGCGATAGTACCGTTCCAGGAGCGGTAGTACCGCCCTACCACCGCGGTAGTACCGCATTTGGGTCCGTTCCCTACTAAGTCTCCTCAGCGTGGCAGTACCGCTGGTTGGCGCGGCAGTACCGTCGCCTGGCGGTAGTACCGCCCCCTCTCAGCGGTAGTACCGCCCTGTGCGGGGCTGGTTGGTGGGGGGCAACGGGATTGTTGCCCCCACTATAAAAGGGAGTCCCCTTCCTCCTTCTCACCCACCTCTTTCTCCCCCAAGCTCCATTTATTGCTCAAGCTCCATTAAATACTCCAAGCTTCATTTCCGCCCGATCTATCTCTCTAGCCAATCAAATTTGTTGATTTGCTCAGGAGTGGTTGAGAAGGCCCCGATCTACACTTCCACCAAGGGATTTTCGATTCCCCCACTCATCCCTAGCGGATCTTGTTACTCTTGGGTGTTTGAGCACCCTAGATGGTTGAGGTCACCTCGGAGCCATATTCCATTGTGGTGAAGCTTCGTGGTCTTGTTGGGAGCCTCCGATTAAGTTGTGGAGATTGCCCCAACCTTGTTTGTAAAGGTTCGGTCGCCGCCTTCAAGGGCACCAATAGTGGAATCACGACATCTCGCATTGTGTGAGGGCGTGAGGAGAATACGGTGGCCCTAGTGGCTTCTTGGGGAGCATTGTGCCTCCACGCCGCTCCAATGGAGACGTACTTCCCTTCAAAGGAAGGAACTTCGGTAACACATCCTCGTCTCCACCAGATCCACTCTTGGTTATCTCTTACCTTTACTTGTGCAAGCTCTTTATTGTTTCTACCCTTGCTTGCTTGTATGCTTGTTGTTATTGCATCATATAGGTTGCTCACCTAGTTGCACATCTAGACAACCTACTTTGTTGCAAAGTTTAATTTGGTAAAGAAAAGCTAAAAATTGGTAGTTTCCTATTCACCCCCCCTCTAGTCAACCATATCGATCCTTTCAATTGGTATCAGAGCCTCGTCTCTTTATTAAGGACTTTACCGTCCAAAGAGTATGGTTGATACTGTAGACGGTGTGGAGGAACACTCAGGTGTGAATCCGATCTCGTCTACGGAAGATGGGGGAACTTTGGTCTCTCGTGAGGAGTTCAATGTGGCCTTGGAGACATTGAAAACCTCCATGACGACCGAAGTTGAAAGCATGTTTACTAAATTTCTTGAGGGGCTTAAACTATCCACCGCACCGTTGAAAGTGGGTGATTCCGCCAACAAGGTGTCGGATGCTATCCCTGACAAGGGGGAAGCTAGTAGTGAAAAGGCTCCTTCTTCTAGTGGCAAGAATGGCACCGACATCTTTGCCCATGTGGAACCACCACTTGTTTATGGTGGACCGGTTCCTTCCACTCATTTGAATCATGCCGGTCCTCCCCCTAAGATTGTGAAAAATGAGGATTTTGATTCTTGGGTTTACCGCTTTAAACGTCATTTAAATCATGTGAACACTAACCTTTGGAGAATCATTGAAGAAGGTTTCTATCCACATGATCCAAGCAACTTCACTCCTCGAGAAGCCGTGGACAATCAATTCAATGAGAATGCTCTCTTCATCATTCAAGATGCAATTCCACCCGAAGACCTACCTCATCTTCGTCCCTTCGCCTTGGCCAAAGATGCATGGCATTGTGTCGTGTCTCTCTACCGGGGAAGCGCAAGCATTCAACGCTCCAACTATGAAGTGGTACAAGATGAGGCCGATGAGTTTGCAATGAAGGAAGATGAAGAACCTCGTGAGCTTTATCAGAGAGTAGCCAAACTCGCGGTCTCACTACGAGATCACGGGAGCAAGGACACGGATGACAATTGGATCAAGCGCAAATTCCTCAAGGCAATGATGCCCTACCACAAGGCCATGTCCTCCGTCATTCGTCAAAGACCGGACTTCCACACTTTGACCTCAAGCGAAGTGTTGGATGAGTTTGTGGCCATGAACATTTTGGACAAGACCGCCGACAATGCGGTGCTCCGTTCTCAACTAGCAAAGAAGCCTAACCTTGCATTGAAGTCCAAGCTCACCGTGGAAGAATAAGAAGAGGAAGAAGAGGAGAGCAACCCCGAAGATACGAAGTATGCATATCATGAACACATGGCACTTGCTTCAAGGCAATTTTGGAGCAAGAAAAACTCGAGGCCCAACTTTAGCAAAAACAACTCGAGTGGCACAAGGGGCAAGCAACGTGTAAGAACTTGCTACAATTGTGGCAATGTGAGTCATTTCGTTGTGGAATGCCCGTATGAGAAGAGGGAAGACAATGGTGGCAAACTCATCCGAAAGGACAAGGCCAAGTCGTTCCCCAACAAGAACAACTTCACCAAGAAGACTCCTCCCAAGGCTTTGGTTGTGCAAGAAGAGTACAATGAGGATGATGACGATGATGAATCAGTTGCCATGGCCTCCATTGCCATTGCAACAACGTCACGGGTGTCTCTCTTCGACTCACCCAACGAGAGCATCACCGCCAAGTGCCTCATGGCTAAAGCCACCAACAAGGTAACCTCCAACATCAAAACTACCATTATTAATCATCCTTCCCATACGAATAGCATTAATGAACTTGAGGGAGCTAATGTGGAGGCTAACGAGTTTGAGGCTTTTATGGGCAAACTCAAGGGAAAATCCAAGAAGCACTTTGTTGCTCTCTTGGAACAACTTGGTGAGGCCAATGACATGATCGAGGCTCACGAAGACACCATCTCTATGATGGAAGGGCATAGTCGTGACTATGCCGATGAGATTTCGGATCTTTCCAGTGCTCTTGAGGAAGAGCGTGGTCTTCGTTTGGCTCTTGAGGAGTCACACAACGTTGATCATGCTAAGTTAAAGAAAGATTATGATCATGCCCTCATTGTTTCTCATGTGCTAAATTCTGAGAAGGCCAAACTCGGGGTTGATCTTGCTAGACTCAAAGAGGAGTTTGATATACTTGACAAGGCCCACAAGGCCTTGAAGGGTATTCACGCTAGTCTCATGGAGTCTCATGATCAACTCCAAGTGAAGCTAACTAAGGAGAAAACAAATTTTCCTCATATGGTTTTAATTGATAATGCAAATGCTACTAACCCGTGTTGTGAGCATATACATCTTGTTGAGGAAAATGCTAAGTTGAAGGAGCAACTTGAGAGAGGTCTTGCGACTTGCATACAAGGCAAGAAGAACCTCAACGATCTCTTGATCAACCAAAATGGAGGTGTGGCCAAGGAAGGGGTTGGGTACGTGCCCGACTCCAAGAACAAGAAGAAGAATGACAAGACCAAACGACCTCCTCCCCTCATGCAAACCTTTGTGAGGGAGGGAGAGAGTGCCCCCGAGGAGAAGAAGAAGAAGAACAATGTCAAGAAGGGCAATGGCATCCCTCCCAACAAAGCCGGCGATTTTAATCCTTCTTATGTGTTATGCCGTGCTAGTGATGGGCATGTTTATGCCAAATTTTTTGGTTCTCTTCATGAGTACATTGAATGGTCTATTTGGGTTCCTAAGACCCTTGTTACTAACATCAAAGGACCCATTACAAAATGGGTACCTAAAACTAAGCATTGATCTCTTGTAGGTGTTTGCTTCCGGTGGTGGATCATGGTTGCTCGATAGCGGAGCTACAAATCATATGACTGGAAGCAAGGACTTGGTGGTGGACGTGCACAAAGTTCCATCTATGCCCACCAATGTCGAGTGGGGTGACGCCTCATCCTCTAAGGTATTGGGACTTGGCAAGGTGGTCATCTCTCATGATCTCACGATCGAGAAGGTCATGCTTGTTGAGTCCCTTGCATACAATTTACTTTCCGTTCATCAACTTGCAATCATGGGCTTTGCCACTTTCTTTGATATCGATACCGTGGCCCTCTTGTGGAGCAAGACTCTTAAAGTAGCTTTTGTTGGGCATGTCGAGAATGGTCTATATGTGATTAACTTTTCGGAGCGACCCACTAAGACCGCGACATGCCTAATGGCTAAAGTTGATGTGGGATGGCTTTGGCATCGCCGTTTAGCCCATGTCAATATGAGATCTTTGCAAAGTCTTCTCAAGGGGGACCATGTCCGTGGACTAATGAATGTTAGCTTTGTTAAAGATCGTGCTTGCAGTGCCTGTATCGAAGGAAAGCTACATGAGAAGGCTCACCCTCCCACGACTATCATTTATTCAAAGAGGCCCTTGGAGCTCCTTCACATGGATCTTTTTGGGCCCCCATCCTTCGATAGTCTTAGAGGTAGGAAGTATTGCTTGGTGATTGTGGATGACTACTCAAGGTACACATGGGTGTATTTCTTCAAGAGGAAGAGCGAGACCCAACAAACCGTCATTGACTTTGCAAATGAAGCACAACGTCACACAATGCAAAGATCTTGATAATAAGAAGTGACAACGGCACCGAGTTCAAGAACTACACCTTGGATGAATTTCTTAGTGATGAGGGAATCAAGCATCAATATTCCGCACCATACACCCCTCAACAAAACGGTGTTGCGGAGAGGAAGAACCGGACGTTGATGGATGCGGCAAGGACCATGATGGCGGAGTTCAAGTCTCCATACAACTTTTGGGCCGAAGCCATCAACACCGCGTGTCATGCATCCAATCGGCTCTACCTCCGCAAGGGCTTGAACAAGACCCCATATGAGATTCTCACCGGTAACAAGCCCAACCTCAAGTACTTCGGGGTATTCTGGTGTAAGTGTTTAATTCTCAAGAAAGGTGTTCGGTTGTCTAAATTTGAGGCTAGAGCTTATGAGGGCATATTTGTTGGTTATGCTGCAAACTCTCATGCTTACTGTGTCCTCAATAAATCCACGGGACTTATTGAGGAGACGTGTAACGTGGAGTTTGATGAGAATAACGGCTCCCAAGTGGAGCAAAGTGGCACTTGTGATGTAGGTGATGAAATTCCTCCTCAAGCCATAAGAAGAACGGGTGTTGGTTTCATCCTACCCATTGAGGAACCCCTTGTGGCCAAAGGAGAAGGACAATGCTCCACTCAAGTGGAGCCATCACCAACCCAAGGCCCACACGCTTCCAAAGAACAAAGTGAAGGCCCTCAACCTCATGAACAAGACCAAGGGCAAGATCATACTCAAGACGGTGTTGACACACCAAGTGATGCCCAAGGTCAAGTTCTCTCCCCCGAGCAAGTTCAAGATCAAGAACAAGTTCATGACGGCGCTCAAGATGATCAAGTAACCGCTCCTCAACTCACCACCGAGGAGGAATTAGAGCGTCGTGCCGCCAAGGTTGCTTCCAAGCTCTCCACCAAGGATCATCTCATGACGAATGTGCTTGGAAGTTTAAGAAAGGGGGTAAGCACTCGTAGACAATTAGCAAATTCTTGTGAGCATCACGCGTTTGTCTCTTGTGTGGAGCCCCACAAGGTCTATGAGGCGCTAGAAGATCCGGATTGGCTCAATGCCATGCACGAAGAACTCAACAACTTCGAGCGCAACAAAGTGTGGAGACTGGTGCCAAGGCCAATGGGGAACCATAATGTCATTGGAACCAAGTGGATATTCAAGAACAAGCAAGATGCCCATGGGATTATCATTCGCAACAAGGCTCGTTTGGTAGCACAAGGCTACTCCCAAGTCGAGGGTATCGACTACGGTGAAACCTTTGCTCCCGTTGCTCGTCTTGAATCCATTCGCATGTTGATTGCATATGCTTCTCATCATAACTTTAAGTTACAACAAATGGATGTGAAGAGTGCTTTTCTTAATGGTCCCATTAATGAATTGGTTTACGTCAAGCAACCCCCCGGGTTCGACGATCCCTACTTTCCCGATCATGTGTATCAACTCGATAAGGCACTTTATGGCCTTAAACAAGCCCCACGTGCATGGTATGACCACCTTACCGAGTTGTTACAAGACCGTGGTTTTGAAGTTGGGCTAATCGACCCCACTCTTTTTACTAAGAAGGTCAAAGGGGAGTTGTTTGTGTGCCAATTATATGTTGATGATATTATCTTTGGTTCTCCTAACAAAGCTTTCAATGAGGAATTTGCCGCTCTCATGACCTCAAAGTTCGAGATGTCCTCCATGGGAGAGTTGAAGTTCTTTCTAGGGTTCGAAGTGAAGCAAAGAAGAGAAGGAACTTTCATCAATCAATCCAAATACACTCAAGACATTCTCAAGAGATTCAAGCTAAGTGACGTCAAGCTGGCTTCCACTCCAATGCCCACCAAGTGCCAACTTGACTTAGATCCCAATGGTAAAGTGGTGGATCAAAAGGTATATCGTTCCATGATTGGATCCTTGCTTTACCTTTGTGCATCTAGACCGGACATCATGTTGAGTGTGGGAATTTGTGCACGGTTTCAAGCCGCACCTAAGGAAAGTCACTATGTGGCAGTCAAACGAATCTTTTGATATTTGGCTCATACCCCAAACTTTGGCTTATGGTACCCAAGAGGATCAAACTTCAAGCTTGTAGGGTACTCGGATTCCGATTGGGCGGGAGACAAAGTGGATAGGAAGTCCACTTCCGGAGGGTGCCAATTCCTTGGTTGCTCTTTGGTAAGTTGGTCTTCCAAAAAGCAAAGTTGTGTGTATCTCTCGTCCACCGAAGCAGAGTATGTGGCGGCCGATAGTTGTTGTGCACAACTCTTATGGATGAGGCAAACATTAAAGGATTACGGTGTCACTTGTGACAAAGTGCCTCTTTGGTGTGACAATGAAAGTGCCATCAAGATCTCTCTCAACCCAGTGCAACACTTCAAGACGAAGCAAATTGAGATCCGGTATCACTTCATCCGGGATCACATTAGGCAAGGAGAGATCGAGCTCAACTACGTCAACACTCATGATAACCTTGCAGATATCTTCATGAAGCCCTTGGATGAAGCAAGATTTCGCGAGTTAAGGCATGAGCTAAATATCATTGATTCGAGCAATGTTGCTTGAACTCGCGCACACCCTATCACGCTCAACTTGTTGTCTAGTTTAGGTGTAGGCATGGACATAGGGGGAGTGTTGTTCTCTCAATGAACTCTCCCTCCCCCCATTATGCATAAATTGATCAAGTCTTTCACCTTAGCCATTGTTGATGGCACTTGTGCTTCAAAGACGAGTTTTGGTCATGGGCCCAAGGTTAAAATCTTCGCGGTGCCATACCTTTTGACTCAAACATAGGTGGCCTGGGCCACCGCCCTCTTTTGAAGAGGTGTGTCTTGGTCATTTGCTGTTGTGCTTTGTTGTTTCTCTCTTGCCGTTTTTGTCGTTTCGTCAAGCTAGAGGTGTGTCTTGGTCGTTTGCTGTTGTGCTTTGTTGTTTCTCTCTTGCCGTTTTTGTCGTTTCGTCGAGCTAAAGCCGTGTCTATTTAGTTGCCGTGGCGTGCTGGGCAGTACTACCGCTGGTGGTGCGCGGTACTACCGCTTATAAGCGGTACTACCACCCCCAGCGCGGTACTACCGCTGAGGGACGGGACCTGAGGGTTAAGTCGAGGCAGGGGGGTTTCTTCTCCCCCATACCCATTCACTTTGCCCCTCTTGTCTCTTCCTCTCTCCAGCCTCCTCTTGCCGTGGGAGGGCTCCGGCGGATCTCCGTCTCCGGGGCGTCCCTCTCCATTTCCTTTGGTGGAGTCGATCCCCACCTCGTCCTCTTGCCATGGATGCCGGTATTGCCCCCGTTCCTTCTTTCATTTTGTCTCCTTTTTGTTCATGTTTCTTAGGGGCAATGGTGGTTGCATCTCTAGATTTTTGGCGAAATCTAGGCATGAGTTGGTTGGAGAAGGCAACTAGACTTTCTAGATTAGAGTTTGGTAGGATTATTTTTGAATTTGGTAGGCCGGTAGTGCCGGATCTGACCATGGTAGTAGGAAACCACTGTTTCACCGCCTCGTGCTATGAAACTGTTGTTTATCCGCCTCAAGCCGTACTATCGCTCCCTTTGGAGCGGTACTACCGCTTGACCTAGAGCGGTACTACCGCTCCCTTTGGGGCGGTACTACCGCTTGGGGCGGTACTACCGCGGGCAGGTCACGGTACTACCGCTGCATGCCAATTTCCATTATTCTCCTGCCTTACTTTGATCTTTTTGTTGTGTTTGTTGGCTTATGCTCGTTCTTTCTGGTTGTTTCGCGTTGTTCTTGTGTTTGGCTCCAGGTGATGACCGTTCCGAGCAGTAAGGTCACCGTATCAACCTCGGGCGTGCCACATCAAAACGCTACCGCACCTCAGAGCCTGCCGGTGGTTCCTCGAGCACCCAACCGCCTCCAGCAAGTGCTTCTGCAAGTGTTCCTCCACCTCCTCAGCAATCGAAGCGAGCCGCCAACAAGCCAAAAGGGAAGACTGTGACTGAGATGACCAACAAGGAGTTTTGGGAGAAGCGTCGCCGCAACCCCTATGCGGTGGACCAAGAACCCACTTTGGTCAACCGCCCGTTCTGGAACCGTTTTCAGTTTGCCATCTACTTTGATGTGATCAAGGCCAAGAAGAATCTTTTTGTTGATGTTCGCTCCATTGACACTGATGCTATGGAGAAGGATCCGGAGTACTTTGGCGAAGCTCTTCAGATGTGCACTCAGCTAAACATTCTCAGGATCATGCAATTCAATAAGGATTTCGATGCGGATTTGGTGGCTCAATTCTATGCCATCGTCCACCTTGGGATGGATGTCGACAGGACTCTGACATGGATGACCAATGGCAAGCTGCTTTCTGTCAAGTGGAAGGCTTTCATGGAGTTACTTGATGTGGTGGATACCGGGCTTGAGACTCCTGTCGGTTTCCGTCCTCACCGCAATGCTACATCCACCCACAAGCAAGCCCTTTGGCCCTACTGCACTGTGAAGGTTCACCCAGTCACTCAGAAGAAGACCTATGAGCTGTCTCCGTATCTGGACATTCTTCATCGCATATTCCGTGAGACTCTCTTCCCTCGGATCGGGAATCTAGATATGGTCCACTCTTACCTCGTGGACATGCTCCTTTTGTCAGCATGAGAAGGAAGCAAGCACTGGAGAGAGCCTGGATATCTCTCATGTCATGTGGTCTGAACTTCTATCTGCCGTGTCTGAGCGCAAGTGTCCTATCTATGGTCCATTCATCATGAGTCTCATTGAGAGGGCCTGGGCACAGACTTATCCCAGAGTGCTGCTAGAGACTGGAGAACTTGTGACGCCCCCGATTCAATCGTACACTAATCATGCACGCAAACGTGTACGATCAAGATCAGGGACTCACGGGAAGATATCACAACACAACTCTAAAACATAAATAAGTCATACAAGCATCATAATACAAGCCAGGGGCCTCGAGGGCTCGAATACAAGTGCTCAATCATAGACGAGTCAGCGGAAGCAACAATATCTGAGTACAGACATAAGTTAAACAAGTTTGCTTAAGAAGGCTAGCACAAACTGGGATACAGATTGAAAGAGGCGCAGGCCTCCTACCTGGGATCCTCCTAACTACTCCTGGACGTCGTCAGCGGGCTGCACGTAGTAGTAGGCACCTCCGGTGTAGTAGGGGTCATCGTCGACGGTGGCGTCTGGCTCCTGGACTCCAGCATCTGGTTGCGACAACCAGAAAGAAAGGAAAAGGGGAAAAAGGGGGAAGAAAGCAACCGTGAGTACTCATCCAAAGTACTCGCAAGCAAGGAACTACACTACATATGCATGGGTATATGTGTAAGGAGGCCATATCAGTGGACTGGACTGCAGAATGCCAGAATAAGAGGGGGATAGCTAATCCTGTCGAAGACTACGCTTCTGGCAGCCTCCGTCTTGCATCAAGTAGAAGAGAGTAGATTGAAGTCCTCCAAGTAGCATCTCCAAGTAGCATCTCCAAATAGCATCTCCAGTAGCATAATCCTACCCGGCGATCCCCTCCTCGTATCCCTGAGAGAGAGCGACCACCGGTTGTATCTGGCACTTGGAAGGGTGTGTTTTATTAAGTATCCGGTTCTAGTTGTCATAAGGTCAAGGTACAACTCCAAGTCGTCCTGTTACCGAAGATCACGGCTATTCGAATAGATTAACTTCCCTGCAGGGGTGCACCAACTTACCCAGCACGCTTGATCCCATTTGGCCGGACACACTTTCCTGGGTCATGCCCGGCCGCGGAAGATCAACACGTCGCAGTCCCACCTAGGCAAAACAGAGAGGCCAGCACGCCGGTCTAAACCTAAGCGCACAGGGGTCTGGGCCCATCGCCCATAGCACACCTGCACGTTGCAAGGGCGGCCGGAAGCAGAACTAGCCCCCTTAATACAAGAGCAGGCTTACGTTCCAATCCAGCGCGCGCCGCTCCGTCGCTGACGTCTGAAGTGCTTCGGCTGATACCACGACGTCGGGATACCCATAACTACTCCCGCGTAGATGGTTAGTGCGTATAGGCTCGTAACCAACTCAGATCAAATACCAAGATCTCGTTAAGCGTGTTAAGTATCCGCGAACGCTGACCAGGGCCAGGCCCACCTGTCTCCTAGGTGGTCTCAACCTGCCCTGCCGCTCCGCCACAAAGTAACAGTCGGGGGCCGTCGGGAACCCAGGCCCACCTCTACCGGGATAGAGCCACCTGCCCCTTCAGCCCCCAACTCCGAACAGTATCACAGGTAATGTAACTGTGTAAAGTATATAGTATATGCCCGTGATCACCTCCCGAAGTGATCACAACCCAGTAGTATAGCAAGGCAGACGGACAAGAGTGTAGGGCCACTGATGGAACACTAGCATCCTATACTAAGCATTTAGGATTGCGGGTAAGGTATCAATGACTGTAGCAGCAATGACAGGCTATGCATCAGAATAGGATTAACGGAAAGCAGTAACATGCTACACTACTCTAATGCAAGCAGTATAGAGTAGAATAGGCGATATCTGGTGATCAAAAGGGGGGCTTGCCTGGTTGCTCTGGCAAGAGAGAGAGGGGTCGTCAACTCCGTAGTCGAACTGGTCAGTAGCAGCGTCGGTCTCGTAGTCTACCGGAGAGAAGAGGGGGAAGAAACAATGAATACAGAGCAAACATAGCATCACAAAATATAACAAGGCAATACGCGGTGTTCGGTGTGCCCTAACGCGGTAGTAGGTGATACCGGTGAAGGGGGGAAACATCCGGGAAAGTATTCCCGGGGTTCCGTGTTTTCGGGCAGAGGAGCCGGAGGGGGAAAGTTGCGAGTTCGATAGGTTAGGGGGTGTGGCGGACGAACGGGTTGCGTATCCGGAATCGTCTCGTCGTTCTGAGCAACTTTCATGTTGAAATTATTTTAATCCGAGTTACGGATTAAAAGATATGATTTACTAAAGATTTTATTAATTTCTGGAATTTAATTAATTAATTAATTAATTCGAAAATGATTTAATGACATCAGCATGATGTCAGGCTGACATCAGCAGTCAACAGAGTTGACTGGTCAACCTGACGTGTGGGTCCCGTTCGTCATTGACTGTTTAGTCGATTTAGGGTTTAACTAACTTAATTACTATTTATTTAAACTAACTAGTTAATTAGACTAATTAAACAGGGTTAATTAACTTAATTAATTCACTAATTAATTAATTATTAATTTTATTAATATTATTTTAAATTCTTTAAATTCTATTTTTTTAAACATGTTCTGTGGGCGGGGCCCATATGTCATAGGCCCAGGGGGCCATAGCGGTTTTGGGCGCGGGTGCGGGCACGCGCCCATCAGGGCCACCAGGGGGGGCGCCGGCGATAGCAGGGCACGGCGAGGCCGGCCGCCGGAGGCGACAGCGGTGAGGCCACGGCGGGACGGCGCCAGGGCGCGGCAGGAGAGGCGAGGACGCGGGGAGCAAGGGAGAGGGCGAGGCAGAGAGGCCTCAGCGGGGCGAGGAGCTGGGCGCAGCCAGCGCACGGACGATGTCGCGGTCGTGAGTGTCTGCGCGAGACTGAAGGAGGAGAGGAGGAGGCGGAGGCTCACAGCGAGATGCAGGGATCAGGGCAGTGGGGCGCGGGGAGGAGACGGAGAAGTCAGCGACGCGGTGACGAGGTGCAGGCCGGCGAGGAGGAGGAGGCAGACCGGCGAGGACGTCCGGCGAGGTCCAGTCGGCGGCGTGCGCGGTCGATCTGGGCGGCGGGGTCGTTGAGGCCGTTCGGGGAGGAGGTCGAGGACGGCCGGGCGACGATGAGACGAGCAGTTGCGGCGAGGGACGGCACCGACGTCGGTGTTGAGCGGCGGGGGCCGAGGCGGCGAGGGGCGCCAGGTTCGTTCCC
>NC_041392.1:566556476-566564311 GCF_002162155.2 Triticum dicoccoides | reverse complement strand
ATTTCTTTTTTTTGTTCTTTGTTAGTTTTGTTTTTTGTTTTTATATTTTCTTTTCTTTTATTTTTTTTGTAGTTTCATTTATCTTTAGTTTTATAAAATTTACCCCTAGTGCCTAAATTTGTACTTATCAACAAACTATTGTGGGATTAATTATTAACCCATAATAAAATAGTTTTAGCATTCTATAAATTCAATAGGCATTTGTTTAATTGTTTTCACTACTATTTTAATTGTTCTAGAGCCTTTAAACATTTTATCAAAGTTTGGTTTCTCCACCATAATTACTTACGATTTATTTGACACAACCCGAACATTTTAGTTTTAATTTTTGAAAACTTTTGTTGTTTGCCTGATTTTAAATTGAATTCAAATCGGTTTCGAACTAATGCGAGATTAACCACAGTAATCGAGGTGACGTGGCATCATTAGTGGAGGATTACTGTAGCGTAACTATCCGGGCGTCACAATTCTCCTCCACTACAAGAAATCTCGTCCCGAGATTTAAGAGGGGTGTAAGGGGGGAAGTTCTGGTTACGAAGTCTAACGGATCTTCTCATCTTTGGTTGATCTTTCGAAGAGGTTGATCCCTTTCATTGATTTCTTCATTTCTCTACTTCAAGTCGTCATCCTTTCTTCGGGATCTCCATCGTCCTACGAACGCGACCAAGGGGAAAAACTCTGGAAGAATGCATTTGCACAAAGCTGGGCATCTGACGGTGAACTCAATGGGAAATACACAAGGTACCCCACGAGTTATATTTCAGTGAATTTGTTGAGTGCAATAGACGATTGTACCAAAGTTTCAAACGGTTAGGCAATCGTTCGATGCCTGAAACAGGGCGTGAAAGGGGTTCAAAGCAACGAGAATAAGTATTGCGTTTGATACCAGATTAGATCACCTCTAGGAAGGTGGTTGGTGATCTTCATATGAAGCCAATCGTGAGGAATAAATTCAGAGATATGGGTGTACCGGAGAGTCAGGTTCCGATCCAGTGGACCTGTGGGTTATGGGCCCACCATGTGGGTTAAAAGTAGGAAGGGGGCTGACATCTTGCACGGTCACGATAGCAAGGCAGGTCAGAGGGTAGTCTGTTAGTTATGTCGGCAACAACATCGATACCAAGGGCGAGGGACGAAGAGAACCATTTCCCTGCTCGTTGAACGAGGCGGAGCATTAGGCAAAGTTCTCGTCCATCGGTGGCTACCGAAATGTCATCAACAATAGTAACAGGTTCTTGCTGACAGAATTGTACACCGAGGAGTTTACATAAGCAGTAGAATATTGCTGCTTAGATCATATAGATCACAAGAAAGGTTCAAACAACCAATGGAAAGTAAAATATGATTATCATATTAAACAGAACAATGGAAAGGAAAATGTGTTTAAACACATAATTCAGGGATATATCCTTCCCAAGGACAAGCAGAGCATGATATCCGTGGCAGGATATAATGTAGAAAACTCTTTAGGTACGGGAGAGAATTTTCATGACATTACCCATACAACGGTGTTAGGATAAATGATAAATAAAATTTAGCATCGTGCTTCAAATGTTCCTGTTGAAAATCGGAGTACCATTGACATGCTTCGAGATAGCATTGACATGGTCTTCAGGTGAAGATCAGACTTTGGAAACACGAAGGATCCATCAGGAATAACTTGTAGAATAAGTCTTACAATTTCCTCATGGATGAACGGATAACCTTGCCGAAAAGGAATCTATAATGATAGGTCCTCCAGCCGGGGGGGGGGGGTGCTAGGCATGACATCAGGTTACCGGGTCACCAAAGGATCAACATCATAACTCTCGGAAAGTTGTCCCAACCATCATATCTGACCGAGATTCATATCCAATTGGTGTCATGATACCTCAAACTCAGGATGCCTGAGAAGAAAAGGTGCAACACAATTGACGAGTTGACATTGTAAGATTTTCAGGAAATGAACTATGGAAGCGAGTTCCGAAACAAGAGTTCATCATTAAATCAAGGAGAGGTGAGGAGGTGACTGATTGACTCAACGACAACCCATTGACATTTCCAAAAAGGATGGATTTCCACAACTATGTGAACAAGGAGATAACATTAGCCAGATCAAATGATATAAGGAAGTATGCTCGAGGAAAACATACACCATTAAACATTGGTTGAAAGGTGCGCCCGAAATATGGGTTGGGTTGCACGACCAATGTCAGAATGGTGATGCAATAATCAATAGCCTAAGAATGAACTTTCGACCATTAACTTCAAAGAGATAGGGTTGCTAGAAGGAAAGAATCCAAACAAGACCGTTCACTTGTTGGAATTAACACAGGGACCAAGAAAGAATGGTGATGGTGAGAAGTATTTCTATGTCAAGAGTTCTCAAGAGGTGGAACAAATCTCAGAACATTCTTGACATAAAGGACGGTAATACTCCAAGGTAAAGAAGAACAATTGCTGGATAGCAAGGAAACCAAGGTACAACACAAATCGTGAACAAGTTTGTGTTGGGGGGGGGGAGGCAAGAATGTTGCCGCTGATAACTCAAATCATCGAGGGACAAGGATGGTATTTCTCATCATGAATTCAATTGATATCCTGGAAGAACTCATAAGGTTGATGAGGAATTTGTCGACAGATTTCATGAAGAAGTAATCAATCAGCGACGACATCAAGTCAAAGGAATGATGAAGCCAAAAGTCATTGGAACCATGGGTACGACACAAACTCGAACTCAAGCTTGTTGTTTAAGGTGAAAGGGTATGACGAGGAAAATCGACGTAAGGTTAGTTCATCATCGAAAATTGGTGCTCCAAGAATAAGGACCAGGTAGCACCGTTAGAATCGTCACGACAATGATATAGCCAAACAGGCTAGGAATGGCGTGATCGGGTACAAACTCGTACTTATAGAAGCTTACTGAAGAGTTGTTGAACCGTAGAGCGGACTCGGTTCAGTTATCGGTGTCTTTGAGTGTTCAATAACTCAGAGCCCGCGAAAAATTGGAATCAGTGGGAAGGTAGCACTTGATGAAGAACTCATAAAAAGTTATGCAGTTCCATGATAATCTCGAGATACCAGGGGGGTAATACTCGACACAAGATCAAAGTAAAGGTTGGACTGGTGTATTGATCCATAGAAGACAATTGTTTCAACTTGTCCGAGAAATGAGATCAAAGAAGAACAATCATGGTCGGAACCACGGTTGCAAAAGGCCAGATCCTAGATATAAGGTGAACTTATACCAAAGGAATAATTTATTTAAGAGAAGCTTTAATGATAAGATCTACATCGTGTCCATGGGCATGAACACAAGTTCAAGGTCGACTCCCACTTCTCCAATGCATAACCTTTCATTCACTTCTCACGTTCGATGAAGTTGCAGTGTTGAAATTTTATCTGGTGAAGCACCAGAAGAGTATGACTCGTGAAAACTTTCGGGTTCACACGGTTTAGGGAAGGCATATGTTCAACCCATAGGGGCTTCTTAGAAACATATACCACAAGTTTCAAGAGTAAATAACACAAGCCCGAAAGCAGAGCATGGTTGGCCAAGCAGAGGATACAACTTAACAAAGGCATTATGTATCAGGGGAAGAACTCACAAGGTGATCAAATGTGAAGGACACTGTCGGATAACAATCCAACAAAGGACTTGGTGATCCACAAAGGATCTGATACGAGTATCGGTACTCAACTAGAGGAAGAAGAATGCAAGGAGATCAGATTATAGAAACAACTAACTTACTCAATTGTCAAATGCAAAGGAATTATGATTTCCAAATCAAGGGATCAAAAGCAATGCTCTGATTAGGGATGGATAAGTTGAATAGCCTTAGGGTACAATCAATGACAATTGGATTGGTCGAGAACCAATTCCAGTTAAAAGAATGGCAGCTTAGCCGGAGAAGTAATTTATAAGGATCAATGATGATTGCGTGCATTCGCAAACATATTGAGTCAACAGACTCAAAATGATAATGACAAGGAATGTCATTAAGACTAGAGACTTATGGGATTAACCATAATGCGAGCAAGCAAGAATTTCAAGAGCCAAAGGCTCCAGAGGATTTTCGGAAGATCGAATAGTATTTTGAAGACTTTTGTGAAACTCATGAACAACTGGGGATGAGCGGATACTTGACAAGTGCGGGGATTTATTTGAAGGGGTATTCATGTGGCAAAGAACTGCTAGGCAGTAGGCACGAAGTATTCTCGGAACAATAGAGAAAACTTCGGGTATCTTGTAATAACAAGAACAATGGGGAATAATCGTAAGAATGGCAAGTGTAAGTAGTTATCCATAAGGATTTATCGGTGGTCGGGAATAGCAAAAGTGATGGGCACAAAGTCTCGAGAGAATATCAAAGAGTATCTCCGAAATCTTCTGATGCAGTCGGTGACCATCTGGACTGAAGGGGCTCTTCGGGAGAAAGTATTTTCGAGAACCTAAAGTTAGTTTTTAGTAAAAATCGTTTAACCCGAATAGAAGAGGGTTTAGAATCCCAGAGTAAAGGTCGAGGAATAAAAGATCCTAATACCTCCCGATGGCGACGTGGGCCCATGGGCCACACAACCATGTTAGTAAAAGTTTTTCAACGACTAGACTCGACTTCGGCCAAGGAGTTGGAAAAGGGGATTCCTACAGGCAGTCGGCTCTGATACCAACTTGTGACGCCCCCGATTCAATCGTACACTAATCATGCACGCAAACGTGTACGATCAAGATCAGGGACTCACGGGAAGATATCACAACACAACTCTAAAACATAAATAAGTCATACAAGCATCATAATACAAGCCAGGGGCCTCGAGGGCTCGAATACAAGTGCTCGATCATAGACGAGTCAGCGGAAGCAACAATATCTGAGTACAAACATAAGTTAAACAAGTTTGCCTTAAGAAGGCTAGCACAAACTGGGATACAGATCGAAAGAGGCGCATGCCTCCTGCCTGGGATCCTCCTAACTACTCCTGGACGTCGTCAGCGGGCTGCACATAGTAGTAGGCACCTCCGGTGTAGTAGGGGTCGTCGTCGACGGTGGCGTCTGGCTCCTGGACTCCAGCATCTGGTTGCGACAACCAGAAAGAAAGGAAAAGGGGAAAAAGGGGGAAGAAAGCAACCGTGAGTACTCATCCAAAGTACTCGCAAGCAAGGAACTACACTACATATGCATGGGTATATGTGTAAGGAGGCCATATCAGTGGACTGGACTGCAGAATGCCAGAATAAGAGGGGGATAGCTAATCCTGTCGAAGACTACGCTTCTGGCAGCCTCCGTCTTGCATCAAGTAGAAGAGAGTAGATTGAAGTCCTCCAAGTAGCATCTCCAAGTAGCATCTCCAAATAGCATCTCCAGTAGCATAATCCTACCCGGCGATCCCCTCCTCGTATCCCTGAGAGAGAGCGACCACCGGTTGTATCTGGCACTTGGAAGGGTGTGTTTTATTAAGTATCCGGTTCTAGTTGTCATAAGGTCAAGGTACAACTCCAAGTCGTCCTGTTACCGAAGATCACGGCTATTCGAATAGATTAACTTCCCTGCAGGGGTGCACCAACTTACCCAGCACGCTTGATCCCATTTGGCCGGACACACTTTCCTGGGTCATGCCCGGCCGCGGAAGATCAACACGTCGCAGCCCCACCTAGGCAAAACAAAGAGGCCAGCACGCCGGTCTAAACCTAAGCGCACAGGGGTCTGGGCCCATCACCCATAGCACACATGCACGTTGCAAGGGCGGCCGGAAGCAGAACTAGCCCCCTTAATACAAGAGCAGGCTTACGTTCCAATCCGGCGCGCGCCGCTCCATCGCTGACGTCTGAAGTGCTTCGGCTGATACCACGACGTCGGGATACCCATAACTACTCCCGCGTAGATGGTTAGTGCGTATAGGCTCGTAACCAACTCAGATCAAATACCAAGATCTCGTTAAGCGTGTTAAGTATCCGCGAACGCTGACCAGGGCCAGGCCCACCTGTCTCCTAGGTGGTCTCAACCTGCCCTGCCGCTCCGCCACAAAGTAATAGTCGGGGGCCGTCGGGAACCCAGGCCCACCTCTACCGGGATGGAGCCACCTGCCCCTTCAGCCCCCAACTCCGAACAGTATCACAGGTAATGTAACTGTGTAAAGTATATAGTATATGCCCGTGATCACCTCCCGAAGTGATCACAGCCCAGTAGTATAGCAAGGTAGACGGACAAGAGTGTAGGGCCACTGATGGAACACTAGCATCCTATACTAAGCATTTAGGATTGCGGGTAAGGTATCAATGACTGTAGCAGCAATGACAGGCTATGCATCAGAATAGGATTAACGGAAAGCAGTAACATGCTACACTACTCTAATGCAAGCAGTATAGAGTAGAATAGGCGATATCTGGTGATCAAAAGGGGGGCTTGCCTGGTTGCTCTGGCAAGAGAGAGAGGGGTCGTCAACTCCGTAGTCGAACTGGTCAGTAGCAGCGTCGGTCTCGTAGTCTACCGGAGAGAAGAGGGGGAAGAAACAATGAATACAGAGCAAACATAGCATCACAAAATATAACAAGGCAATACGCGGTGTTCGGTGTGCCCTAACGCGGTAGTAGGTGATACCGGTGAAGGGGGGAAACATCCGGGAAAGTATTCCCGGGGTTCCGTGTTTTCGGGCAGAGGAGCCGGAGGGGGAAAGTTGCGAGTTCAGTAGGTTAGGGGGTGTGGCGGACGAACGGGTTGCGTATCCGGAATCGTCTCGTCGTTCCGAGCAACTTTCATGTTGAAATTATTTTAATCCGAGTTACGGATTAAAAGATATGATTTACTAAAGATTTTATTAATTTCTGGAATTTAATTAATTAATTAATTAATTCGAAAATGATTTAATGACATCAGCATGATGTCAGGCTGACATCAGCAGTCAACAGAGTTGACTGGTCAACCTGACGTGTGGGTCCCGTTCGTCATTGACTGTTTAGTCGATTTAGGGTTTAACTAACTTAATTACTATTTATTTAAACTAACTAGTTAATTAGACTAATTAAACAAGGTTAATTAACTTAATTAATTCACTAATTAATTAATTATTAATATTATTAATATTATTTTAAATTCTTTTAATTCTATTTTTTTAAAACATGTTCTGTGGGCGGGGCCCATATGTCATAGGCCCCAGGGGGCCATAGCGGTTTTGGGCGCGGGTGCGGGCACGCGCCCATCAGGGCCACCAGGGGGGGCGCCGGCGATAGCAGGGCACGGCGAGGCCGGCCGCCGGAGGCGACAGCGGTGAGGCCACGGCGGGACGGCGCCAGGGCGCGCAGCAGAGGCGAGGACGTGGGGAGCAAGGGAGAGGGCGAGGCAGAGAGGCCTCAGCGGGGCGAGGCGCTGGGCGCGGCCAGCGCATGGACGATGTCGCGGTCGTGAGTGTGTGCGCGAGACTGAAGGAGGAGAGGAGGAGGCGGAGGCTCACAGCGAGATGCAGGGATCGGGGCAGTGGGGCGCGGGGAGGAGACGGAGAAGTCAGCGACGCGGTGACGAGGTGCAGGCCAGCGAGGAGGAGGAGGCAGACCGGCGAGGACGTCCGGCGAGGTCCAGTCGGCGGCGTGCGCGGTCGATTTGGGCGGCGGGGTCGTTGAGGCCGTTCGGGGAGGAGGTCGAGGACGGCCGGGCGACGATGAGACGAGCAGTTGCGGCGAGGGACGGCACCGACGTCGGTGTTGAGCGGCGGGGGCCGAGGCGGCGAGGGGCGCCGGGTTCGTTCCCCTTCCCGATCCAGATCGGGATCGAGAGGTGGGGGAAGCAGACGAGGGGGAGACGGGGAAGCGAGGTCCGGCGAGGTGGTCCTCTAGGCGGCGTCGACGAGGTGGCTGCGATGGTGCG
>NC_041392.1:566496164-566555839 GCF_002162155.2 Triticum dicoccoides | reverse complement strand
TTCTGTTTTTATATTTTCTTTTCTTTTATTTTTTTTTGTAGTTTCATTTATCTTTAGTTTTATAAAATTTACCCCTAGTGCCTAAATTTGTACTTATCAACAAACTATTGTGGGATTAATTATTAACCCATAATAAAATAGTTTTAGCATTCTATAAATTCAATAGGCATTCGTTTAATTATTTTCACTACTGTTTTAATTGTTCTAGAGCCTTTAAACATTTTATCAAAGTTTGGTTTCTCCACCATAATTACTTACGATTTATTTGACACAACCCGAACATTTTAGTTTTAATTTTTGAAAACTTTTGTTGTTTGCGTGATTTTAAATTAAATTCAAATCGGTTTCGAACTAATGCGAGATTAACCACAGTAATCGAGGTGACGTGGCATCATTAGTGGAGGATTACTGTAGCGTAACTATCCGGGCGTCACACTTGGTGTCTCATGAGATCAAGCGTCTGAGGAAGAAGGACAATTGGACAGCGCCTCACACAGGGGGTCCATCTGCTACTGCTACCATAGGGGGTCCGTCTGCTGCTGCTGCTGCTGCCATGGGGACCGAGGGTGAGGCTGCTACTGATGATCATGAGGAGAACTTTGGCCCCTCTAGTGCAGAACCGTCGTGGGCACAGAAGCTTAAGGGCAAGATGAAGAAGCTTTTCTGCATGGAGTCTCATGGTCAGTACATGACTCATGTGGCGGAGAAGCATGCCAGGACGCGCCACAAGGAGCTCATGCGTCAGATGGGAGCAACTGTTGTCAGTGGGTCTGAGGGTCAGATCACTGAAGAGGAGGACTGGATTCATCAGAATTGCCACTGGACCGACTCCAATGCCGAGCAGTTTTCGACCCACGATGAAGATGCAGAGATGTGATGTTCGAGACCTTCCCCTCCCATCACCTGGAGTCATAATGTCACTCTATGACCTTTTTGGTGTCTCGCTGCCAAAGGGGGAGAGAGTGTAGGGATTTGCTTCTTGTGTCGTGCTTTGAGTCGTCTTGTGTTTTCTTGTGTGTTCCTTCTTTGGTTTGGTTTGGTGTGAGACCTAAGTCCTAATCATATGGTGTAAGACATATGCTCCCTATTGCTACCTTATTACTTATGTCACTTCAGAGTACTGTAGTTCATATTGAGATGCATGCTTGTCCTGTTTATTCTCTTCTCTCATATATCTTGTGCTTAGTGTTGTTGGACTATAAAATATAGGGGGAGTGTTGATCCGAATGTGTGTGTCGTGCCTTATCTTGGTGCACACATTTTGGGGAAGCCCGTCTATATTTTGTAGTTCTTAGTTTTATTCGTTTTAATTCTTTTCCTTGCGCAAATCCCTTGTTGTCATCAATCCACCAAAAAGGGGGAGATTGTTACGGCATATCTCTCTCAAGGTAGTTTTGGTGATTGATGACAACATGTTTGTGGACTAATCTTGTGCGTTGAATTATTCTCAGATTCTCCCCTGGCACGAGGCGCTTTCTTCCCCTCGGAGTGTATTTCAAGACGGTGTAGCTCTTTTGTTTCTTTCTAGGTGGACTAGTTGCGTAGAGGGCACCGTACTATCAAGAGGGGGTCCGCTGGGGTTTTGCTTGGGTGGAATCA
Source organism: Triticum dicoccoides (assembly GCF_002162155.2). Classification (NCBI taxonomy): domain Eukaryota; kingdom Viridiplantae; phylum Streptophyta; class Magnoliopsida; order Poales; family Poaceae; genus Triticum; species Triticum dicoccoides. Next base: position 566,554,240 of record NC_041392.1, on the reverse strand, counting down.
TCACGTACACATCAGCTTCTCACCCTCCGAGCTTTTCCTGTCCATTGAAGAGATCTCTCCTCTTTTCCTTGTTCTGTCTAGGTCTAAGCGGCAGTACCGCGCACCCAGCGGTAGTACCACTGAGAAGCCACAAGCGGCAGTACCGCTTCGCAGCGGTAGTGCCACCGTGGCTCCACAACAGTAGTACCGCTGGGGGCTTGGCACCTCCGCTGGTCCTCAACCTTTTGAGATATCCCATCTCTCTCGCGCGCCCCAGCGGTAGTACTGCACTGCCTGCGGTACTAGGGCCGAAGGGTCACAAGAGGCAGTACCGCTCCACAGCGGTACTACCGCCCTTGACCCCACTGTCGTAGTACCGCTGGGTAGTTTGGCTCCTACCGCCTCGATTCGAGAGGTCTTTTTCTCGTGTCGGGTTTTGCGGTACTAGTCACGGTTGTAGTGGCGGTAGTACCGTTCCAGGAGCGGTAGTACCGCCCTACCACCGCGGTAGTACCGCATTTGGGTCCGTTCCCTACTAAGTCTCCTCAGCGCGGCAGTACCGCTGGTTGGCGCGGCAGTACCGTCGCCTGGCGGTAGTACCGCCCCCTCTCAGTGGTAGTACCACCCTGTGCGGGGCTGGTTGGTGGGGGGCAACGGGATTGTTGCCCCCACTATAAAAGGGAGTCCCCTTCCTCCTTCTCACCCACCTCTTTCTCCCCCAAGCTCCATTTATTGCTCAAGCTCCATTAAATACTCCAAGCTTCATTTCCGCCCGATCTGTCTCTCTAGCCAATCAAATTTGTTGATTTGCTCAGGAGTGGTTGAGAAGGCCCCGATCTACACTTCCACCAAGGGATTTTCGATTCCCCCACTCATCCCTAGCGGATCTTGTTACTCTTGGATGTTTGAGCACCCTAGACGGTTGAGGTCACCTCGGAGCCATATTCCATTGTGGTGAAGCTTCGTGGTCTTGTTGGGAGCCTCCGATTAAGTTGTGGAGATTGCCCCAACCTTGTTTGTAAAGGTTCGGTCGTCGCCTTCAAGGGCACCAATAGTGGAATCACGACATCTTGCACTGTGTGAGGGCGTGAGGAGAATACGGTGGCCCTAGTGGCTTCTTGGGGAGCATTGTGCCTCCACACCGCTCCAACGGAGACGTACTTCCCTTCAAAGGAAGGAACTTCGGTAACACATCCTCGTCTCCACCGGATCCACTCTTGGTTATCTCTTACCTTTACTTGTGCAAGCTCTTTATTGTTTCTACCCTTGCTTGCTTGTATGCTTGTTGTTATTGCATCATATAGGTTGCTCACCTAGTTGCACATCTAGACAACCTACTTTGATGCAAAGTTTAAATTGGTAAAGAAAAGCTAAAAATTGGTAGTTGCCTATTCACCCTCCCCCTCTAGTCAACCATATCGATCCTTTCAGAGAAAAAACATGACATGGGCTGAATTTGAGGCGGACTGGGCTGCGGGGAACTGCTCACGCTAGGCCAATAGCAGCTGGGCCAGCTCTGTGGGCTGCAGGAAAGAGGTGGCGCTGGGCCTTGGGGCGCTGGAGGGGAGGCAGCCCAGGTGCTCGCTTGAGCGAGGCGCGGTCAACAAAGGCGGGCGAGCGCTCGTCTCCATCGCGTGGACGAAGCAGCAGGGACATGGCGAAGGCGCAACGGACGGGCGCGGCTCAGGCAAGGCGGCGCGGAGGAGGTCTGGGGATGGGTGATCCATGGCGGAGGTGGCGAGATCCGGCGGTCCTCGGCCGGATCTGACGCAAAACGGCGGCGGTGGTGGACTCGGGGTAGATCATGGGCGTCCATGGCGTCGATCCCTGTGAAGAGAAACGAGAGAGATAAGAGAATCTAAGAGAGACCGTTGCCGAGGAGCACGAGGAAAACAGAGGGGAGGAGGGAGAGGAAGGCCACGGTCCTGCTGGTTCGGTGCTGCTCCAGTCCGACGGAGCTTGACGGCAGCGACGCGGAAACAGAGCTCTCCAGCGTGGGAGACTAGCGAGGGAGGTGGCAGCGGCTTGGTGGCCTCCCGACGAGCTTTGTCGCAGGGGCATCCGGGTCCGGGTCCGGCAGCAGGGTCTAGGAGGGAGCGCATGAGTAGGAGCTCGGGCAGGGGATCCAGGGGCGCGGTCCCGTTGGAGCTCGAGGGAGGCAGTGGATCGATGGATTGGCTGTTGACTGAAATCGAGGGGAGGAGTGGAGTGCTCCGTCTGGATGGATTGATGGGACAAAGGAATTGGGGATGGATCTCGAGAGATTTCGAGTGGGTGGCGGCGGCGAACACGGGATGGATGGGACAAATCCCTAGGTCTTAGGGCTGCCCACTATTTATATTGCAAAGGGATTTAGGGTAGAGGCTATCACGTCCCTACGATCGCAATTGGACGGTCGTGAATAAAATAGTTAGGGAGTCCAAATAAGAAAACGGTGATGTTTTGTAGACGTTTGGGGATGATCCGGACCCAACGGTGCCGACTGCCGGGTCGAGTCCGGGACAGCTTGCGGACGCGCGCGCGAGGAGGTCCGATGCACTGTGCAAAGAGGGGTGGGCATGGGCCTAGGTGGACTGTGAAGAGCGGGTTGGTCTGAGAGAAGAGGGGAGAGATGCAGCCCGACACGATTTCTGGAGACCGAAAACGTCCGACGATAAGACCGGCTATACTGCCGCTATAGTTATCCGTTGGGGCATCAAACGGACTCCGAACGCGATGAAACTTGGTAGGCGGCCTACTAACAACAAAACAACACCGCACACCAACTTTCATCCCATTCCGAGAACATTTTCTGGCCACTTATAAAAATGCTATTTCGGACATGCCGCGGGCGCGTGCAAGTGTGTCTGGGCTCAGAACGGACAATGGACGGAACTGGGGGATGTTGGGGAACGTAGTAATTTCAAAATTTTCCTACGCACACGCAAGATCATGGTGATGCATATTAACGAGGGGAGAGTGTGATCTACGTACCTGGTAGATCGACAACGGAAGCGTTAACTTGGTTGATGTAGTCGTACATCTCCACGGCCCGACCGATCAAGCACCGAAACTACGGCACCTCCGAGTTCTAGCACACGTTTAGCTCGATGACGATCCCCGGACTCCGATCCAGCAAAGTGTCGGGGAAGAGTTCCGTCAGCACGACGGCGTGGTGACGATCTTGATGTACTACTGTCGCAGGGCTTCGCCTAAGCACCGCTACAATATGACCGAGGTGGAATATGGTGGAGGGGGGCACCGCACACGGCTAAGGAACGATCACGAAGATCAACTTGTGTGTCCATGAGGTGCCCCTTGCCTCAGTATATAAAGGATGGAGGAGGAGGAGGCCGGCCAAGGCTTGGTGCGGCCAGGATGTGGAGTCCTACTAGGACTCCAAGTCCTAGTAGGATTCCACCAAGAGGGGAGGAAGGGAGAAGGAAGTGGAGGAGAAGGAGAGGTGGCCGGCCCCCTTTTCCCTAGTCCAATTCGGACTAGAGGGGAGGGGGGGCGCAGCAGCCCCTTGGCCCTTTTTCCTCTTCCCACTAAAGCCCATCAAGGCCCATTGCTTTTCCCGTAACTACCTGGTACTCCGAAAAATACCCGAATCACTCGGAACCTTTCCGATGTCCGAATATAGTCGTCCAATATATCGATCTTTACGTCTCGACCATTTCGAGACTCCTCGTCATGTCCCCATTCTCATCCGGGACTCCGAACTCCTTCGGTACATCAAAACTCATAAACTCATAATATAACTGTCATCAAAACCTTAAGCGTGCGGACCCTACGGGTTCGAGAACAATGTAGACATGACCGAGACACGTCTCCGGTCAATAACCAATAGCGGGACCTGGATGCCCATATTGGCTCCTACATATTCTACGAAGATCTTTATCGGTCTGACCGCATAACAACATACGTTGTTCCCTTTGTCATCGGTATGTTACTTGCCCGAGATTCGATCGTCGGTATCCAATACCTAGTTCAATCTCGTTACCGGCAAGTCTCTTTACTCGTTTTGTAATACATTATCCCGCAACTAGCTCATTAGCTGCAATGCTTGCAAGGCTTAAGTGATGTGCATTACCGAGAGGGCCCAGAGATACCTCTCCGACAATCGGAGTGACAAAACCTAATCTCGAAATACGCCAACCCAACATGTACCTTTGGAGACACCTATAGTACTCCTTTATAATCACCCAGTTACGTTGTGATGTTTGGTAGCACCCAAAGTGTTCCTCGGTAAACGGGAGTTGCATAATCTCATAGTTACAGGAACATGTATAAGTCATGAAGAAAGCAATAGCAACATACTAAACGATCGGGTGCTAAGCTAATGGAATGGGTCATGTCAATCAGATCATTCACCTAATGATGTGATCCCGCTAATAAAATAACAACTCATTGTTCATGGTTAGGAAACATAACCATCTTTGATTAACGGGCTAGTCAAGTAGAGGCATACTAGTGACACTTTGTTTGTCTATGTATTCACACATGTATTATGTTTCCGGTTAATACAATTCTAGCATGAATAATAAACATTTATCATGAAATAAGGAAATAAATAATAACTTTATTATTGCCTCTAGGGCATATTTCCTTCAGTCTCCCACTTGCACTAGAGTCAATAATCTAGTTCACATCGCCATGTGATTTAACAGCAATAGTTCACATCACCATGTGATTAACACCCATAGTTCACATCGATATGTGATCAACACCCAAAGGGTTTACTAGAGTCAGTAATCTAGTTCACATCACTATGTGGTTAACACCCAAAGAGTACTAAGGTGTGATCATGTTTTGCTTGTGAGATAATTTTAGTCAACGGGTTTGTCACATTCAGATCCGTAAGTATTTTGCGAATTTCTATGTCAACAATGCTCTGCACGGAGCTACTCTAGCTTATTGCTCCCACTTTCAATATGTATCTGGATTGATACTTAGAGTCATCCAGATCTGTGTCCAAACTTGTACCGACGTAACTTTTTACGACGAACCTTTTTGTTACCTCCATAATTGAGAAATATTTCCTTATTCCACTAAGGATAATTTTGACCGCTGTCCAGTGATCTACTCTTAGATCACTATTGTACTCCCTTGCTTAACACAGTGTAGGGTATACAATAGATCTGGTACACAGCATGGCATACTTTATAGAACCTATGGCTGAGGCATAGGGAATGACTTTCATTCTATTTCTATCTTCTGCCGTGGTCGGGCTTTGAGTCTTACTCAATTTCACACCTTGCAACACAGGCAAGAACTCTTTCTTTGACTGTTCCATTTTGAACTACTTCAAAATCTTGTCAAGGTATGTACTCATTGAAAAACTTATCAAGCGTCTTGATCTATCTCTATAGATCTTGATGCTCAATATGTAAGCAGCTTCACCGAGGTCTTTCTTTGAAAAACTTCTTTAAAAACACTCCTTTATGCTTTGCAGAATAATTCTACATTATTTCCGATCAACAATATGTCATACACGTATACTTATCAGAAATGCTGTAGTGCTCCCACTCACTTTCTTGTAAATACAGGCTTCACCGCAAGTCTGTATAAAACTATATGCTTTGATCAACTTATCAAAGCATATATTCCAACTCCGAGATGCTTACACCAGTCCATAGATGGATCGCTGGAGTTTGCACATTTTGTTAGCACCTTTAAGATTGACAAAACCTTCTGGTTGTATCATATACAACTCTTCTTTAATAAATCCATTAAGGAATGCAGTTTTGTTTATCCATTTGCCGGATTTCATAAAATGCGGCAATTGCTAACATGATTCGGACAGACTTAAGCATAGATACGAGTGAGAAACTCTCATCGTAGTCAACACCTTGAACTTGTCGAAAACCTTTTTTGCGACAATTCTAGCTTTGTAGATAGTAACACTACTATCAGCGTCCGTCTTCCTCTTGAAGATCCATTTATTTACTATGGCTCGCCGATCATCGGGCAAGTCAACCAAAGTCCATACTTTGTTCTCATACATGGATCCCATCTCAGATTTCATGGCCTCAAGCCATTTTGCGGAATCTGGGCTCATCATTGCTTCCTCATAGTTCGTAGGTTCGTCATGGTCTAGTAACATAACTTCCAGAACAATATTACCGTACCACTCTGGTATGGATCTCACTCTGGTTTACCTATGAGATTCGATAGTAACTTGATCTGAAGTTACATGATCATCATCATTAGCTTCCTCACTAATTGGTGTAGGTGTCGCAGAAACAGTTTTCTGTGATGTACTACTTTCCAATAAGGGAGCAGGTACAATTACCTCATCAAGTTCTACTTTCCTCCCACTCACATCTTTCGAGAGAAACTCCTTCTCTAGAAAAACTCCGAATTTAGCAACAAAAGTCTTGCCTTCGGATTTGTGATAGAAGGTGTACCCAACTGTCTCCTTTGGGTATCCTATGAAAACATATTTCTCCGATTTGAGTTTGAGCTTATCGAGATGAAACTTTTTCACATAAGCATCGCAACTCCAAACTTTAAGAAACGACAGCTTAGGTTTCTTGCCAAACCATAGTTCACACGGTGTCGTCTCAACGGATTTAGATGGTGCCCTTTTTAACGTGAATGCAGCTGTCTCTAATGCATAACCCCAAAACGATAGTGGTAGATCGGTAAGAGACATCATAGATCGCACTATATCTAATAAAGTACGGTTATGACGTTCGGACACACCATTACACTATGGTGTTCCAGGTGGTGTGAGTAGTGAAACTATTTCACATTATTTTAATTGAAGACCAAACTCGTAACTCAAATATTTTACTTCTGCGATCATATCGTAGAAACTTTCATTTTTGTTACGATGATTCTCCACTTCACTCTGAAATTCTTTGAACTTTTCAAATGTTTCAGACCTTTGTTTCATCAAGTAGATATACTCATATCTGCTCAAATCATCTGTGAAGATCAGAAAATAATGATATCTATCGCGAGCCTCAATATTCATCGGACCACATACATCAGTATGTATGATTTCCAACAAATCTGTTGCTTGCTTCATTGTTCCGGAGAACGGCGTTTTAGTCATCTTGCCCATAAGGCATGGTTCGCAAGCATCAAGTGATTCATAATCAAGTGATTCCAAAAGCCCATCAGCATGGATTTTCTTCATGCGCTTTACACCAATATGACCTAAACGGCAGTGCTACAACTAAGTTGCACTATCATTATTAACTCTGCATCTTTTGGTTTCAATATTATGATTATGTGTATCACTACGATCGAGATCCAACAAACTATTTTCATTGGGTGTGTAACCATATAAGGTTTTATTCATGTAAACAGAACAACAATTTATTCTCTTACTTAAATGAATAACCGTATTACAATAAACATGATCAAATCATATTCATGCTCAACGCAAACACCAAATAACACTTATTCAGGTTCAACACTAATCCCGAAAGTATAGGGAGTATGCGATGATGATCATATCAATCTTGGAACCACTTCCAACACACATCATCACTTCACCCTTAACTAGTCTCTGTTTATTCTGCAACTCCCGTTTCGAGTTACTAATCTTAGCAACTGAACTAGTATCAAATACTGAGGGGTTGCTATAAACACTAGTAAAGTACACATCAATAACATGTATATCAAATATACTTATGTTCACTTTGCCATCCTTCTTATCTGCCAATCACTTGGGGTAGTTTCGCTTCCAGTGACCAGTCCCTTTGCAGTAGAAACACTTAGTCTCAGGCTTAGGACCAGACTTGGGCTTCTTCACTTGAGCAGCAACTTGCTTGCTGTTCTTCTTGAAGTTCCCCTTCTTCCCTCTGCCCTTTTCTTGAAACTAGTGGTCTTGTCTATCATCAACACTTGATGTTTTTCTCGATTTCTACCTTTGTCAATTTCCGCATTACGAAGAGCTTGGGAATCGTTTCCGTTATCCCTTGCATATCATAGTTCATCACGAAGTTCTACTAACTTGGTGATGGTGACTACAGAATTCTGTCAATCACTATCTTATCTGGAAGATTAACTCCCACTTGATTCAAGTGATTGTAGTACTCAGACAATCTGGGCACATGCTCACTAGTTGAGCGATTCTCCTCCATCTTTTAGCTATAGAACTTGTTGGAGACTTCATATCTCTCAACTCGGGTATTTTCTTGAAATATTAACTTCAACTCCAGGAACATCTCATATGGTCCATGACGTTCAAAACGTCTTTGAAGTCCCGATTCTAAGCCGTTAAGCATGGTGCACTAAACTATCAAGTAGTCATCATATTGAGCTAGCCAAACATTCATAACGTCTGCATCTGCTCCTGCAATAGGTCTGTCACCTAGCGGTGCATCAAGGACATACTTCTTCTATGCAGCAATGAGGATAAACCTCAGATCACGGATCCAATCCGCATCTTTGCTACTAACATCTTTCAACACAATTTTCTCTAGGAACATATCAAAATAAACACATGAAAGCAACAATGCGAGCTATTGATCCACAACATAGATATGCTAATACTACCAGGACTAAATTCATGATAAATTAAAGTTCAATTAATCATATTACTTAAGAACTCCCACTTAGATAGACATCCCTCTAATCTTCTAAGTGATCACGTGATCCAAATCAACTAAACCATAACCGATCATCACGTGAAATGGATTAGTCTTCAATGGTGAACATCATTATGTTGATCATATCTACTATATGATTCACGCTCGACCTTTCGGTCTCTGTGTTCCGAGGCCATATCTGCATATGCTAGGCTCGTCAAGTATAACCCGAGTATTCTGCGTGTGCAAAACTGGCTTGCACCCGTTGTAGATGGACGTGGAGCTTATCACACCCGATCATCATGTGGTGTCTGGGCACGACGAACTTTGGCAACGGTGCATACTCAGGGAGAACACTTCTTGATAATTAGTGAGAGATCATCTTATAATGCTACCGTCAAACAAAGCAAGATAAGATGCATAAAAAAGATAAACATCACATGCAATCAAAATATGTGACATGATATGGCCATCATCATCTTGAGCCTTTGATCTCCATCTTCAAAGCATCGTCATGATTTCCATCGTCACCGGCATGACACCATGATCTCCATCATCTTGATCTATATCAATATGTCGTCACATGGTCGTCTCGCCAACTATTGCTCTTGCAACTATTGCTATCGCATAGCGATAAAGTAAAGCAATTATTTGGCGCTTGCATCTTATGCAATAAAGAGACAACCATAAGGCTTTTGCCAGTTGCCGATAACTTCAACAAAACATGATCATCTCATACAACAAAATTTATATCTCATCACGTTTTGACCATATCACATCACAACATGCCCTGCAAAAACAAGTTAGACGTCCTCTACTTTGTTGTTGCAAGTTTTACGTGGCTGCTACGGGCTTAAGCAAGAACCAATCTTACCTACGCATCAAAACCACAACGATAGTTTGTCAAGTTGGTGCTGTTTTAACCTTTGCAAGGACCGGGCGTAGCCACACTTGGTTCAACTAAAGTTGGAGAAAGTGTCACCCGCAAGCCACCTATGTGCAAAGCACGTCGGGGGAACCGGTCTCGCGTAAGCGTACGCGTAATGTCGGTCCGGGCCGCTTCGTCCAACAATACCGCCGAACCAAAGTATGGCATGCTGGTAAGCAGTATGACTTATATCGCCCACAACTCACTTGTGTTCTACTCGTGCATATAACATCAACATATAAAACCTAGGCTCTGATACCACTGTTGAGGAACGTAGTAATTTCAAAATTTTCCTACGCACACGCAAGATCATGGTGATGCATAGCAACGAGGGGAGAGTGTGATCTACGTACCTGGTAGATCGACAACGAAAGCGTTAGCTTGGTTGATGTAGTCGTACGTCTCCACGGCCCGACCGGTCAAGCACCGAAACTACGACACCTCCGAGTTCTAGCACACGTTCAGCTCGATGACGATCCCCGGACTCTGATCCAGCAAAGTGTCGGGGAAGAGTTCCGTCAGCACGACGGCGTGGTGACGATCTTGATGTACTACTGTCGTAGGGCTTCGCCTAAGCACCGCTACAATATGACCGAGGTGGAATATGGTGGAGGGGGGCACCGCACACAGCTAAGGAATGATCACGAAGATCAACTTGTGTGTCCATGGGGTGCCCCTTGCCTCAGTATATAAAGGATGGAGGAGGAGGAGGCCGGCCAAGGCTTGGTGCGGCCAGGATGTGGAGTCCTACTAGGACTCCAAGTCCTAGTAGGAGTCCACCAAGAGGGGAGGAAGGGAGAAGGAAGTGGAGGAGAAGGAGAGGTGGCCGGCCCCCTTTTCCCTAGTCCAATTCGGACTAGAGGGGAGGGGGGCGCAGCAGCCCCTTGGCCCTTTTTCCTCTTCCCACTAAAGCCCATCAAGGCCCATTGCTTCTCCCGTAACTACCCGGTACTCCGAAAAATACCCGAATCACTCGGAACCTTTCCGATGTCCGAATATAGTCGTCCAATATATCGATCTTTACGTCTCGACCATTTCGAGACTCCTCGTCATGTCCCCGATCTCATCCGGGACTCCGAACTCCTTCGGTACATCAAAACTCATAAATTCATAATATAACTGTCATCAAAACCTTAAGCGTGTGGACCCTACGGGTTCGAGAACAATGTAGACATGACCGAGACACGTCTCTGGTCAATAACCAATAGCGGGACCTGGATGCCCATATTGGCTCCTACATATTCTACAAAGATCTTTATCGGTCTGACCGCATAACAACATACGTTGTTCCCTTTGTCATCGGTATGTTACTTGCCCGAGATTCGGTCGTCGGTATCCAATACCTAGTTCAATCTCGTTACCGGCAAGTTTCTTTACTTGTTTTATAATACATCATCCCGCAACTAGCTCATTAGCTGCAATGCTTGCAAGGCTTAAGTGATGTGCATTACCGAGAGGGCCCAGAGATACCTCTCCGATAATCGGAGTGACAAAACCTAATCTCGAAATACGCCAACCCAACATGTACCTTTGGAGACACCTGTAGTACTCCTTTATAATCACCCAGTTACGTTGTGACTTTTGGTAGCACCCAAAGTGTTCCTCCGGTAAACGGGAGTTGCATAATCTCATAGTTACAGGAACATGTATAAGTCATGAAGAAAGCAATAGCAACATACTAAACGATCGGGTGCTAAGCTAATGGAATGGGTCATGTCAATCAGATCATTCACCTAATGATGTGATCCCGCTAATCAAATAACAACTCATTGTTCATGGTTAGGAAACATAACCATCTTTGATTAACGGGCTAGTCAAGTAGAGGCATACTAGTGACACTTTGTTTGTCTATGTATTCACACATGTATTATGTTTTCGGTTAATACAATTCTAGCATGAATAATAAACATTTATTATGAAATAAGGAAATAAATAATAACTTTATTATTGCCTCTAGGGCATATTTCCTTCAGGGGAAACCCGGACGGATACAAGTTTTGAAAACATGATGATGCAATGCACATGATGACATGGCAAGATGAAACACACAAGCAAATGGCAAGACAACAACAACGAATAACTGAAAGACACCTGGCGCATCGGTCTCGGGGTGTCACATGCAGGGCGACGACTACGTGGCAGCAATGCCTCGCGTGGGTGCTTCCAAGGGCGTGCGACGCTAGGGGAAAAGGGGCATGGGTCACTAGCAGGCTGCGGAGGTGGATGGAGGAGACATGGCGATGATGCAGCTGGGTGATCGGGCGGGAGCTGAAAAATTCCTCATGCCAAAAACCGCCTATAACCATGGCAGATCTGATGCAATAGGGAGCTTTCGGGCGCTTAGAGTAACTTTAGCAGAGTTGCTATATCAAGCCGATCAACATAATAATTGTTGACATGCTGATTTTGGTTTAAAATGACACTTTAGTAGAGTGATTATATGGCCCTGAGTCACCATAATTTATGGTAGACAGTTCATACCTAGCTTGTTAGCCTCCATATTTGGAGGCTATGGTCGTTGGTTTGTTAATGGTGTGGTCGTTTGTACGGCTGCCACTTATGACCCTACCAATGCGGCAACTGCATTTCCACTGGGAAGAGCGCTAATTAATGAGCGTCGTCGTGTTTCACACCTGTTTCCTACCCGCTCACGGAAATCATCCTCCGTTTTTCTCTAGAGCGTGCCCCTTCGTGGTTATTATAACCCTAATCACCGTTGCCACCACACTCAGCCTCTAAGCCGATCACCACCTCACCCCTCTCTTTGCACTCCCCAATTGCTGCCACAACCATGGGCATCGACCATGTCAGTGCGGTGGCACCCTCCCGCGGACCCTCGGCGAGACCAAAGAGAGTCGTGTTGAGAGAAAGTTCTGGGAGAGGGTATGGCATTACTCTGAGTGGGTCGATAACGGCGCACGTCGTAAGCCTGAATCAGCCATTGGCCGGGCTCGCCTCCCCACAGCCCTCGTGTACTTCGATCACATCTCGTCGGCCACTTGCATAGAAATGGAAGCCACATTCACGCCGGCCTAAAAAACGTGATTATATCCGGCATCGAGGACGCACATGCGTTCATCCACCACATGAACACGGAAGTCAAGGTACTTGAAGCCTTCCTCGTCTACAAGCTCACTTTCAAGAGGATGAAGAGTCCATACTTGAATTAGTAGAGAATTATAGCTTTAAGGTTGTTCTAATCCTAGTTGTAATCCTTCTTAAAATCCATGTTGAAATCCAAGTTGAAATACGTTGTGCTCGTGCTAGTGGTCGTCCAAGTCCTTGTCGTTGTGCTCAGGTTTAACTAAATGTTGTTGGTTTAACTGAATATGTATTGAAGATTGAAAAAATGATGTCACACTGATGAGTGGATCCCATGATATAGAGGCAACCGTTATGAAAACTCTGAGTTTGTGCATCACCTCAGTAGCGTCCATCCTCCATATCCATATAAAATACGCTACATATGTGATACCGAGGCTGCCAACATAGTGACTATGCTAAGTTGCTCTTAATAGCTATAAAATATCATCCATATAGAGTGTGCTTTATATGTGACATGGAGGTGCAACTATTACATAGGCGACACGAGCCTATTATTCCCTTCATTTAACGAATAAGACGTGCAAACATTTTAAATTCAATTTTGATCATGAATTAGACTAACAATATATATACTACATCACTAAGCTTCCTAGGATTGAAGGCCTCACAATCAACTGAGGTCTTTAATTGAGATTTGGTTACCTAATTTTGATCGGGTCAACAATTTTTCAAAACTCTCTCATTTAGTTTTTATTCTACACACTATGCTTCTTAATTTTTAAATCTTCATAATTAATTGAAGCTTCAATTTAGAATTGGGTCACCCGATTTTGACCGAGTCAACAATTTCTCCAGGAGCTCTCCCGCTTATTTATTTTAATTCTCCGTGTTCCCTAATTTTAAAGTTCTTTCATTCGATTGAAGTATTCAATTTTGGATATGGTTTACGGTTTTGATCGGACCAACATTTCAAATCAATCAGTAGCAACCGGCTAACCCCTCATAGACTCCAATCACCTAGAAAAAAGCGCAACCAGGTGATACTATAGCATGAACACAGTACATGCAACCACCCATGCAAAAAATATCCCCACATAAATATGAGTTGATTAGCGAATAGCACAGAATCACACTGTGAATGGCCCACCAAATAACCGCATTATAAATAAACATAAAACACAATCCATCGTCTCCCCCGCCGGCAAACTAAATATTCCATCAATTTCAAAATATAAGGGTTATTATTATTTTTTAAATCCAATTTCTTTAACTTTGACCAAGTTTAGAGTCAAAAATATCGACAACCATAATATTAAACAAAAAACATCAAAATTCATTTCATGATGAATCTAATAAAACCGCTTTGAAATTATGAATTTTGATACATTTCTCTACCAAATTTGATCAAATTTAAAGAGGTTTGATTTTTTCAAAAAAGTTATGACTGAGTAAAGAAATTTAAGAACCCAACAAATTCAATGACCCATCAAAGCGCGTCCAACCCTTCTTAGTATATACTACCCCCTCCGCCCCATAATGTAAGATGTTTTTTCACACTAGTGTAGTGTCAAAAGTCATCTTATATTATGAGACGGAGGGAGTATGATCTAAAAATTGTAACACTTCAAATACGAATTGAAGCGTATAATTTTGGTTACTCACCTTTATTGGTCAAATTTACGATTAAAGTTTAATTTCAAAATGCATACGCGCTTTAATCATCGCGTGGCAGCAATTTCGCGATAATAATGCACTCAATCAATGAAGAAAAGAAAAGGAAGCGGCGACAGCGAGACAACGGTCCGAGGTCGACTCTTCCATTCACGGGGCACCCGCCACCCGGCGGGCGTGTCATCTCGGCGAAGTCATCCCCATTCACAGAGCCACCTAACCCACCACCCCCTGCCCCCACCCATCACTCCCTGACGTCCGGGCCCCACCTCACGCGCCCCCACATGCCAGCCGCACCAAGGCATCCTCGCCCGGTCCCCCGCGCAGGCTGCTGCCACCTCACGCCGCTCTCGCCACCCTCCTCCTATCTCCTGCGCCGAAAAGGAAAAGCTTCCCTCGCCTCCCCCAGCCAGACCCGAAGAATCCCAAGGGCGAAGTGGGAAAAATATCGCACCTCCCTCGCCGCCGATCAGCGCCTCCGGTTCCGGATCCCCGCGCGTATCCGCATCGCCGGCTTCCTCGCGCAGGCAAGGCAAGCCCCTGCTCTATCCACTCGCAGTCTTCCCCCTGATTGATTCCGCGTGGCGTTCTTGCGGCTGGTCTGTTCGTCCCGTGCGTGCGCAAGCAACCGCGGGAGGACTTCCGCAGGTTTCTTTCTTCCGGGTAGACGATGATTTGGCGCTACGCGAGAACTCAACTGAGCCCGAGCCCGAGGCCGAGCCCGGTTGGTACTTGGTTGGTAGGATTAGGTGGGGTCTTGCTTAGGTTAGCCCAGGGACTTGCCTGTGCCTAGATTCTTTATGTTCGTTAATTAGTGCTGTCAAGTACGCTCTTGTTGTTTGTTGTCGCGTGCCCTGGCCCGTGCTGCCACTGCTGATTTCCTCACTGTCCATTCCAGATTCAGTATGATTAGCTGATTGGTTGATGGTGGTGACGATGAAATGCTGAGTGAGAGTCCTGTTCTTCTCGTGTGAAAAAGAATGATATTCTAGTGAGTTCTGACTCTGAATGCGGTAGCTAGCGGCGAGCATAGCTTGGTTCTGGTACTACTACTTGGCAGAATATTATAATGCAGTGAAGCAGTCACCAAAGCTTGAGATATGACAGACAACTATGGTTCATTTTCAGGTGCTGCTACTGTTCGCTCATTTGCTCTGTATCCAGTTGTGGGCACTGAGGGAACTGAAGTGCTGGCATGGGAGGCGTGTTTGGACGCCCCGACGCCGGCAGGCAGGGCTCGCATGGCATGAAGCTAGAGTCGAAGATGGTGGAGTCCATGAAGCAGAGAGCGGCGCATGGAACTTCGGTCAAGTCGTTCAATACTATTATCATGAAGTTCCCCAAAATCGACGAGGGCTTGAGAAAATGCAAGACTATCTTTGAGCAATTCGGTGAGCCCTGCCGCACTCGCTCTTTGTGTGCTAGTCATTTTTCTATTGTCCTTCTAAGTTCATAGCTAACGAATTGTGACAATCATCCTACTTACTATGTTATGAAGTTATAATGAAGGAGGAGCGGTTCAACAAATTGTTGATATCTGAACCCTTGTTTCACTTATTGTTCTTGTCAGTAAACTGTTGAGTTCAAGTGATGTTTTACAGTGCAGCGGTACCTATGCGGAAGAATACTGCACTTTGACAAATATTAACTGACTTGTGCAAACAAGCATAATTTATCTAGGCATTTTGTTGCTTTTTGTGTAACTAACAGATCCATAACTTGCTTCCGACCTTTCTCAGATGAAGATTCCAATGGTGAAATTGATAAAGAAGAGCTGAAGCATTGTTTTCAGAAGCTGGAAATCTCATTCACAGAGGAGATAGGCGATCTCTTTGAAGCTTGCGACATAAATGAAGATATGGGCATGAAGTACAATGAGTTCATTGTCTTTCTGTGCCTTGTTTATCTTCTCAATGATCCGACTGCGTCAGAAGCAGTATCCTTCATTCTTTATACACTGTTTCCCTTTAAAAGGATATCATAGCATAAATATGATTGCGTTATTAATGTTTCTTAGATGGTATTCACAAACTTCTGCATTCAGTTCCTGTTTTAGGTCTCGTACATTAATTATGCAAGAGTGTTACTATTTCCTTAACTGAATAACAGAAGACAAAGATGGGATTAGGAGATCTTGAGTCAACTTTTGAGACCTTGGTTGATGCATTTGTCTTCTTGGATAAGAATAAGGACGGGTATGTGAGCAAGGATGAGATGATTCAAGCAATAAATGAGAGCATACCAGGGGAACGCTCCGCTGGCCGTATAGCCATGAAAAGATTTGGTGAGTTCTCCAGTTCATAAAATGACTAGCTCTCTAATCTCTGTTCGCCCTTTTTTTACTGTTGACTCTGCACTCATGAGTCGTCATCTAGATGAAGAAAACTAAATATGCACAGGAAAATGCTTGACACTGCTACCGCCCTCCGAATGTAGCTACTTGATGTCACCTGTCGACAGCATCATCTGTGAACAAACTCTCTGCTTCATTGTGAATGTTTTGCCTTCTCTGCAGCTGCGGAATCCAAAACTGATAATCTGCACTGTTAGTCTAGATTAGAAGCTCATTTTATCCGGTAACTAACGTATATCCATTTTTTTTCACATGGCACCAGAGGAGATGGATTGGGACAAGAATGGGATGGTTACCTTCAAGGAATTCCTGTTTGCATTCACTCGCTGGGTAGGGATTGGCGAAAATGAGGACGACGATGAATGAACGATGTGGAAGCGACAGCTGAAGAATGGCTGACTATAAATTGGTTGCATGGTGGTTTTATCTTCCTGTTAATATTGACTCGGCATGTTCCAAATAGAATGACTGACATGTCTGAACACCTGTATCAAACAGTGTCTGTGACTGCTTCGCCTCCACTGCGCAAGTTATGTTGTGTAAGCAAAATATTGACAACATTGAAATCCCGTGTCTAATCACCCGTGTTAATTTGTTCTTGCGTAGCTTATACTAGTTGACATGCATCATCTTATATCCATGCCTATATTGACAACAGATTGTGAAATCAGTTTAGCTACCAGATACCGAGCCCAAAGTCACGCAATCTGAAGCCCAATAACAGCAATTTCACCGTGATGAAGCTCTAGATCGTTACATTACAATCTGTTAGAATATTATGGAACCTCTGACTGAATAAACACAAGTGATGCAATACAACACACATCGAAGACATGGTCCACATCATCAACTCTCTTCTAAGACCAATAACTCTACTGACTGATGGATACAACTAGTGAATCCTAATCAAACATCACTGCCTGAGCCATTGGTAAAACCATCTTCACTGGCATCCAGAGCCGCCGATGAACCAGATCGCCCTGTGCCGGATGAGAACACCAAGCTCGACTCCGGAATGATGTGAGGAAGTGTGAACTCGCTGTTTCCGTGGCCAAGGCTGTTGCTGATGCAAGCCCTCTTGCTATCTCTGGGGCTGTTTAGGAGGTAACCGGCAACACAACTGGAATCCGGGGTCGAAAGCTCATGGTCCAAGGAGAGGCAGTCATCATGTGAAGAAAGAACCTTGAGCAGCTCGTCTGTTCCTTCCAGATCACCACTTGCAGTAACGTCCTTGTCCCGGAATGAGGGCTCCGAGGTCAACACTGGGGTCGATGGCTCAGTCTTGCTGAAATCATGGTGGAGCTCCTCCTCAGCCAGGGCGAGCGCGTTCGGTTTACCTGATTCGCACAGCACACCGCTCAGGCGCTGCTGCTCCTCCATGATCTTCTGGAGATACTTGCCTTGGGCTTCTATTCTGAGCTGTAGCTGCCTTTGTACCTGCAAATATGTTTTGCTGAAGCAGTTAGTGATATAGTTTCCTGCAATTGGAATGCAAAGACAGAAACTTCATATGACACTGCTTCACTGCCTGAAAAATTGTGCATGACCAGACCAGTCTCACTACTGTGCTTCCTAAAGCAGTTTCGCTGAGACTGAATTAAGAGCTCATGTGAACTGATGATTACTGATACAGGATTATGTCACCCAAGAAATATAATGTTTGCAAAGTCAGAACTACTAGTGTTTATTTAGGTTTTATTGCAGAGATGATGTCTCTCAATCTCAGCTGATTTATCTAGTGATGATGTGTTTCAACTCCAACTTATTTTAGGTCAGGAATGGTGTGTTTCAACTTGAACTGATTTTTGCAGTAACAATGTGTTTCAGCTGATCTTGAGCCAGAAAAAGAAAGTTGCATGCATGATAAGTCAAAAATATATACTGTGCCATTAGAATGTACTCCCTCCGATACATATTAATTGTCGCTCAGTTAATACAAATAACACTGAGCAAGTCTTTTTTATGTTTCGGGGTAACAACATAACCTACAGTAAGGGGAATGTGCTGCTGTAAATATTTGGCAATCACTTGCTAAAGGAGTATGATGTCAATGGGCTTAATATGACAGATTAACCAGATTCAATGCAGAAAACTGTACTATTTCCAATAATATACATAATATTACAATGTTAAAAGCTGTTGCCTTGTGACCATGGTCACGGGTTCGAGTCCTGGAAACAAGCTCTTACAGAAATGTAGGGAAAGGCTCCGTACTATAGACCCAAAGTGGTCGGACCCTTCCCCGAACCCTGAACAAGTGGGAGCTACGTGCACTGGGCTGCCCTTTTATTACAATGTTAAAAGCACAAATGTTCAGCCTTCATGGAAAAGCTTCAAATTGAATAAGTCATTCACAGGGTGCTCACTGCCCATAATGTATCTACTTACCTCTAATTGTTCACGTAGCCGCTTCTGTACCTCCACCTGCAACTTTAGAACCTCGCTTGTCTCCATTCCCCTGTTGTTGAAAGGTATGCTTTATCAAGATTCAGGAAACAGAATAACCTTCAAATTTACTACCAATCTACCAGAAAGTTCCAGTCGATAATTTGACAGTATATGCTGTTGAGCAGCATCAAATGGATTAGACCCAAGTAAAATATATAAAATTGAAGTTCAAATTTTAGACTACATTGGTATGCCACATATACAGCCTTTTGCGAAATACATGCGAAAAATAAACTTACGGGGAGTTTTCCATTCCTGCAAGCAGATTTCCTAGATCTTTCTTCTCTGGCTTGTCACCTACAATACAAAAATTGAATCACAGTGCATCTGAACTCTCGCAAGCTAAATGAAACATTTTTGTTCAACAATTACTCACCGCTAGCTGTGGGGTCTGGGATGTATTTTGCAAGCCGATATTTCTGAAGAAACAGGTAACGCAGTCAGTAAATGCAGGGGTAAGTTCATAAGAATATTATGCCAAAGTGCTAAGTGTCTCAGGGTTCAGTTACCTGGAGATGACTTTTGACATGATAAATGGTCAACCCTTGAACACCCATTGTTCTAAGAATTCCCTTAGGAGTAGCCCCTGAAAGAACAACTGCATCAGTGCCTAAAATGTATGGGTTCATGAAATATTTGGATACCAATATATCATGTTTGGCTGCTCCATTAACTAACTAGAATAAACCTGTGTCGAGAGTCAGCAAAAATGCACCCAAGAATTAAAAAATATTAAACAGGGAGCATACATATCATGTTAAGCCAATGATAGTCAAACAAGCTATGCATCTATAATCTATAATGTGTTAAAAGAGAAAAAGCAAACTAAAAAGATGTAGTAACTTACTGTCGGGTCCACCAAGCTGTGCTACAGCCTCAAGAAAACGTCCATGAAGCTCATCTGTCCACCGTAAACGCTGTCTGGTGGCAAAGCTGTTGTTTGAGCCATTTCCACCAATATTAGATGCTGCATTGTTGGCAGTTGGTCCGATTTGTTGATCGTGAGAAACCGGATTGCTGTGCGCTGATCCAGTGCTCGAAAATGGCTTTGGTTCATACATCTGGCATCCTCTGAAGAAAGAACGTCATCAACTAGGTAACCACGTTGTGGATTTCCACCACAACAAGTAGATTATGCAGTGGGAGTATAAGAAATCTGACAGATTTACTGTCCCGTCGCTTCGTTGATGTTCTTGAACAATCACCTGGCTAGGAATGCAGTCCACCCATAAGTGGAGGTTGGACCATGTTTCTTGTTTTTATCAAGGACGGACTCGGAGTTGTCCATTTGGCCTACTTATTGACAAATGTATTTCATGAGATATTGAACCCCTCCGCCAAGATCTAGCGCCATAAGCGAGATTAAAAATGGTACACTACGTAGTGATGGGGGAAGGCATGCAATTTTTCATGTACGGTTGCAATTCGAGAAAGAAATGCCAGATGGATATCTACATTTTCCCCAGTTTCACAGCACAACAAGACAACGGCCGCGGTCGGCGGTTCGGCCCCAGCAAAGCAGGTAACTAAACCTAACTGAAACCTGCACTGGGAAGTAGAGACCAGAAGAACTAGTAAGATTCCCAAGAACTCGGCGAGGAAAGAGACCGCGCACCTGAATCAAGACCCACCCCTCCCGCAGGATGGATAGCTCGGCGGATGGCGCGGACGGGCCGCGAGGATCCCCGTGCCCCGGGCTAGCGCGGAACCGTACCGTGCCCGGTGGTTCCCGCAGACTGGGAGATCTTTCTGTGTCCGCCCCTTCCTCCTGGGACTGGGAGCAGAGATTTGGATGGGTTCAGTTCGCCCTGGGCAGCCGGTGCCCTTCACATGGCTATGGCTTTCTCCACCTGACGCGTCGCGGAAGTGGAGTGCGCCGTGCACCTTATACATGTTTTCCCACTGAAAAAAATTTATCTTTATTGCTTTTCTTCATACATACGCGCATGCACTCACCTTTATGAACGCGCACACACACCCTATGAGCACCTTCAAAAGACTGAGCCGGCACGTCATATTGAAATTTACGAAGTCACAGTAAGTGTCTCGTCGTCGACGAAAACGTCTACTCCCACTGAAAGCGCATCGCCGAAAATCCTGAAATAAATTCAGAATAATGCGAGTATCTGGACTTGAACCCTGGTGGGCTGGGGATACAACTATCTCTCTAACCATCCAACCACAGATTGATTCACATTCTCTACAATTCAATGATAAAAAATCTGACGTCACATTTTTAGCATTTTGGGGCAAAAAACGTAATCCAAGGTCGTGGCGTCTTCGAGCTTTCAGCAGTCGAGGCGATCAGGCGAGTGCGGACATGGCACCTGTAATCTGAGCCGGCTCGGGAATACGGGCGTACTGTCGGTGGGGATGTCGTCATAGATGCTGGTGAGATTTGCTCGATTCCTCCCCCAGAAGATTTCATTCGGCTGAAAATGCAGCGGACAGTGGATTTTGCAGTCATGGCAATTTATGCGGTGGATTTGCCATGAAAATGCAGCGGACAGTGGCCGGTGAAAATGCAGTGGACAATGGACAATGTATGTAAGCATATTATAAAGAACATAGAAATTTATCGAAAATGTTTTGTACTTTTTGGTCCATGGCCATTTTAAGGCAAAATAGATCTATAGGCCCTTTTACCATGTAGCATGCTCCTCAATATGGCCAACGTGTTCTGGAACTGTTGCCAAAGATTTTGTCGAAGGATATTTGGATCAGATAAAATCCGGTCGTGCACATCAATATTAGCCTACGCGGCTCCATGAGGGTGCGACGTGAATCTCAGTTGTTTGTTGACAATATGGGAGATGTCAGTATCTCGATTTCCATGACATAGACAGCGTTGGAGAAAGTCATGGTGGTTGATATGGGGGGATCAGTAAAGGCAGAGGGGGCCTTGGAGGCGATAGGGTCAGCCAGGTGTTTGATAATTTTCAAAAGTAGCAGTGACAAGTGGGGACGACATCACTTGAGGATTTCATTTTTGGTAGTGCTCCTCGGGGGTGCCGAGTCGTGATTTTTAGGGTGAAAACCGAAGGTCCGACCTTCATTGGTTATGCCTGGCAATTGCCTTGCTGAAGGTATTGTTTTAGGAGCTCGGACATTCTCTAGTGTGAAAACTTAAGATCTTGGATTGGACGACGAAGGCGCGTGTGCACTGCTTCCTTCTTGAAGGCGTCACTTTTGAAGACCTTTTATATTTTTCGGGTGTTGTCTTTGATGATGGTTTGTGCTGCTGATGAGAGGAGTTGATTATTGTGACAAGGCCTTTGTTTTTTTTTTTCCTTTTTTTTTCTTTTCAGGTTATGTGCATTCTAGATGTCTTTGAGACATTTTGTTGGCGCAGAGACCAATTGTAATTGATATCTTTGCGATATCAATATATTCCTTTAAAAAACCAGAAGTCATTAGATTGAAATGTTGCCAATTCTTACAGATTGAAACATGGTCTCATGACCATGACAACTTTGTTTTGTGGGTGGCACTTTTAGAGTAAAATATCAATTTTGTTAGAACCCGGAATCTTTTTAATCTACCTTGAAGGCAAATCTAAAGAGACCAACGTGTCACCATGATGTGTTTTTTCAACATCACGACAAGTAGTGTCTATGCATCATGATATTTTAATATTTTATACACAAATTTGCCATGATGTGTTATTTCCCCTTAACTATGTATGTTGTTCTATACACAAATCTAAAGAGACCAACGGACTGCCGATATTCTTTTTCGATCGATCATGTAAAAACTAAGCATACTTGTCTTTTTTGTTAGAATAAATCTGAGGCATACCATCGATCATCCGAGGACCAAGCAATCACACGAGCACGACATCGAGATTTGTTAATGAGGTTCACCAATATGGCTACATCCCCGAGGCCTGACTACGGGCGCTCCTCCCCGTGATACCGCTACAATACCGCACCTGGTTGCCCTGGACACCAGCACATGCCGCTGGCTTCCCCTGCGTTCCGGTACTATTATGTTGGCATAGGTTACATCGTGTGTCTAGCCTCATTATATATGAGAGGCCTAGAATACAAGTGTCCTACTAGGACACGACTCCATATCCTATCTAAATACAATACAACTACAAGTCCAACTGTAACCTAACTCGTACACAATATTCGACACAACTCTAACAAACTCCACCTTGGCGAATATTTTCCACCACCTTGAATTCGTCAATGTGCCAAACTTTCATGTACATTGTACTTGAGTTTTGTTGGGGAACGTTGCAGAAAACAAAAATTTTCCTACGATTTCACCAAGATCCATCTAGGAGTTCATCTAGCAACGAGTGATCGGATTGCATCTACATACCTTTGTAGATCACGCGCGGAAGCGTTCAAAGAACGGGGATGAGGAAGCCGTACTCGACGTGATCCAAATCACCGGAGATCCTAGCGCCGAACGGACGGCACCTCCGCGTTCAACACACGTACGGTCAGCGTGACATCTCCTCCTGCTTGATCCAGCAAGGGAAAGGGAGAGGTTGAGGAAGATGGCTCCAGCAGCAGCACGACGGCGTGGTGGTGGTGGAGCTGCAGTACTCCGGTAGGGCTTCGCCAAGCTCTATGGAGGAGGAGGATGTGTTGGAGAGGGAGAGGGAGGCACCAAAGGCAAAGGTGAGAGGTCCTGCATTCCCCCCACTATATATAGGGGGGCCTAGGGGGGGGCGCCGGCCCTAGGAGATGCAATCTCCTAGGGGGGCGGCGACCAAGGGGTGGGGGGCTTGCCCCCCAAGCAAGGGGGCGCCCCCCCTTTAGGGTTTCCCCCACCCTAGGCGCATGGGCCCTAGGGGAAGTGGCGCCCCAGCTCACTTTGGGCTGGATCCCTTCCCACTTCAGCCCATGGGGCCCTCCGGGATAGGTGGCCCCACCCGATGGACCCCCGGGACCCTTCCGGCGGTCCCGGTACAATACCGGTGATCCCGAAACTTGTCCCGATGGCCGAAATAGCACTTCCTATATATAATTCTTTACCTCCGGACCATTCTGAAACTCCTCGTGACGTCCGGGATCTCATCGGGGACTCTGAACAACATTCGGGTTACTACATATACATATCCCTACAACCCTAGCGTCACCGAAACTTAAGTGTGTAGACCCTACGGGTTCGGGAGACATGTAGACATGACCGAGATCGCTCTCCGGTCAATAACCGACATCGGGATCTAGATACCCATGTTGACTCCCACATGCTCCTCGATGATCTCATCGGATGAACCACGATGTCGAGGATTCAAGCAACCCCGTATACAACTCCCTTTGTCAATCGGTATGCTACTTGCCCGAGATTCGATCGTCGGTATCCCAATACCTCGTTCAATCTCGTTACCGGCAAGTCACTTTACTCGTACCGTAATGCATGATCCCGTGACCAGACACTTGGTCACTTTGAGCTCATAATGATGATGCATTACCGAGTGGGCCCAGTGATACCTCTCCGTCACACGGAGCGACAAATCCCAGTCTTGATCCGTGTCAACCCAACAGACACTTTCGGAGATACCCGTAGTATACCTTTATAGTCACCCAGTTACGTTGTGACGTTTGGTACACCCAAAGCACTCCTACGGTATCCGGGAGTTACACGGTCTCATGGTCTAAGGAAAGGATACTTGACATTGGAAAAACTCTAGCAAACGAACTATACGATCTTATGCTATGTTTAGGATTGGGTCTTGTCCATCACATCATTCTCCTAATGATGTGATCTCGTTATCAATGACATCCAATGTCCATAGTCAGGAAACCATGACTATCCGTTGATCAACGAGCTAGTCAACTAGAGGCTTACTAGGGACACGTTGGTGTCTAAGTATGCACACATGTATTACGATTTCCGGATAACACAATTATAGCATGAATAAAGACAATTATCATGAACAAGGAAATATAATAATAATGCTTTTATTATTGCCTCTAGGGCATATTTCCAATAGTCTCCCACTTGCACTAGAGTCAATAATCTAGTTACATTGTGATGAATCGAACACCCATGGAATTCTGGTGTTGATCATGTTTTACCCTAGGGAGAGGTTTAGTCAACGGATCTGCTACATTCAGGTCCGTATGTACTTTACAAATATCTATGTCTCCATCTTGAACATTTTCACGAATGGAGTTGAAGCGACGCTTGATGTGCCTTGTCTTCTTATGAAACCTGGGCTCTTTGGCAAGAGCAATAGCTCCAGTGTTGTCACAGAAGAGCTTGATCGGCCCCGACGCATTGGGTATGACTCCTAGGTCGGTGATGAACTCCTTCATCCAAATTGCTTCATGCGCTGCCTCCGAGGCTGCCATGTACTCTGCTTCACATGTAGATCCCGCCACGACGCTCTGCTTGCAACTGCACCAGCTTACTACCCCACCATTCAAAATATACACGTATCCGGTTTGTGACTTGGAGTCATCCAGATCTGTGTCAAAGCTAGCGCCGACGTAACCTTTTACGACGAGCTCTTCGTCACCTCCATAAACGAGAAACATTTCCTTAGTCCTTTTCAGGTACTTTAGGATATTCTTGACCGCTGTCCAGTGTTCCTTGCCGGGATTACTTTGGTACCTTCCTACCAAACTTACGGCAAGGTTTACATCGGGTCTGGTACACAGCATGGCATACATAATAGAACTTATGGCTGAGGCATAGGGGATGACACTCATCTCTTCTATATCTTCTGCCGTGGTCGGACATTGAGCTGAGCTCAATTTGACACCTTGTAACACAGGCAAGAACCCCTTCTTAGACTGATCCATATTGAATTTCTTCAATATCTTATCAAGGTATGTGCTTTGTGAAAGACTTATGAGGCGTCTTGATCTATCTCTATAGATCTTGATGCCTAATATATATGCAGCTTCTCCAAGGTCCTTCATTGAAAAACTCTTATTCAAATAGGCCTTAATGCTGTCCAAGAGTTCTATATCATTTTCCATCAAAAGTATGTCATCTACATATAATATGAGAAATGCTACAGAGCTCCCACTCACTTTCTTGTAAACACAGACTTCTCCATAAGCCTGCGTAAACCCAAACGCTTTGATCATCTCACCAAAGCGAATGTTCCAACTCCGAGATGCTTGCACCAGCCCATAAATCGAGCGTTGGAGCTTGCACACCTTGTCAGCATTCTTAGGATCAACAAAACCTTCCGGCTGCATCATATACAATTCTTCCTTAAGGAAACCATTAAGGAATGCCATTTTGACGTCCATTTTCCATATCTCATAATCATAGAATGCGGCAATTGCTAACATGATTCGGACGGACTTTAGCTTCGCTACCGGTGAGAAAGTCTCATCGTAGTCAACCCCTTGAACTTGTCGATAACCCTTAGCGACAAGCCGAGCTTTACAGATGGTCACATTACCATCCGAGTCTGTCTTCTTCTTAAAGATCCATTTATTTTCTATGGCTCGCCGCTCAACAGGCAAGTCAGTCAAAGTCCATACTTCGTTTTCATACATGGATCCTATCTCGGATTTCATGGCTTCTAGCCATTTGTCGGAATCCGAGCCCGCCATCGCTTCTTCATAGTTCGAAGGTTCACATTGTCTAACAACATGATTTCCAAGACAGGGTTGCCGTACCAATCTGGTGCGGAACGTGTCCTTGTGGACCTTCGAATTTCAGTAGGAGCTTGATCAGAAGTATCTTGATCATCATCATTAACTTCCTCTCTAGTCGGTGCACGCACCTCAGGAACATTTTCTTGAGTTGCGCCATTTTCCGGTTCAAGAGGTAATACTTCATCAAGTTCTACTTTCCTCCCACTTACTTCTTTCGAGAGAAACTCCTTCTCTAGAAAGGATCCATTCTTGGCAACAAAGATCTTGCCTTCGGATCTGAGGTAGAAGGTATACCCAATAGTTTCTTTAGGGTATCCTATGAAGACGCATTTTTCCGACTTGGGTTCGAGCTTTTCAGGTTGAAGTTTCTTTACATAAGCATCGCATCCCCAAACTTTTAGAAACGGCAGCTTAGGTTTCTTCCCAAACCATAATTCATACGGTGTCGTCTCAACGGATTTCGACGGAGCCCTATTTAAAGTGAATGCGGCAGTCTCTAAAGCATAGCCCCAAAAAGATAGCGGTAAATCGGTAAGAGACATCATAGATCGCACCATATCTAATAGAGTGCGATTACGACGTTCGGACACACCATTACGCTGAGGTGTTCCAGGCGGCGTGAGTTGTGAAACTATTCCACATTTGCTTAAGTGTGTGCCAAATTCGTGACTCAAGTATTCTCCTCCACGATCTGATCGCAAAAACTTGATTTTTCTGTCACGTTGATTCTCAACCTCACTCTGAAATTCCTTGAACTTTTCAAAGGTTTCAGACTTGTGTTTCATTAAGTAGACATACCCATATCTACTCAAGTCATCAGTGAGGGTGAGAACATAACGATAGCCACCGCGAACCTCAATGCTCATTGGACCGCACATATCAGTATGTATGATTTCCAATAAGTTGGTTGCTCGCTCCATTATTCCTGAGAACGGAGTCTTGGTCATTTTACCCATGAGGCATGGTTCGCACGTGTCAAATGATTCGTAATCAAGAGACTCTAAAAGTCCATCAGCATGGAGCTTCTTCATGCGTTTGACACCTATGTGACCAAGGCGGCAGTGCCACAAGTATGTGGGATTATCATTATCAATCTTACATCTTTTGGTACTCACACTATGAACATGTGTAGCATTACGCTCGAGATTCATTAAGAATAAACCATTCACCATCGGAGCATGACCATAAAACATATCTCTCATATAAATAGAACAACCATTATTCTCGGATTTAAATGAGTAGCCATCTCGAATTAAACGAGATCCTGATACAATGTTCATGCTCAAAACTGGCACTAAATAACAATTATTAAGGTTTAAAACTAATCCCGAAGGTAAATGTAGAGGTAGCGTGCCGACGGCGATCACATTGACCTTGGAACCATTCCCGACGCGCATCGTCACCTCGTCCTTCGCCAGTCTCCGCTTATTCCGCAGCTCCTGTTTTGAGTTACAAATGTGAGCAACCGCACCGGTATCAAGTACCCAGGAGCTACTACGAGTACTGGTAAGGTACACATCAATTACATGTATATCACATATACCTTTCGTGATGCCGGCCTTCTTGTCCGCTAAGTATTTGGGGCAGTTCCGCTTCCAGTGACCACTTCCCTTGCAATAAAAGCACTCAGTCTCGGGCTTGGGTCCATTCTTTGGCTTCTTCCCGGCAGCTTGCTTGCCGGGTGCGGCAACTCCCTTACCGTCCTTCTTGAAGGCTTTCTTACCCTTACCCTTCTTGAACTTAATGGTTTTATTCACCATCAACACTTGATGTTCCTTTTTGACTTCTACCTCTGCTGATTTCAGCATTGCAAATACTTTAGGAATGGTATTTTCCATCCCCTGCATATTTAAGTTCATCACAAAGCTCTTGTAGCTCGGTGGAAGCGACTGAAGGATTCTGTCAATGACCGCGTCATCCAGGAGATTAACTCCCAGCTGAGTCAAGCGGTTATGCAACCCAGACATAGTGAGTATGTGCTCACTGACAGAACTGTTCTCCTCCATCTTACAGCTGAAGAACTTGTCGGAGACTTGATATCTCTCGATCCGGGCATGAGCTTGGAAAACCATTTTCAGCTCTTCGAACATCTCATATGCTCCGTGTCTCTCAAAACGCTTTTGAAGCCCCGGCTCTAAGCTGTAAAGCATGCCGCACTGAACGAGGGAGTAGTCATCGGTACGTGCCTGCCAAGCGTTCATAACGTCTTGTTCTGCAGGGAGAACAGGTGCGTCACCTAGCGGTGCTTGTAGGACATAATCTTTCTTGGCAGCTATGAGGATGATCCTCAGGTTCCGGACCCAGTCCGTGTAGTTGCTGCCATCGTCTTTCATCTTGGTTTTCTCTAGGAACGCGTTGAAGTTGAGGACTACGTTGGCCATTTGATCTACAAGACATATTGTAAAAAAATTAGACTAAGTTCATGATAATTAAGTTCATCTAATCAAATTATTCAATGAACTCCCACTTAGATAGACATCCCTCCAGTAATCTAAGTATAACATGATCCGAGTTAACTAGACCGTGTCCGATCATCACGTGAGACGGACTAGTCAACATCGGTGAACATCTTCATGTTGGTCGTATCTTCTATACGACTCATACTCGACCTTTCGGTCTTCTGTATTCCGAGGCCATGTCTGTACATGCTAGGCTCGTCAAGTCAACCTAAGTGTTTGCATGTGTAAATCTGTCTTACACCCGTTGTATGTGAACGTTGGAATCTAACACCCGATCATCACGTGGTGCTTCGAAACAATGAACTGTCGCAACGGTGCACAGTTAGGGGGAACACTTTCTTGAAATTATTATGAGGGATCATTTTATTTACTATCGTCATTCTAAGTAAACAAGATGCAGAAACATGATAAACATCACATGCAATCAAATAATAAAAGTGACATGATATGGCCAATATCACATAGCTCCTTTGATCTCCATCTTGGGGCTCCATGATCATCTTGTCACCGGCATGACACCATGATCTCCATCATCGTGTCTCCATGAAGTTGCTCGCCAACTATTACCTCTACTACTACGGCTAACACGTTTAGCAATAAAGTAAAGTAATTTATATGGCGTTTCTCAATGACACGCAGGTCATACAAAAAATAAAGACAACTCCTATGGCTCCTGCCGGTTGTCATACTCATCGACATGCAAGTCGTGATTCCTATTACAATAGCATGAACATCTCATACATCACATATATATCATTCATCATTCATCACAACTTTGGCCATATCATATCACAAAGCACTTGCTGCAAAAACAAGTTAGACGTCCTCTAATTGTTGTTGCAAGTTTTACGTGGCTGAAATAGGGTTCTAGCAAAAACGTTTTCTTACCTACGTGAAAGCCATAACATGATTTATCAACTTCTATTTACCCTTCATAATGACCCTTTTCATCAAATACGCTCCAACTAAAGTGGGAGAGACAGACACCCGCCAGGCACCTTATGCAACTAGTGCATGTCAGTCGATGGAACCGGTCTCACGTAAGCGTACGTGTAAGGTTGGTCCGGGCCGCTTCATCCCACAATACCGTTGAAGCAAAATAAGACTAGTAGCGGCAAGAAAGTTGACAACATCTACGCCCACAACAAATTGTGTTCTACTCGTGCAAAAAGAACTACGCATAGACCTAGCTCTGATGCCACTGTTGGGAAACGTTGCAGAAAACAAAAATTTTCCTACGATTTCACCAAGATCCATCTAGGAGTTCATCTAGAAACGAGTGATCGGATTGCATCTACATACCTTTGTAGATCACGCGCGGAAGCGTTCAAAGAACAGGATGAGGAAGCCGTACTCGACGTGATCCAAATCACCGGAGATCCTAGCGCCGAACGGACGGCACCTCTGCGTTCAACACACGTACGGTCAGCGTGACGTATCCTCCTTCTTGATCCAGCAAGGGGAAGGGAGAGGTTGAGGAAGATGGCTTCAGCAGCAGCACGACGGCATGGTGATGGTGAAGCTGCAGTACTCCGGCAGGGCTTCGCCAAGCTCTATGAAGGAGGAGGATGTGTTGGAGAGGGAGAGGGAGGCACCAAAGGCAAAGGTGAGAGGTCCTCCATTCCCCCCAGTGTATATAGGGGGGCCTAGGGGGCGGCGGCCAAGGGGTGGGGGGCTTGCCCCCCAAGCAAGGGGGCGCCCCCCCCTTTAGGGTTTCCCCCACCCTAGGCGCATGGGCCCTAGGGGAAGTGGCGCCCCAGCCCACTTTGGGCTGGATCCCTTTCCACTTCAGCTCCTGGGGCCCTCCGGGATAGGTGGCCCCACCCGGTGGACCCCCGGGACCCTTCCGGTGGTTCCGGTACAATACCGGTGACCCCGAAACTTGTCCCGATGGCCGAAATAGCACTTTCTATATATAATTCTTTACCTCCGGACCATTCCGGAACTCCTCGTGACGTCCGGGATCTCATCCGAGACTCCGAACAACATTCAGGTTACTGCATATACATATCCCTACAACCCTAGCGTCACCGAACCTTAAGTGTGTAGACCCTACGGGTTCGGGAGACATGTAGACATGACCGAGATCGCTCTCCGGTCAATAACCAATAGCGGGATCTGGATACCCATGTTGACTCCCACATGCTCCTCGATGATCTCATCGGATGAACCACGATGTCAAGGATTCAAGCAACCCCGTATACAATTCCCTTTGTCAATCGGTATGCTACTTGCCCGAGATTCGATCGTCGGTATCCCAATACCTCGTTCAATCTCGTTACCGGCAAGTCACTTTACTCGTACCGTAATGCATGATCCCGTGACCAGACACTTGGTCACTTTGAGCTCATAATGATGATGCATTACCGAGTGGGCCCAGTGATACCTCTCCGTCACACGGAGTGACAAATCCCAGTCTTGATCCGTGTCAACCCAACAGACACTTTCGGAGATACCCGTAGTATACCTTTATAGTCACCCAGTTACGTTGTGACGTTTGGTACAGCCAAAGCACTCCTACGGTATCCGGGAGTTACACGGTCTCATGGTCTAAGGAAAGGATACTTGACATTGGAAAAACTCTAGCAAACGAACTATACGATCTTATGCTATGTTTAGGATTGGGTCTTGTCCATCACATCATTCTCCTAATGATGTGATCTCGTTATCAACGACATCCAATGTCCATAGTCACGAAACCATGACTATCTGTTGATCAACGAGCTAGTCAACTAGAGACTTACTAGGGACATGTTGGTGTCTAAGTATTCACATATGTATTACGATTTCCGGATAACACAATTATAGCATGAATAAAGACAATTATCATGAACAAGGAAATATAATAATAATGCTTTTATTATTGCCTCTAGGGCATATTTCTAATAAGTTTATCCCATAAGAACCACTGCTACTCCAAAGACTCCATATGACTCCACCTGCAACTTGTAGTCCCTTCTTTTCTTGACCACAGTCAACGCTCGAGCAAAATTAAGTTCCTTGTTACTCTAGGTGCTCCCAACTTCCAGAGTATCAGTCCAACGTCATCACACACTGATCACTGACCTGCGTGAAAGTGAAAAACTCACATATTGGGTGTCACGCATAAGAGTTACCTGAACTCAACATCACCGCTCCTTTCTTGACCGCCTGTCTGGAACTTGAAGAAATTTCACCATTGCTTGTAGTCATCCCGAGTCAAATTCGCAGTTGTCTCACCACATGTATGACCACCAGAGCCCTGGCCCGTCTCCATGCCCCGTGCATACCGCACGCCTCACCGCTATTACCGCGTCGAGCCTCCGCTGTCCCGGTCGAGTCTCAAGGGTCGCGGACCCACACCACTCAACCCCACTTCAGAGTACCACCGATCATCACAGACCGATGACGAGTTTCACGCCTCCATCAGACCACTGGGCTCCAGTCCGAATTACGTGTCACTCGCTTTTTCCCAGCTGAATAGGCTTCGATTCTCTGGATCCTTACACCGTAGCCCCTCAATCCAGCTCCACCTTCAACATGACTCCATGATAGATGATCAGTCCACCCTTGCGCCCTGTCAACTTTAAGCTCCGTGTGCACCGTCTTGAATCAACCTCGCGCCATAGTCTTGTTGGAGACACACAAGTCCTCAGACCTGCGCCACGTGTTTCCACACCCAGAAGTCGGTCACCATCAGCATTACGCTCCTATGTCGCCGTCACCGATCCCGCACCGTCTTCTGTACCAACTGACTTGCGTCGATCCGTCAGACTGTCTAGTCCGACTCAGCCCCACGGGCCTCCGCAACCTATCCATGTGTTTCAAACCATCTCAACAAACCGACCCAGAAAAAACTCCCATGCAAACTGCACAAATTTTCCCTTTTTCCTGTCACTATTTGTTGTTGCTTCTTCGTGCACTTCGTAACAGAAAATTGATCGAATTGACCGAACCAAAACTGCTCCTGTGCACACACGTGGTCCTGATTGCTATCTTCTTTTTCTCAAACAAATCCTCACGATGCCTTGCTTCGGCTCCACAGCATTACCAGCTCCCTTCCGCGCAACGCACGCGCATGCGTGAACCCCACAAATCATCCAGCCCATCGCCTGGGCCTGGCCCTCCAGCGTAGCACTGCCGCCACCCAGAGAGAGCTGCAGCGCCGCTGGCCCAGCCCACTAGCCGGCCTTGGCCTCGACTTGTCAATGCCACGCGCATCCGCGCGTACGACTGCCGCCTCACTCGATCGGATCGCGCGCTCCCAACGCCGTAACCCGTTCTCGCCTAGGGTTTGCCACACACGCCACCAGGACCGATCTGGATTGATCGACTCCGCCGACGCCAACGGCTGCAGCCATAAGCACACGCGCCTTCTACTGATCTTGCTTTTCTCCAATTTTGTCAAGAACCACGTCCGTAGCACGGCTGCATCTCAAACTCAATGATTCCTCTAGATCAACACGATTAGCACCTCCGAACAACCTAGCTCATGATACCACTTGTTAGAATAAATCCGAGGCATACCGTCGATCATCCGAGGACCAAGCAATCACACGAGCACGACACCGAGATTTGTTAACGAGGTTCATCGATATTTTTACATCCCCGGGGCCTGACTACGGGCGCTCCTCCCCGTAACACCGCTACAATACCGCACGCGGTCGCCCTGGACACCGGCACATGCCGCCGGCTTCCCCTGCGTTCCGGTGCTATTATGTTGGCATAGGTTACATCGTGTGTCTAGCCCCGTTATATATGAGAGGCCTAGGATACAAGTGTCCTACTAGGACACGACTCCATATCCTATCTAAACACAATACAACTACAAGTCCAACTGTAACCTAACTCGTACACAATATTCGACACAACTCTAACATTTTTTTATTGTGATCGGACAATAATGTAATGCGGCACTGCTATGAGATCCGGCGCGCCCTTTTTGGTCAGGCAGATTTGAATTTTAAATTTACTTTGTCCATGTACAGATAATTGCGGATGGCTGCCAGCTTTGGACATGCCCTCACCCACAAAGTGAAAAAAAAAAGCTTCTTACATGCCCTTAAGCCAGATATATATTTCTCGTGTCCCCCACTGTATTGAAAAAAAAAACCTGCTCTCGTCTCCCTCTCGCGTTCCCGTCGATAAGCGATTGATCGCCGCCGCGCGCCCTAGGGCATAACCGCATGAGGGCCGTCAGCGCGTCTCGGAAGCTTCGTCAAGAACTTGACGTCGGTGGCCTGCGCCGGCCGCCGCGCGCATGCCGAGGCGGATCAGCCGATCTGCCGGGCATCTCCGACCTCACGGTCGATACGGCTCAGACCTAACCTCACGATCGATACAGGTATGTTGTACACATGCCAAGTTACACACGTACATTGACTGCATTTTCCATCCATACAGCATAGGGCTGCGTAAGCTACGGAATTAAGTGAAAGTTTATTTATTTATTTTTTCTATAGTTCTGTTACGCATTAAGATTTGAGAATGAAGAAAAACACACCACTAACTTAGAGCTACACCAATAGAAATGTACTCCCTCTCCTATGTAACTGATATAAGATCTTTTATTAGTGTTCTAAAAGATCTTAGGGCATTCTAACCGATCCCTTAAACTTAACGGGGTAAAACATAAATTTGCATAAAATTCAATCTAATTTCAACCAAAATTTGCATGCACTTAAACATAAGTTCAACATAGATAGTCTTGACAACTCAAATTAAACATAAGTTCAACATAACTTTAAACTTAAACTAAACTACACTAAATACTTAAACTAAACTACACTCAAATTCAACGGTCGAAGTGGAAGTCAAGCCAGTACTTCCTCGTCAGGCCACCCTTAGTGAGAGTTGGGTCCAGGCCGGTGTCGTCGTCATCGTCGCTGGGGAAGACGCTCCGCCACTCCTCGACGTCGATCTCCTACTCGCCGCCTTCCGCCTCGTCGTTGGAGATGGCGATGACTTCCCTGTCATTGACGGTGAAAATAGCCCGCTCCGCCTCCATGAACTCCGGGTGCTGCCGGCAGAGGTCCTCCATGTACGCCTCGTCGACGGCCTTCGTCTCAAGGCATTCCCTCGCCTCTCAGTCCTCCCGCGCCATCGCCGCGCTCACCACCCCCGGCTCTGGCGGGACTAGGTGGACCCGCGTTTCTCGAACAGGAAGATCAGCCGGGCGCGGCGTCGTGGTACCGGACTTGCCACCAGTCGTACTCCATGGCAGTGAGCTCCGCCGTGTGGAAACCTGACCCACTTCCTCTTGTGGGTCTCCCAGTCGGTGATCTCCGCAACCCACGTCCACCACGAGCGCTGCCAGACGCCAAGGTAGGTCCTCGCCGGCAACCGCGGCGGAGGGAGCTCCGAGAAATCCTCGAATCGGGTGGGGCGGGCGGATTTGGCGAGCGGCGGCGGCTCCAGGAAATGGCAGCGGACGATGACCCGCGGGCGTGGCGGCGCGGATCCGCGTTGCGGATCGGCGGCGGGGACCTCCGGCCACCTCGTCCGGCCATTGAGAGGAGAGGGGGCGGCTGGGAAAGGCGGGGAACGCACCGACGACAAGGCGAGGGGAAGAAGAGAAGGCAGAGGAGAGGAAGTTTTACTCCACTGACATAAATTTTACTCGGTCACTAAGCGATGGAGTAAATAGGAAGATTTGCGGCGGCCGAATAAAGTTTTTACTCCACTGACATGTATTATTGAGGATTGGTTAGGTCTCACTTAGAGAAGTAAAAATATGTGTTTTTACTTCTCTAACCAGTTATAAGGTATCGATTAGAAATGCCCGGCCGTACAAAGGGAATACGATTGTGGCTTCTGAATTACAAAATATATTGTTACAGTTTGATATCGATACTATGTACTAGAAGACGAGTGTGGCGTTTCGATGCCCAGACTCATCTGCATCTCGTCAGAAAAAAATCAAAATAAATACTAAAAAATTCCAAATATTTTGTGTGTGGTAGATAATTTGATGCATGAGGTTCTCTCAAATTTTTAGGCCATTTGAAAATCTGAGTAGCTCTCAGCAAAAAAGATAAATTGGGTCAGAACAATGCGTAAATAGTAAACATTTTTATAGACCTCAAAATTTTTCTTTTTATCGAGAGCCGCTCAGATGTTTAAATGATTTGAAAATTGTAGCGAGCCTCACGCATCAAATTATCTACCACACAACCACACAAAAAAATGATTTTTTTTATTTTTTCTAGTATATTTGTTTTGATTTTTTTCGTCGGGGCGGGTGTAGCTGAGCCTGGGCTCAAAAGTGAATTACCCCTGGAAGACTTGATATATTTTTGCACTAATACCGACATTGTCTTGTCAAATCCTGGATTTGGTGTCCCTATGCACTATCACCTTTGCAGCCACCCAACCAATGGTTGGCATTTCAAAAATAAATATGAACAATAAGCTACCGGACCGAGATACTGTTGGTGTAAAGGTGACATATGGTGTATAGCACTTCTGCTAGCTGACCTAGGTTATGATGTCTCTTTTTATATGAAGAGCAAACATTGGTGGAAGCCCATATTTGTCAAAGTTGACATGCAACATGGGGTCGCTATAGCCCACAGCGTGTCATGGCACATTTGGCGCTTCAGTTTTCGTATAAATATTGAAGGGGGATATTGACTTAAAGCACCCGTCGGTCACTGGCACATCAGACATGGCGCCCACTACTGAAAATGCACTTCTTCGGATCCATCAACATAGCCGGCGATCTATGCGCCTGGTACCAATGAAGAACTTAATTGTGCTTTGCAGAGCATGTAGTTTTTCCCTGGTGAGCTTGTCAGAATTGTGTGCTCAAGGAGGGTCGTCGCCGGAGAAGAGGAGAGGATGCCATCTAGATACATGCTCAGATATCATGCAAACATGTGCGAAGAGACGAGGACTATGTGGTGAGGCGTGTCCACCAGGTAGGGGCCACTCTGTTTATACCGGTCATTGTCAAGCAATATTACTTTGAGTACCAAGTCTAGGGTTTAACCGGATAACAGATAACACTTATCAGCACATTATTGCCATTTCAAATTGCACATTAGCAAACTCTAGCATAAATATTATATTAAAGTTGTGTGGAAATAATTCGTTAAAGAGCGCTAGAAAGTCGTAGGTAAGTGTGGTAGGGATAGCTTTCAGATAGAAAGCTGCCGCTCCATTTTTAAATTTTATTTTTGAAACTTGCTGCTCATTTTTCTTAGTGACGCGAGGGAGATAGGAAGCTACTGCCTTGCTTGCCTTCGTTTTGTAGGAGCACAGCTTTAACTATTGAAACGACGCTTTTTATTGAGGTGGGACGGGGTTTGCGGTTGACCTTGTTATCGTGGAAAACATTCAAAATAATTTGAATTCAGAATTTTTCATCTAGAAGTAATTGACCCTGAACTTGAAAACAAAGAAACAAAACGGTCAGGGGAATCTATTCCGTAACCCGGGCTAGGAAACTCGGTAACAAAATAGTGAAAGAATTTATTGCCCGATAACCCAACCTCATGACATTCCTAAACCGATTCCCTAAAAATAAAAATGGGGATCCGACGAAGTAAACCCTTACTGGAGTATTTTTTACTTCACTAAGTTTTGACCAGATCTAGCCGATCCCGTACATATACCAAAGTAAATTTTTTATTTTTTTTAAACTTATGCAATTCTAGTATACATTGCAACTACATATTAGCACACATATAGACTAAACATAAATAAGAATGTTCAAGAAAATCATGAATATAGTTTACAAACCGAATTTAAAGCTTACAAATTGAATTATTCAGATTTAAACACACCGGATGGTCCAAATGGTGCAAATAACATGAGATAGAACAACTTGGAAGCGCTATGAAGTTGCCACTGATGCTCAATAAGATCATCTTGGTGCTAAGCATGAACTTGTCGGATCTCGATCCTGCGATGCTCTTCAAGGAATGCTGGGATTCTATTTGTATCATCCCGTGGCTCAACTGGAGTCCCATTGGTGATGTATCGAAAGTTCTCGCATATCTCTCTCATCTTCAATGATCATGTTATGCAATATGATGCAACAAGTCACGATCTGCCATAGAACCTTGGAGCTCCAGTACTCGGCAGGGCCGCGAATAATTGCAAAGCACTTCTGAAGCACATCGAAGGCTCTCTCCACATCTTTCCTAGCAGCTTCTTGACATTGGGCAAAGTGAATATTTTTGTTCCCTTTTGGCTGCGGAATTGTTTTGACTAACGTGGTCCATGATGGATAGATGCCACCCGCAAGGTAGTAACCAATCAAGTAGATGTGCCCATTAATTGAGTAGTTGCAAGCAAGAGCATCTTCTATAATAAGCCTAGAAAATAGTGGTGACCTCGACAACACATTTAAGTCATTATGAGAGCCAGGCAAACCAAAAAATGAATGCCATATCCAATGATCCTTCATTGCAACTGCCTAAAGAATGGCCTTTGTACTGACCTTTCATCCTGCAGGACAATTCTTCTATGTCCAGTGCATATAGTCAAGTGATCCAAGCATCTCTGGCCAGCCACTTGCTTCACTCTCTGTCGTCATCCTCTGAGTGTCTTCCTTGTTGGGTGCTCTGAAGTACTTAGATCCAAAAACATCAATCACTGCTTTAGTAAACCTTCGAACGGCCTCCAAGACCGTGTCTTCACCAACGCGGACATAGTCGTCAACAACATCCGCCGAACACCCATATGCCAAGACTCGAACAGCCGCAATGCACTTCATCAGCGCGCTTGCACTAATCTCTCCGCATGCATTTCTCCGAAGCTTGAACCAGTCATCATACTTACCAATGACTTTTGCAATGGTCAGAAAAAGACTTGTGTGCACCTGAAAACGCCAGCGAAAATACTTCTCCGGATAAGTTGGATGTGGAGCAAAGTAGTCTCCCATGATCTTTGCATGCCGCTCCACTCTATCACAGTTGATGTGTATGCAGCCAAACAACGATTCTCTCCTAGGCGGCCGAACATCATCGTTGCAAATCATGCCTAAAACGGTTTCGAAGTCTTTGTCGTCTTCTTCCTCTTTGGGTGACGACGAGTCCACGAAGACCATCTCCCTCAACCTCTTCATCTACAATTCAAACGGCTTGGTTCAATCCAAACGGCTCGGTTCAAAAAGAAACAAACGAAAAAACTCACCAAGGAAATCCGTGGAACACTTGCGTGCGGTGGTGATGCACCGGCCACCCGCCGTCGTTTCGGCCAAATCGGCGGACGGCGAAGCATGGGAGTGACTTGCAGCGACGCACAAGCAAGGCCAGGTGCGGCGACAACCAAAAAGGAAGAAGATTCGAAGCGATCCGACAAATCGGCTACAACGACAACGACGGTGTTTCACCTTGATTCTGGCGACGACGACGGGGGCCAAACGGGCTCTGCGTCGGGTAGAAGCATGGCGAGGGCCAAGGGAGGCAACGAGGTAGCGATGGGGCCGATGGATGGTCGCTGGGAGGTGTGCCGATGAAGAGGCAATGGCGGGGGCGAGGCAAGAGAGAGGCTCAACTTTTACTCCGAGCGGTAGTGGCCGAGTAAATTTAGGCACAGGATAGAGGCCGAAGGATAATTTTTCCTTCGCTAACTGTTTTAGGGGATCGGCTAGGTGCCGGTTATAGTAAAAGTGACTTTTACAACTCTAAAGCCGGACAGAAAATCAGTTAGAAATGCCCTTACTCATTACTCATGTCTCGGGGAGTCTTTACAGAATTACTCCCTCCGGCCCATAATATAAGATTCAAGTTGCAAAACAATCTTATATATTATGAGAGGATGGAGTCTGGGATTCTTTACAGAATTATTCCCTCCGTCCTATAATATAAGATTCAGCTTGCAAAACGATCTTATATTAGAAGAGGAGGGACTAGACTGCAGTAGAGACGACGTTGCCGGGAACCCCCAACAGGTAGAGTTACTCTGTCTTAGAGACGACGTTGCCGGGAATCCACCAAACCGATCTGAAATACTCTACCGCACCAACGCAGCGCGGAAACATTTGACTGAAACTGTTGGAAAGTGACGACAGTGAGCTTAGCTTAGTTTATACTCCAGTTTGGAGATACGAATCTGCTGCCGCATTCGTCTCCCTCCTCGAGGAGAGGAGAGTAGAAGTCTCCCTCACTCAGGTCTCTCTCACTCTCTGTTAATTTGTTGGAGAATAATGTAGGAGTATATCCTTTGCCTCGCTAGGCTTTGTTTCTCTCAAGGAAACGGAGCAAACTTGAGCTTCGCTCGGCACAGACAGAACTATGCATGCATATTTACGAGACCTCAAAGTCCAAGCAAGAGATCACAGTCTGAGCACACGATGCTAGTCCATTAGTAGAAGGAACCCCCTTGCTTATACGGCAGCACATTTGCCCAATCAGTTGAGCTCAGGACAACATGGAAATGAATAAAAAGTCAGCTTGCTCTCCTGTTATCCGTAGACTTGTTCATCGCCCGCGTCGCCGACCAAATTAATATTACGCGCTGCTTGCAAGAAACGGGCAGTGATGCCTGGATTGTGTCGTGGAGTCAACCTCAATCAAATGGACAAACGTGCAGACAATTACAACATTTTTTTTGCTTATCCTGACTGAGTTTTCCTTTCTTTTTTGTTTTCTCACGTCATTCTACGCTACACTTGCTTCTATATAGCCAAGCTATTGGTACGACGGTGTACACAGAGTTCTCCTCAGGAACTTCCTAAGAATACTTCACAAATAGTCTTGAGAATACTGCATCGAGTGTCAAATGGAAGCAGCAGATGAGGAGAGGCCACTGCTGAACCGCCATCGCCGGCCTGCACAGACACAGGTGATCCTCCGTGCTGTATAATGCTAAAATTTTGAATTTCCATATGTGATGCATAGCATGTGGACCGCATTGGTGTTCAGGACGAAAGCTCAAGTTATACAAGTGATGGAACGGTTGATATCTATAGACAGCCTGCTCTCAAGCAGAGCACTGGCAACTGGAGAGCATGCTTCTTCATTCTAGGTACTGCAGAAAGCTTACTAAGAGCATGTGCTTCAGGCTCTACATTTTCCCTACAGAAGTAATAACGTGTTATGCCTTGGACGTAAATCAGGCGCCGAATTCAGCGAATGCATGTGCTTCTTCGCCGTCGCCAAGAACTTGGTCACCTACCTTACGACGGTGCTCCATGAGAGCAACGTCGACGCTGCGAGGAACGTGTCGACTTGGATCGGCAGCTGCTTCCTCACGCCGGTCATCGGAGCCTTCTTGGCCGACTCTTACTGGGGAAGATACACCACAATTGCAGTTTTCCTGTCGGTTTACATCGTTGTAAGCGAGACAACGTTTCTGAATTTACTGTAAAATGGTGTGCCGCATTTCTGCAAATTTTCATTGACCATGTGCAATATCTCTGAAAATTTGTCTTGTGCCAGGGGATGCTCATCATGACATCATCGGCGGCGCTTCCGTTTCTCCTTCCTCGTTCCTCCGACGAGAGTGGTGGTGTCCATCCTGCCGCCGTATACCTGGGGCTCTACCTTGTCGCCCTCGGCACAGGTGGAATCAAGCCCTGTGCCGCGGCCTTGGGCGCCGATCAGTTCGACGGCGCCGACCCAATGGAGCGGGTGGCCAAGGGCTCCTTCTTCAACTGGTACTACTTCTCGATCAACATTGGCTCGCTGCTGGCGGCGACATTGCTCGTATGGGTGCAGGACAACATTGGATGGACCGTCGGGTTCGGGATCCCGACTGTCCTCATAGGATTCGGCCTAGCCGTGTTCGTCGCCGGGGGGAGGATTTACAGGTACAAGCCACTAGGACGGGGAGGTAGCCCATTGGCGAGGGTCTTCCAGGTGGTTGTGGCAGCCACGAGGAATTGTCGTCTCGAGCTGCCCGATGATTCCTCGGCCCTGCACGAAAATGACAGAGCTGAGCGTACCGGTCAATTCACGTTCTTTGACAAGGCTGCGATCGTGCTGCCGTCGTCGGAGAAGAAGGGCCCGTGGCGGCTCTGCACGGTGTCGCAGGTGGAGGAGCTGAAGACGCTGCTGCGGATGTCCCCCGTCTGGGCGTCGCTGCTCATCTTCTTCGCGGTCACCGCACAGATGTCGTCCACGCTTATCGAGCAGGGCATGGCAATGGACAAGCGCGTCGGCGCCTTTGTTGTGCCGCCTGCGTCCCTGTCTACCTTCGACGTCATCAGCGTCCTCGTCTGGGTTCCTATTTATGACGCCGTCCTGGTGCCGCTCGCCCGGCGTGTCACCGGCGAGGACAGGGGCTTCACGCAGCTCCAGCGCATTGGCGTCGGCCTAGCACTCTCCGCGGCCGGTATGGCTTACGCTGCGTTGATTGAGACGAGGCGGCTGGCGGCGCCGGCGACCTCGATGAGCATCATGTGGCAGGCGCCGTGCTACTTCGTGCTGGGCGCGGCCGAGGTGTTCGCCAGCATCGGCATGCTCGAGTTCTTCTACGACCAGTCCCCGGGGTCCATGAAGAGCCTCGGCGCGGCGCTCGCGCTGCTCGCCATCGCTGGCGGTAACTACCTCAACTCTGTCCTACTCGGCGCTGTCGCGTCGACCACCGGGTGGATCGCGGACAATCTCGACCAAGGCCACCTTGACTACTTCTTCTGGTTCATGGCCGCTCTCAGCGTGCTCAACCTGTTGCAGTTCGTCTACTGCTCGACCAGATACAAAAGCATAGATCAGCATTAGTATAGCAGTCAATTGTAAATGTTCTTAATTTGAAAATCTTTCATCGATCGTACTTGAGCAAGAATATTGTTCCCGTTTAGCTTCTTGGCGACGTATGAAGTTTTTTTTTTTGAAAGATCGGCGACGTATCAAGTGAAAATGGATTTCAGTGCAAACTTCAAATATTTTGCTTCTAGATGCTGGACTCTAGATGGTCCACTGTGATTTTGTTAGAATAAATCCGAGACATATCGTCGATCATCCGAGGACGACACCGAGATTTGTTAACGAGATTCACCGATATGGCTACATCTCCGAGGCCTGACTACATGCGCTCCTCCCCGTGACACCGTCACAATACCGCACACCGGCCACCCGGGCGCCGGCACATGTCATCAGCTCCCCCTTGCGTGCCTGTGCTATTATGTTGGTATTGATTACATCGTGTGTCTAGCCCCGCTATATATGAGAGGCCTAGGATACAAGTGTCCTATTAGGACACGACTCCATATCCTATCTAAACACAAAACAAGTCCAACTGTAACCTACCTTATACATAATATTCAACACAACTCTAATAAACTTCACCTTGGTGAATATTCTCCACCACTTTGAGTTCGTCAATGGATCAAACTTCCATGTACATTGGACTTGAGCTTATCCCATGAGCACCGCTGCTACTCCAAAGACTCCATATGACTCCACCTACAACTTGTAGTCCTTTCTTTTCTTGACCACAATCAATGCTCGAGCAAAATTAGGTTTCTCTTTACTCTAGTCTGTGCTCCCAACTTCCAGAGTATCCGTCCAACGCCATCACACACTGATCACTGACCTGCGTGAAAGTGAACAACTCACATATTAGATGTCACACGTAAGAATTACCTGAACTCAACATCACCGCTCCTTTCTCGACCGCTTGTCTGAAACTTTTAGGAATTTCACCGTTGCTTGTAGTCATCCCGAGTCAAATTCGCAGTTGTCTCACCACATGTATGACCACCAGAGCCCTGGTCCGTCTCCATGTCCCGTGCATACCGCACGCCTCGCCGCTATTACCTCGTCGAGCCTCCGCTGTCCCGGTCGAGTCTCAAGGGTTGCGAAACCACACCACTCAACCCCCACTGTAGAGTACCACCGATCATCAACGACCGATGACGAGTTTCACGCTTTCATCAGACCACTGGGCTCCAGGCCGAATTGCGTGTCACTCGCTTTCCCCCCTTGCTGAATAGGCTTCGATTCTCTGGATCCTTACACGGTAGCCTCTCAATCCAGCTCCACCTTCAACATGACTCCATGATAAATGATCAGTCCACCCTCACGCCCCGTCGACTTCAAACTCTGTGTGTACATCACCTTGAATCAACCCCGCGCCATAGTCTTGTCGAAGTCACACGAGCCCTCAGGCCCGCGCCACGTGTTTCCACGCCCCAGAAGTCGGTCACCATCAGCATCACGCTCCTATGTCGTTGTCGCCGATCCCACCATCGTCTTCTGTACCAACCGACTTGCGTCGATCCGTCAGACTATCCAGTCCAACCCAGCCGAACTTGTCCGACTACATGACACGCTCGAGACTCCCAAATCGTCTTCCAAGAATTTCCATCCATCACATGATAATTCCATCTTAACTGACATGACTTCCTGCAACCCCTTCAAGCATCCCCAATGTGCCAGCAAATCTTCCACCATTGTCTGCCATAA
Source organism: Triticum dicoccoides (assembly GCF_002162155.2). NCBI lineage: Eukaryota > Viridiplantae > Streptophyta > Magnoliopsida > Poales > Poaceae > Triticum > Triticum dicoccoides. The sequence continues at coordinate 566,509,917 of NC_041392.1, read as the reverse complement.
CCCAAGGTTTTCAGTTCCGTGAACTTCTCCACCTCAATCCCGATGCCCGATGGCGTCATGATTCTTCGTACAACTGACCTTGTGAAAAATAACCGAGCTTCCACCGCAATGCCCCAAGTACACAAGCAAAACCTCAAGAGGTACAACCCCGTGTACTAATAGCAAAATCCAACCAAATTTGGTCTTTCACGTGATATGTTCCTGGCTCAATCTCCAATGCTCTCTGTTGCTTTGTCAATGTCCCTGCTAGCTTCAATGGATACGTATCGCTTTATGGTTTTCCTTTTTGCTCAAAACGATCTGTTGCATTGCGTCGCATACATGAGGACTCGGTCCTCTTTTCTTCAAAAAAAATCACGTATCTAACTGCTCTTTCCTGCTTGTACACCACCGGACTCACCGCATGATCCTTGACTCGCCGCATGCATCCTTGGGGCTTCCGCTGGCTGGGCCGCTGCCCACGCACGCGCCTTTGGGCCTCCGCAGCCAGTGCCCGATCGACCGATCGACCTGCTGCCCTGCCTGCCTGCCCGACGCGCCGCCGCTGCTTATTGTACGCTCGCCCGATTGACCTATGCGAGATCTTTCGCCGCACGTACGTCTAGCCTGCTTGCAAGTCTGATCCGATCTCTGCGGGTTGCCGTGCGCCTTGACGTCTTTCGATCGAATCTCAACCGTTCTCATCACGATATCGATCGAAACATCAAATCTTCCTCTAAATCGAATCAACACCTCCGCAAACCTTCGTTCTTCAACCATAGCTCTGATACCACTTGTTAGAATAAATCCAAGGCATAACGTCGATCACCGGAGAACGACACCGAGATTTGTTAACGAGATTCATCGATATGGCTACATCGCGGGGCCTGACTACGGGCGCTCCTTCCCGTGACACCGTCACAATACCGCACACCGGCCATCCGGGTGCCAGCACACGTCGCCGGCTCCCCCTTGCGTGTCTGTGCTATTATGTTGGCATATATTACATCGTGTGTCTAGCCCCGCTATATATGAGAGGCCTAGGATACAAGTGTCCTATTAGGACACGACTCCATATCCTATCTAAACACAATACAACTACATGTCCAACTGTAACCTACCTTATACACAATATTCGACACAACTCAGGTTTATCTTCAAACGGAAATACCATCGGCTTCTACATCGAGAGATGCATAGAACCAAATCTTATCTATATTAATAAAAAATGCCGAGTAAATCAGCTCGCAGAATACAAAGATAAAAAAAATCTAAGATATGCCTCGTCACAACATCTTCAAATCGTACCGCTAAACCTATGACAACATATTAGCAGACAAAAGGACGCGGCGCTTCAAGACAACGCCTATAAGAAAAATCATCATGTCTTCTTGACTTCCCCCTGCTCTCGCGTCACCCCTCTCGGGCGACACGAGAGCGGCCCCAAACCCTAGCCGCCATCACCTCTCCTCTCTCCTTCCCCCTCCCCGCCGCCACCCAAGGAGGCCGCGGGCTGCCGCGTCTTCCAGTGAAGGTGGCGGCGCAGATTTGCTGCCTCGCGCTGGTGTGAGGGGCTCTGGAAGCTAGGATGACGGCCTTGGGTGGAGATGGTGGCATTGATCTCCCCCGTGGATGGCGCGCGCGGGTACTGGCCCTCCCTCACGGCTGCATGGGAGGCGTGAGAGCGGTGAGGTATTGTTGCTGCATGGGAAACAAGGAATCATCGTCGCGCGCCTATGCCGGGTGGTCCAACCAAATGCCAAACCAAGGGATATCACCCTGAAGCTCGAACCAACACCTTTAACAAAGTAACAAAGTGCAGTCGTCGACGTCGACGTTACCCAGTCGACGCCACCCAATCAAGTTAGAGGGAAGATCATGTGTTTACACCTGAAGAGAATGTTTGCCGCCATGGTTACGGTCCACCACCCTACTTGCGTGCTCACACAAACTAGCTAGCCAGAGAAACGCCATCACATCACTTCTGACTACTGCCGCACCACCGTCCCGCGAATGGTTGACGTATGTGTCATGGACGCCAAGCAGCCATCATCTAGATGCCAATGTTGGCACTGACATGTGGAGACATAATTTTTTTAAAAAAAAACTTTCAATCTATTCATCTTCAATCATTGCAGTACAATGAACACCAAAAATAATGAGGAAAGCTAGGAGAGAAAAAGGTGGCGATCTAGGGTTGCAGCGTCGTCGCCGTCGGCGACGGCTGCTGCTGCTGTTGGCTTTACAAGAGTGTCCGTCGAGTGCGACGGCTGTTCTGAGCCGCCGAGAAGAATCGATCCAGTTGATGCTAGCCCAAGTCAAGCTCACGTGTATGTGCATGCGCCGTTTGGAAATTCAATCCAGCTGCCTGCTAGCTTTGCTGGCTTTGCATGTATGGTGATGTGCCCGGGTGAATCAATCTAGCCAGCGTGAAGCCTGTTTGAGGTCCTGACGAGGGGCTTTCTCTATAGACTTGTCGTCCCCTAGCAAAAGAAGCTAAGGTTTGCTGTCCTCCAACGGTTCTTCCCTCAAGATTTTTTTATTTAACATTCCTTGTTGCACCGACTGCCGACGACAATGAAAGTCCTTTCTTAAAACTGTTGTGCATGCTCAATGACGGCAATTTGGGACCTCTTGTCTCTACAAGAGCGTGTGAGAGCGGAGGTGGTGTTCCTCTCGGAATCCCATCTTGATGATAATAAAGCGGATGAAATTAGGAGTAAGTTGGGGTTTGATTGTGCTTAGAGCATCTCCAGCCGCGCCTCCAACATGCCCTTCCCAGGCGTTTTTGCCGCGCCGGCGCCGAAAAAACGGTCCAGTCGCGCCCCAGGACGCCGAAAAACGCCGGCTCGGGCCTTTTTTTCGCCCGGCGGTCACAGGCCGAACCCGGCGCACTGGGGGGCAGTTGGGGGCTCCGGCGCAAGGGAAAAGCGCGGCTGGCCGACGCCGTCAGGGCAAAAGTCAAGGTTTTCTTCCCCGACTCGCCTCCCACCCCCCACGCCCTCGGCCGCCATTAGCTATATCTCGGTGCCGCCCGCCGCCTTTCACCACTAGATAGCCATTCCACGCCGGAAAAATAGCAGAGCTTTGCCGCGGCAGCCCCTCCAACAACAGCTGGGCGTTTTCGGCCGCCGTTTTCGACCGCGGAGGGGCAGTTTAGCGGCGGGGACACGCCCACCGGGCGCAAGGTGTTCGGCGATTTGCCTGCCTCGGCGATGGACCCGGATGACGAGGAAGCGCTCGCCGCGCTGCTGGAGGAGGAAGCTGAGGCCGACGTCCAGGAAGAAGAGCATCTCATGGTGCTCGCTGCCCTCGCCCAGCTGCTGGCGAGCAATGAAAAGCCGCGGCGAGGTGGCTCGGCGCCGGGGCGGGTGAAAGCAAAGAACCGGCATCGTCTCGAAGGCTACTGCATGCTCTACTCCGACTACTTCGCTGATGCTCCACTTCACGGCGAGAAAACATTTCGGCGCCATTATCGAATGAGCCGAAAGCTCTTCTTCAGGATTGTGAATTCCAACCGGGAGTTTGACAACTACTTCAAGTGCAAGATGGATTGCACCAGCGCCCTTGGATTCACCTCCATCCAGAAGTGCACGACAGCGATGAGGATGCTTGCATACGGAGCTCCCGATGATTCACTCGACGACTATGGGCGCATGGCCGAGTCCACAAGCATAGAGTGTTTCTACAAGTTCTGTCGGGCAGTGGTGGCAGTGTTTGGACCGCAATACTTGAGAACACCCAATGCGGAAGACACTGCTCGGATCCTAGCACAGAATGCAGCAAGAGGATTTCCTGGGATGCTTGGAAGCATCGACTGCATGCATTGGAAATGGAAGAATTGCCCATTTGCTTGGCAGGGGATGTACAAAGGCGCCCAAGGCAGTTGCAGTGTGGTGCTTGAGGCGGTGGCCACACAGGACCTCTGGATTTGGCACTCCTTCTTTGGTATGCCAGGAACTCACAATGACATCAACGTGCTACAGTGCTCTCCTGTCTTTGCCAAGCTTTTTGAAGGCCATTCTCCTCCGGTGAACTTCGAGATCAATGGGCGGCACTACAACAAGGGGTACTATCTAGCTGATGACATCTATCCGAGATGGTCGACATTTGTGAAGACCATCTCAAACCCTGTGCCAGGAGGCAAGAACGCCTGGTTTGCAAAGATTCAGGAGGCGTGCAGGAAGGATGTCGAGCGGGCACTTGGTGTGCTCCAATCTCGATTTGCTGTTGTTCGGTACCCCGCTCAGACGTGGTCCAAAGATCAAATGTGGGAGATTGTGACTTGATGTGTCATCTTGCACAACATGATCATCAAGAGCGAGCAAGAAGACCCAGTGTTTGACACTAAACCATACTACAGGCAGGATCCTCTAGCCGAAGTTGATCACCAGCTACCGCCAACTTGGACTGCCTATCTCAGTATGCGTCAGGAGATCCGAGACCCACAGGTGCATCATCAACTGCAGAAAGATCTGATTGAGCACCTATGGAGGCTCAAGGGGGACGTTGTGTGATGAAATACGAGTTTTTATTTGTTGAACTATATAATCTGTATTGAACTATTTGTTGTTGTACTATTTTGTTAAAGTATTTGATTTTTCTGTGATGAAATATGTGGTAAGAAAAAATTGTGTTGATAATTGAACTTCGAGACACGGCGAACCACGCCGAATATGGGCCTATTCTCGCCCATATGGGCCCTTTATTCGCCGAAATGGGGCTGCAAAGTGGGCCAATTTCGGCACCTGGTGGCGAGCTGGGGCCGACGACTGGGCGCAAAACCGCCCCCAGCGCCGATTGTATCGCTGGCTCGCCCCCAGGGGGCGATTTTTATGCGTCCTAGGGGGGCCAACGGCTGGAGATGCTCTTATGTAGTTGGCAGTGATGGAAGATCAGGTGGACTTGCTCTGTTTTGCAATCATGCTGATAAGGTGATTTTGAATTATAAGTGTGCTAATTTCGTTGATGTGGTGTTCATGAATGATCGGGTGTGGACTGGAGACTTACTGGATTTTATGGATGCCCAGCTTGGGATCAGCAACATTTGTCATGGCAATTCATCCGAGGTTTGCATCACGATAGAGGCGCTCAATGATAAGTACCCCCTCCATAAACTAATATAAGAGTGTTTAGATCACAAACTAATATAAGAGTGTTTAGAACGCTCTTATATTAGTTATAGAGGGAGTATTTGGGATTGCTGTCTAAAGTGGGGATGGATAAAACAGACTATTTTCAATACTTGATTGATCGTGTCATGCAGAGGGTGAATGGTTGGAAAGAGAGGTAATTATCATTGGGCGGTAAAGAAATCCTTCTCAAGTTAGTTGCACAGGTTATACCATCATATGAAATGTCAGTATTTAAAATTCCTAAACAAGTTTATAAAGGAATATCTGACTCGATGTCGCACCATTGGTAGGGGGACAGTGACAACCAAAAGAGAATGCATTGGATGGCATGGTGGAAATTGTGTGTGCTGAAGTGCAAAGGAGGTATGGAGTTTAGAGACATCCACTGTTTTAATTTGGCTCTTCTAGCAAAATAAGCATGGAGGTTAATAGATAATCCATATTCTTTGTGTGGTACTGTCCTGAAGGCAGAGTATTTTCCTGATGGAGATTCGCTCAATGCTAAATTAGAAATGGGAGCTTCCCTCACTTGGCAAAGTATTATGGCAGGGGTGAACACTCTGAAACATGGGTGCATCTCGAGAGTGGGTGATGGACAGAAAATCAATATATGAGATGACCCATGGATTCCTGGTTCATGTAACATAACATTTGTTACTGTACATGGAAACCATATCGTATCAAAAGTAAAGGACTTGATTGATCCTAGTACTAACTAGTGGGATGAGGAACTAGTGAGACAAACCTTCTGGCACATGGATGTTCATCGAATCTTAGCAATTCCGCTTCCCGATTATGACATGGAGGACTTTTTTGCATCGGGTATGACAAAAAGATCAGATTTTTCGTGAAATCAGCATATTATGTTGAGTGGGATCACGAGGGTAACCTGTGTCGACCGAATGGACAAGGAACAAGCAGGTTGGTAGTGTGTGGTAAAGAATTTGGAGCTTGGACTATCCGGCAAAGGTAAAAATATTTTTTTGGAAAACTCTTCATGGAACTTTACCTTGTGGCATTAATCTTTCAAACAAACATGTTAAGGTATCACTACAATGACCTGTTTGGAGAACAGGGGATGATACTACTGTACACGCATTGTTCAAGTGTCCAATAGTTATGCAAGTTTGGAAAGAACTTGGACTAGATAGCATTATTAGTAATGCATGTCTAATTGATAGGGCGGGAGAATGTGTGCTGGGATATCTCCTGGAGTTGCCAGAATAGGAGACATTTGTGCTAGGGCAAAAGAAAGTGCATGAAATAATAGCTATCAGACTTGTTGGTATCTATGGTGGGAGAGAAGGAAGCTCCGCCATGGTGAGACAATTCAAAATGCCAAACAAATTGCAGCTTCGGTCCGAGTCTTGACATCAAACTACACTTCAGCAGCGCAACCAAAAGCTAAGAGGAAATCCGGAGGATGGATGCTACATCCTAATGGACATGTGAAGCTCAATGTGGACGTTTCGTTTGATCAAGACCTTCTTAAGGGGACAACTGGTGCAATTATTCGAGATGATAGGGGCAAATTCATAAATGCAAGGAATTGGAAAATTGACTTTTGTTATGTGCTATTCGCTGAAGCTACTGCGTTGAGATATGGTCTTTGCCTAGCAGAAACAATCGGTTGCAACAAGGTTATTGTCAATTCAAATAATCTTGAGGTTGTCAGTGTCGTGGTTCTAAGTCTGACAGTAAAGTAGGGGGTAAGAATGTAGAGGCAAGATCCTAGCTGCGGTGAGATTGTGCACGCAAGATGTACGAGTTCAGGCCCTTTGCGGAGGAAGTAGCAGCCCTATGTCTCGGTGCCCGGAGGCTCGGTCGATTGGAATATGCGTGAAGTTACAGTACTACTAGGAAAAGGCCAGTTAGTGACGCACCTATTTTGGCCATTAATGGCGCACTATAGGTGCGCCACTATCATCACGCCACTAGTAACAAGTACTAATGGCGCACCCCTGGTGCGCCATTAGTATACCAGATAATAATGGCGCACCACATAGTGCACCATTACTATGTCCAACGGTGCGCCATTACTATCTGACTTAGTAGTGGCGTACCACATATCTGGTGCGCTATTACTAACAATTTTTTGTAAAAATTTTTCAAATTTTGTTTCAAATTTTTTTTTCAATTTTTTTCTTAATCTCGGGTCACTATGGCTTAATCTCGGGTCAATATGTTTAACAGGCACTTGTTGATATATCTATCATATCAATCCTATTAAACCTTGTTAATGTCTAGGACTTTATTCATGTTGATGAGTATGATGAAATTTTGAAAAATATTTCAAACTTCCGGTCATATTACGTATCATATTTTGAAAAAAAATCAAAAACAAAATTTGAAACCATTTTTTTCTGTTACTAGTGGCGCACCTAGCAAATGGTGCGTCACTAGTAAGTTTGATTTTTTTTTTCATTCCCCCCTCTAGATCTTAAAAGCCTTGTATCTTTTATTCTGTTAGGTTTTGGGGGATTCTGAAAAATCTTGAACAATGTTCCCCCGATTCAATTCAGATGTAACTTTTCGAGTAGATGATTTTTCATATAAAAAACTTTTTAATCCGAGTTCGTATCCAAAAGTTATGCCCATTTTACTAAATTTCAGAGAGATTTTGCAAATAAAGTTGAAATTCATATTTGTAAATTTTCCCAACAACTAGACCACATATCACGCGGAAAACTTATTTTCTTTTATTTTTTTGACATTCTCTTTTTTTAACTGAAAAAGCGGTCCAGGGGGGTGCATTTGGTTAGCAGTGACGCATCAGGGGATAGTGCGCCATTACTAGTTGACATAGTAATGGCGCACCTTCACAAAGTGCGCCATTACTATGTGTATAACTTGGTCAAACCTTGGTCAAACTTAGTAATGACGCACTTTGTGTAGGTGCGCCATTACTAAGTTTGACATAGTAATGGCGCACTATACCCTGGTGCGCCACTACTAGTTTTGAAAAAAAAGTAAAAGAAATGTTAGTAGTTGCGCACAGAGTGTGTGGTGCGCCATTACTAGTTAAAACTAGTAATAGGGCACGATGCCCTGGTGCGCCATTACTAGTTTTGAAAAAAAATTGTTAGTAGTGGCACACCATGGGTGTGGTGCGCCATTAGTGATATGGACACTAATGGCGTACCTACACATGGTGCGCCACTGTTATATAGCAATGGCGCACCACATAGGTGGTGCGCCATTAATATCCATATTAGCTATAGCCCTTTTCTTAGTAGTGCAGGGAGTGCGAACCCTTGGCCAGAGGAGGGGGGTGGCTTATATAAAGTGCGTCAGACCCCTCCAGCCCTCAATTACACAGGGTTTAAGGTACATAAAGGTGGCCGTTACTGATAACGCCAACAATAAAGATACATGAATGACTATTAAGTCTATAGTGTAACGCCTGACCGTTGCCATACAGAGTGACTTTAGATCTTCTATATGTCGAGTGATTCTTGTCGCGGTCGAGTGAGTACTCCTTGGTCGAGTGAACTTGAATCTTCCGAGTGGACTGTTTATGGTCGAGTGAATGATGGTATCCCTCGAATGCTTATGACTTTAGGCCAATGTCCTTGGGGAGGGTGTCTAGGTCAGGCCTATGACCTACCCTAGGTACATGTCATCGTCATTAGCCCCCGAATGGTTCAGGGTTCGAGTGGAAAAAGGAGTGGAAGTTGGTTCCGACTCTGTTACATGCCGCGGAAGTATTTTCCTTAGACTGATGAGTTATGCGACAACTTTGACTTCATTTTTAGTGGCCTTGATCCATTCTAAAGTAGTTGAGTGAACTTTTGCTGATAATCTTCGAGTGTTGATATGAAAGAAATCTTCAGTCTGACAGGTTGCTCTGCAGTTCCCGGATCTTGCGGGATTCGAAATTTTGGGAAGCGCGCGGGGCGGAGGAGGCCGCATTAATCGGGATGGATTAGGCAGGGGCGCCTCGATCACCGCGCCACCTTTTTCGCCATGTACCGAGCGAGCGACAGTTGCGGGATTTGACATGATTGCCCGGGCCCAGTCGTCAGTCACTCGGAAATGACTCCATATAAGATGTTGGGTTGGGGAATTTTGCAATGTGCGCCTCAATTTCTCCTTCTTCCTCCTCTCCTTCTCCACCGTTACCGCTTTTGCTCTAGATGCTGCCTCCCGCCCGTGCGCCCCTTGCTGTGATGGTGAAGGACAAGATGGCGGTGCTGGAGTGCGCAAAGAAGGGAGCAGCAAAGGGGAAGGGCAAGAAGACCGCCAGGAGCGGGCCGTCGTCGAGATCTGGCTTGCCACGCGATTGGGTTCAGGGCGATTGGATCCGATCCACAATCGTGCTGGATGACTTGCAAGACCTGGCCAAGAGGGGGCTGATTGAGCATGATTCCTGGAGGCTCCCAGGGGATGAAACTAAGCCACAGCCTCAGGAGGGTGAGTGTGTCTTACTCGCCACTCACGTCGACCACGGTTTTTCTTTGCCCCCACATCCCTTTTTCCGTGCATTCCTGAACTTCTTCGGAGCCCAACTCCACCATTTCTCTCCCACACTATCACGTACCTTGCGGCCTATGTCTCCTTGTGCGAGAATTTCCTGGGCTGCTGACCGCACTGGGGTTTGTTTAAACACATCTTCACATGCCGCTCACAGACTGTGAAAAAGGCTAGCCCGAGTGACGAGAAAACACAGGTGATCCAGATGTGTGGGGGCTTAGGTATCCAGATGAGGGGGAAGAGTGCTTTTCCTGCGATGACTCTCCCTGACTCGGTTAGAGGGTGGCAGTCGACTTGGTTTTATTGCAAAGACAAGTCGACCCCTGGTCATTCGACTGGTCTCCCCCTTTTCCTTAGCGCGAGTCCAGAAACCTACTTCCTTGAGAGTGACTCCAGCAGAGAAGGTGGAGGTGTCCATGTTGATGGAGCGAGTAGTTCAGCCGATCCATGAGGGTGTGACTGGTATGGATCTGCTCGAGGTATTCCTCAGTCGACGTATTCAACCCCTCCAGGCTTGTGATCACTCCATGTGGATGTACTCGGGGATTGAAGATTCCACTCGGATCCACCCAGAGGACGTTGATGAGAAGTCGGTGGCACAGTGGGTGCAAAGCATGATAGGGAACAAGGATAACCCCAGGGGGTCCCGAAGAGTTTTACCATTCGACACCAACAACCAACCAGACAAGGTTTGTCCCTTATCTCCGAGTGTTTTTCATTCTGACTTGCATTTGTTTACTGAGTCGACCACCCTTTGGTCACCTCTTTTGCTTCACAGGTTTATACGGAGCCGTACTCAATGACGAACGGGGAGCAAGAGCAGTACCAGGAAGGAGAAGAAAGCGGAGGCGAAAGCATGGATTTTCAGTCTGATGGAGGAGAAGAGGAGGAGGAAAGCGAGGACTCAAGCAATGGTGAAGAAGTCGAGTCACCACCTTGCAACGAAAAGCATTCCAAACATAAGCACGACCCATCAAGTATCCACGGCGAAGTAGCTAAGCCGACCGGACAGACTTCGAAGCGCACTCGGACCTCTTCGCCTGTGCCGACTGAGAAGGCTCCAAAGCAGCCAAAAGTTGCAGAACCAAAGCCTCGGAAGACCCTGCCCAAGATCAAGATCGACGTCCCCGTCACTTCTGCGTAAGTGTCTTGCCCCCACTTTTTGACCAGGGACTTGTGCTGTCGACTCTTTCTCATTTGTCCGAGTGAATCTTGAAACTTGCAGAGCTGCTACCTCTGGGACTTCTGCTTACAGGGATGATGACGAGGATGTGGAAGACGCGGTCACTTCTAACCCGGGTATGACTTCTGCAAACTTGTCTTTGCTTTCTCAACCATTTTGTTGATCGACCGAATTTTTATGGTTAATTCTTTTTTGTAGCTCCTCCCAATGTCATTGATCTTCCAGATGACGATGAGGATGTGCCGCTGAGGCCCAGGAGGAGTAAGAAGACATCAACTGGCAAGGTGCCCCAGTCGACACTAGTGATGGAGCCAGTGATCCAGGAGACCGGCGATGCCAACCGAGCTTCTGTGACTTTTGCCGTACCATTGTCGAGTGCTCAGCCTTAGACGTCGACTTCTCAGATCCCAACCGATACACCGTCTCCAATCTTCACTATGTATCGCGTCTCGGAGGACCAAGTGGGTGCTGCCAAGGAGGCCATATGCATCATGATGGAGCAGACGAAGGTGGTTCGAGGGGCCAGTCAAGCTGCTTATGATGCCAGCTCAGCTCTCCGGAGCAACGTCCAGGTTGGTTGATTACCGACTGAACTCTTAGCTTGTCGCTTGCTCTGTTAGGATATGCTACCCGAAAATTTCCCTTGTGCATCTTTCCGTCAGTCTGCCTTTTGCATTTGCACACCCACTGGGTGTTTAATTTATTGCCGAATAGTACTGCTGAATAGTTTTGCTTCTTGAGTCGACTAGATTCTGTCGATTGAGTCTTTGAACCAGTGGGGGCACGCTGAGTGCATTCACTGGGTGTAGTCCCCGAGACCGTAGTTGACTGCGGGCAGTCGGCTATGGTCTGAGAATCATAACTTTCTCACTCGGTCTGAACAGATCATGTCAAGTGTAACTTGAACCAGTGGGGGCACGCTAAGTGCACCCACTGGGTGTTGTCCCCGAGACTACTGTTGAATGTTTGATTCGGCAATAGTCTTCGAATTCTTTTCACTCGGGAGTGAATAACTTTTGATTCTGTTCACTGATGTAACATTTGTTGACTTCAAAAATCCTGTGAGCTCATCTCCAAATTTTCCGAATTCGAGGAGAAGCAGAGACAACTCAATCTTGACTTGGAGTTGGCTAAGCAGAACTTGCAGAAGGCCAAAGATGAGACAACCGATATGGAAGGTAACAACTGGTCGATTGTTTATCTTGGCCGACTCACAAGTCATCTCCTTGTTCTTCTGTCTGACCCGAGTACATATCTTTCAGAGAAAATGAAGCAGGCTCTGGCGAAAAAGGACCTCGATCTTGCTGCTGCGCAAAAGGAGGCTCAGGAGAAGACTGTACTTGCTGACAAGAAACTGGCCTCAGTGGGTGCGCTGGAGGAAGAAAACACCAAGTTGAAGACATCCCTTAATGAGTCCAACCGAGAAGTGACTCTTCTGAAGAAAGACAAAGTGGCTTTGAACGAGAAGATTGAAGGCATTTCTCGTAAGAGAAATGATCTCGAAGCTTATCTGGGGGCACTCACCAAGAAGCTATTCCTTGTGCTCGAAGGTATTCTTCCTTGTCTGACTGTTTAGCTATCGTCGATTCACCATGCAACCGTCGACTCATTATTTCTTTGCGTTTATAGAATTCTGCCAAAACTTTGAAGAAGAAACCAGACGAATCGATACAGGCCTGGACCCCGTCCTTTCCCCTGTTGGTGATGAAGCTACCATGAACGTGCTCCGACTGGAATCCCGTGTTTCCAGTGTTACGGCCTACCTTGCTCACCTGAAGGTTGCGGTGTCGCAGATTGGCTCAACGCTTTGGCCACGGGAGACGCCCCAGAATGACCTCGAGTCTTTGATGACTCGACTCAACGAGATCCCTGGCCGAGTGTAGGAGTGGAAGAAGTCGTCTGCTCGCTGCAGTGCTGACGTAGCTCTGTCGCTAGTTCGAGTCCACTTCAAGGAAGCCAAGGAGGAGAAGCTAGCAGCGATCAAGGTTGCCAATACGAGAAAACATGACTTCCAGTCCTTCATGGATACCTTTATTGCAGGCTGCCACTCGGATTGGAGATGGAATCGACCTGGATGAATTCGTCGAGCCTGCCAGTCCTCCCGCGGAGTGAACAAACTTTTTATGATCCGATTAAATTTTCCTCGGTATGCCGAGTGGTTTTTGTAACCGTTTAAACTTCTTCGGGCTTGATGCTCGAGTACCTTGAACTGCGATCTAGAACCTTGTAGGATTTATCTGAACTTGGTTGCTTTTGGATCTTTTGACTCTTTGAGTAGAACTTTTTTCTTCAGTATGAGTTGCTACTGACTTTGTGAGCAGCTCAGTCGAGTGTATCATGGGCAAAGCTACTTGGTGTTGCCCATGGCCTGCACCTCGCCATCCTTGCGGATCGGGATGGAGCGGACATTGTATTTGTGTCAAAACTCCAAGGACAGATCATGGTCGACCTGCGTCTCGTCATCTTTGCAGATAAGGATGGAGCGAACGTTGTATTTGTGTCAAAGCTCCGAGGACAGATCATGGTCGACCTGCACCTCGTCGTCCTTGCGGATAGGGATGGAGCAGACGTTGTATTTGTGTCGAAGCTCCAAGGACAGATCGTGGTCGACCTGCACCTCGCCGTCCTTGCGGATAAGGATGGAGCGGACATTGTATTTGTGTCGAAGCTCCGAGGACAGATCGTGGTCGACCTGCACCTCGTCGTCCTTGCGGATAAGGATGGAGCGTGTTTTAAAACTTAGGCGAGTACTAGACTGCAGCTAAGCCCCCGAGTGGGAGGGTTGCTCACCACTCGGTAGGATTTTTTTAACTTAGGCGAGTACTGGACTGCAGCTAAGCCCCCGAGTGAGAGGGTTGCTGACCATTCGGTAGGATTTTTTAAACTTAGGCTAGTACTGGACTGCAGCTAAGCCCCCGAGTGGGAGGGTTGCTCACCACTTGATATGATTTTTTTAAACTTAGGCGAGTACTGGACTGCAGCT